>NC_048407.1:26218029-26343508 GCF_013103735.1 Etheostoma cragini
TTGGAAAATGGCTGCAATGAAACAAAGAGTGAAAAATTTAAAGGGGTCTGAATACTTTCCGTACCCACTGTATATTAGGTTAATTTGTCAATGACCACATAAAAAAGGCAAATACACTTACAGTCATATCTGAAGTCTTACTTGCTGTGTTGAATTGGACCACATTTTTGTGAAATGTATTTCTAATATTTTGTCCACCCCCACTTACATATATGCTGGGGAAATACAATTTCTATTCTGCGGGGGTAGTGGCATTTCATCCCCCACCGAGTTGGTCTCACTCACACTTTTTATTTTTCTGTATGATTGAGGTTCATTCTCCTGGTCATTTGTTCTGTGATTGTCACTGAATAATGAGCAGCAGGCAACATCTGTTAGCAAGCTCCACTGCAATCTTGTATATAGAGAATTTTCAGGTTGACCGTATGTCTTTGATGTAAACTGTTGAAAGTTGCCATTTGATGGCTCACTAGGCTAGAAAGCTAATATATCCTAGTCTATTTATTTCAGATCATTTTCATTTACATGTGCCGCAGCTTCAACTTCAACATAAGAGGAATGTAGCACAATATGGATGTGAAAGCAGTTATAAATAGCCAATGTGACAATAACATTTGTTTCAGTTAAAATCAACAAATATTTGTGATAATTAATCGTGATCTCACTATTGATCAAAATAATCGTGATTTTTTAAAATTATTATTTATTGTATTTTGTATTTTATTACATTACAAAATTATCATTTTGGGCATAATCGTGCAGCCGTATTGCAACATCTCAAAATCCTGGAAGGACTGAATGCCGCATAGCTTACTTAAATGAAGTATACCTAAAAAGCTATCTTAGTTAAAAAATATATTCAAAATTTAAATTTACAAAAAGACATGAAAAGCTCTTGATAATGTTTTTTAACCACATGTACCCCTGCACACCTTTTCAAATTACCTACCAATGAGTAAGAGTTATTTCAAAAGAACATTCAAAAGCATTGTTAATGTTCCCTTACCCCAAAATGGTTTTCCCAATGCTCAAGTTCATGCGTGATACACTGCAAAGTTTCAGTGTTTTCAGTTTGTCTACAGTAAATCTTAAAAGTGGCACTGTCCTAATTATACTGTAAAACAAAAGTTTGACTCTGGTACATTAACAAAAAGACCCTAGGTTGCATTTTGGCCGCAGTTATGCTTTAAGTGAAGGAGAGATGGCTTCTTTTATTTTCGGATGGCCCGGCTGTCTGGTGATGACACGTTCACTGAGAGCAGTCACAGAATATCACATTGGCTTCACCTGCCAGCATTGCCCTGCTGCTCTCTTGTCAAGCCTGCCACAGACCAGTGGTTCTTTCTCACAGACACACGCACGCACACACGCACACCATACTGTCATTCTCTCACTCATGAAGCCGTCCCACAGAGCCGGCCTGCCACTATTGGACAATAATAGGATTCAGATCTGGCTTCTTTGCCTGTTCACCGTATGGATTTCCCTATAATGACATTCTGAGGTATATTGAGTTTGCTTTTGTAAAATAGGGGACTTAAATCAGCAGAGAGGGAGCCAGGGTGCAGCTGCCACTCTACATTTTGCTACATATGCGTTTTTTCCTTTAAACTTAATTCCAACAGCCCTCATACAGGGTGACACCTTGTATAGTCAGTCTGTCCCAGCTGGGATTTGCAGGTTTTGCTGCGACATATCAGTGTTCAGAACACGCTGCGAGGGATTTGGGCTTAGTTTGGACAGTTTGATATAAAGTTATATTTGTTCAGTAAGCACCCCTGGGAGTTTTTTTTTTTTTTATGAAACTCTGTGCAGTATTAATGCTTTGTTGCTTTCTACGGAGCTGTACTTCCTACTGCTGCCTCACTTAAAAAAAACCTAGTTAGTTGTTCCATACTGTACTTGTAGCTCTCTACAGCAGGATTGTGTCATATTCAGTAACATTGAGCTGTTAAAGCACCTCATGAACAAAAAATTACACTTTTGGGATAATATCCACAATGTTGCTCTATAGTAATATGTACTTATAGCTTTGCCAGACCTTCCTCCCCAGTGCTGCGGGGGAGGGTCTGGCTAGTCCACACAGCATTCCGGGATGGGAGAAAAACATTCTCTGGTTTATTGGCATTTCTTTAAACCAATCACAATCGTCCTGGGCGGCGCTATGCGCCTTTTAGGAGCAACGGCATATGCCTCTGCTCATGATGGTTAGAGTGCAGGGTGACCAGTGCAGTGTTCCTGTGGCAGTTTGAGGTCCAGTGCACTTCAGTGCATGACTGCTTTTGATCTCTTTTTCCACATGATTACCAGCACTCACTCCGGTGTTGCCCGGTGTTTTTTTAGCCGTGTTTTCATGCTGCCTTTGTAAAAAATGTTAATGTTAAAATACACAGTCTAAATGTACACAACAAACAATACACTGTATTTTTGTTTTTGATGATAAGCAGCCACTGCTTTAAGGTTTGGCACTCAGTGTAGGCAAAAGCCCAACATAACATGTAATGTGCTCTAAAACAAAGTCAAAGAACTAAATGCTCATCAGCATCACTCACTCCTCGTCCCGTCTCATAATGGACTTTCAGTCATCTGACAGTGCTGATGTTGTCTCTACTTTGGCTCAGAGACGGATGCTTTGCTTTTTTCGTATGCTTGGCTGCTTCTGGGCAATACATCTGTTCTTTGTTAAACATCAGCAATTGTAAAGTACGGTAAGGCACTGAATTAATAATGTTGTATGTTAATCAGAAACAGAGAGACTCTGATTAAATAAAAAATAATCACAGTTGTGTCGATAATGAATTCATTTTGTGCACCCATCAAAACATAGTTCCAAATATCAAATTAGATTGGTAGCTGAGATCATAATACGTTGTGTTTGTGAGGAACCCACCTATCCCCTTTGCAGCAAACATAATGAGCTCCCATGAGCACTTTACTTTATTTGACTTCAATCACCATAATTATACAGCTAGATTACAATTTGATGTCATAATTCACTAATAGATTAAAAATGCTACACTGTAAAGCATTTTTCCCCTTTATTTAAATGTATAGAATATTATATGAGATTGTATTATGTCTGCAAAGAAAATAAATGGTTTCATTTAAAAACCAAACCGACTCAGTGGATCAGACTTCCACTATGACTGAAAGGTAGCCTGGCAGTTGTGAAAATTGCAGTCTTTCATGGCTATTTTTCCTCTCCTTGGTAAAGATGTTATTGCCTCTGTTGGAAAAGCAAGAAAGCACTGACTAGTTTGACATTGCTTGAGGAATGCAGGGGCCTTAGTGGCTTACCAACAGATAGATAGATATTTTATTCATCCTGATGGAAATTTTAAGCATCCAGTAGCAAGACCACCATAACACAGCGAACAAATATACATACATATATCACACTTCCATAAGAATAAAAAAAAAAAAATGCAACGACCATGATAAGGTAAGGTACTATGGTAGGCTGTGTCCAACGGTGAGGGGGCAAAAGTGAACAGTGTCAGGATTGAACAGTGTAGTAGATCATAATTAAATGTTAATTATGACTATAAAATATTAACATAATATAAAATATATAAAATATTGTTTAGCTTTTTTAGCAAGAAAGTTGCATTGCAGACCTAATTGGTTTCACTCTATTAAAGTTGCAAGTTGTTCTTTAAACGCCTCGACAACTGTCACTCATCTCCTCGAATTGTAGGTTGTAAATGTTCAGCACAATGATTTTAGGTGGTGTACCGAATGATGGCATCACTCAAGGTTGCAGTGGAAGCTACAGGGACTGATGGTTTCCCTTTTGTCTGAAGGCTACATGTATGTGAGGTTATTGAACTTTCAGTGTCAGCAGAGAAAGGGTAGTGACTGATGGCACTCAGGCTCCATTCTGTGAATAAGACTGATCGCAGTACAACAGCTGCAAGACAATTTTATTCTTTGATTGTAATAAATTGTAAGAATGTGTATTGGAAGGATTCTGTGGACGGAATAAGACAGGATACTCAAGCTTCTTAAATCCCATTTTAAAATGTAAACTGAATAAAATCTTTTTAGAAAGAAAGACGTGATGAAACACTTTTAGAACTATACTTTCATAGGAATTATTGTTAATTTAAAAGGTCTTTTTTTTTTCAAACAGAAGCCAAAATAGTAGATTATGGTTCACATTTTCTTGTGCACAATGTGTGTCAAGCTTGTTTTACTGGAGGCTATTGGGGACTACACATTCATCTCTAAACTAGACTGCTACTATTAATCGTGAGTCTAGAAAAATATACTGTAAGTAGGCATCTGACTGTCTGTAAAGCATTAACAGGCCTCCACATTTATTGCTGGATCACCTATGACCATGCCTGTTACCTTAAAACTCTGTCACTGAATCACTGAGTGATGAAGTTCCACTATTGGTCTGAGTGAGTGTGATTAAATGAGTGTTGTTGTTTCCCCAATGGCCTGTGACAGATAAACTACTCGAAAAACAAGTAGGCCTATACATAGTGGGAGTTTCCAGGTTGTATTGGAAGAATTATTTTCAAAACGCCATTGTCTGTTTTGTGTTTTTTGCTTCTTCTTTGAAAACTCTCAATCTGAAGTTTTTTTATTTAATTTCATCATCCCAAATAAAAATCTCCATGTTGCCCCTATCCAAAAGCTGTCAAGCGAGTTTTGCTGCCTTGATCGGAGATAGACTTCTCCTGTGCTTGTACTGTCAAGCCTACAGGCCGCTGTGAAGATTTGGCTCCATTTCCTGAATCTCCATTGAGCAGTTATTGACAAACTACAGGAGGGATAGAAAACGAGCAAAATTATATTAGACCACTAAGAGAGAAGAGAACTAGGATAATGTATGGGCCAGTGAAGCCTTTCCTCTGGGCTGTCAGGGCTTTATATGCTCCTCGTCACGGTGCTTTGCACTGCCTGATGACTTCATGGCCCCGAAATAGAGGTTTTCATCAGCAGAGACCTCCCTTGTCCACTAAACGATTAGACAGAGAGTCATTTTGGTATGATTGCTGGGCGTTGCTCGGTAATCAATTTCAATGTTTCTGGTTAAGCAATGTTGTGGGTGGGGTTGTGAGACTTTAAAAGGCTGCTTTCAACAAGATTTCTCCTCATGTTATTTTTCCTCTCTCTCCTTCTTACTTCAGGATAATTTCCCTGCAGGAAACCCAGAGCGTCTCCAAGATCTTAAATCCACTGTTGATCTGCTGACCAGCATCACCTTCTTTAGAATGAAGGTAGCGTGTGTGTGCGTGTGTGTGTGTGTGTGTGTGTGTGTGTGTGTCGTATTGACCACACTGCTAACTTACCTTTGTAGAGTTTTTTTTTAAGCTTCATCATAGAAGGGTTGTGCCCTTTTCTGAGAGACTAGTAATACTATTCTGAACATTTAATTGTAAACATAAAGCCACATTGATTTTAAGCGGGTTTTGTTTAGGTAAAATTGATTAAACTCATAATTTAAGGAAACCTGTCCCTCTCTACACCACTGATTATTCAAATCCAAGTAATTTATTGTTGCACAATTTCTTGACCGATTTTATTGACCAATACAATAGAGTCATGTTTGTGTTGTTTGTGTTGTTGTTTGTGTATACAGTTTAGGTGTTGAACTGTATACCACAGTTACTACTGTACATGTTCAAAACGCTTCCAGCTGTGTCGTGCTCCGCCAACACTATGTCTTGACATCTTCCACTGTATGAAGGGCCCGGTTCTATTCAGCTTTCTTTTGGCAGGAGTGTGAGTGTAGAGCTGGTGCACTGAAGCGTTGCTAAGATGGCAGCTTTGAGCAAAGGAATGAAATCTGTCACTTTAGCTTACCAACGCTTTCAATCTGTGCAATGCCCATGCTGCGCTTTACTGTGTATATGCACACCTGCTCACACACAGGAGCTACAGTGTTACTTACTGTATAAGACTGTAGTTCATTTTGCTGCACACACACCTAAATGCCAGTCTGGCCACATGCCAATTACGATATACATAATGGATAGCTTGCTCTTTTTCTACAACAAAGTTATATCTTGGGATTAATAGTTCATGTACATGTAATATGATATTATTATGTTATCACTCCACTGATGGATGGTACACTATACATTGAAATTGATTTAAGACACAGTAACTGTCATTGATTTTGGGTTGCTAACATGATATATAGTTATTGTACAATTTTACTGCCATGGGACCGAGCACCTAAAATTTTAATCATTAATGTGTTTTTATTTGCAGGTACAAGAGCTCCAGAGTCCACCGAGAGCCAGTATGGTGGTGAAGGACTGCGTGAAGGCGTGCCTGGACTCCACATACAAATACATTTTTGATAACTGTCATGAACTGTACAACCAACTCCTTGACCAGGTAAACAGCTTTCAGATCCTTTTGACTATCACTATTAATTAATCTGTTCAGTTAATTAATCAAACTCTATATTCCTTACATTACATATTGCAGATAGTAGACACAGATTCTAAACAATGTGTCATTTTAACATGTAATAAGTTCTCACTTGGATTTGTTTTTCCTACATCTTGAAACTCTAAACGCTAATCAAATCATACACCAAGACCATTTAGCTGAAATGTAGGTTTAACAAGAATAGTTACTGTACTATAGTTGTGTGTGCTTTTATTTAATTGTGTCAAAAAGATGAAGAAGAGATGAAGGTGCCAGGTCATAAGGTGTGGCTAGTGTTAGAGTCTAACAAAATAAGGTGCAGGCATGGTTCTCGCACCATACCTGGACCGTGCCTCTCATCTCCAGAATATAGCTTTTTTTTGCTGCGGCCACTGCATGTTGCAACATGATGATAATTGGCTCATTGGTCAGTCAAGCCTTTCACCCAATCACTTCTTCCTTCACCTTTCTCCTAAACACCTTAGTAATCAGATGTCATTGTAAACTTTTTTTAAAGAAGATTTTTTAAAGTAAACCCTGCTCTGAGGGTTTTGCTTTTAACATCTGGTTTTTTGTCTTAAAGTTTGGAGTATTTTGTTAGTTGGTCGAAATCCAGTCCCAGTGCTTATCAATCATCTTGAGACACGTCATACTAGGGCTGTTCAATACTTTTTAGGAGCTGACCGAATCACCTCATAAGTATTGAGTATTGAAATATGCCTAATGATTCAATACACAATTTCAAAGTCACGTACTGGCATTGGTATCGGAAATGTTTGAGCCGTACCCGGCCCAACGTTTTACCTTCAAACACATTGTCACATCTGTGGCTGAAGCAACCTTTGTACATCTTGCAGCAAATGTTGAAAAGCTGAATGTTAATGCAAACTGTAATTGTAATTACTGCGTGGCATTTGTTTACCCCGTTTTTATTATGGGATTTGTCTGCCAGCTGTTTAGCTTTAGTGTTCTTTTGTTTCTTTTGTTATGGTTGTTGTTGTTGTTATGGCTTCCCTTGGCTTAAAAAGCCATATAAGCCAAGCCAACCCATCCAGAGCAAACAAACAAGATGTTATAAACTATTAACAAAAATGCTAAATGATAAAAAGGGTGTTGTATTCTCATGCATAGTACACACTGGACACTGGCATATGTGTTTATTGTTATTTTAAAGGTTATTTGCATTTGCATTTCTTAATAATTTCATGAGTGAACACAGTGTGAGCAAGAGCGTCTAAACTGAAATGACAGCATACCTGCTCTGCTGATTTACATATGTAGTCACATTTCATCTACAAACTAGCATTTCAACATATGGTAATTAGCAAAGCAGATAGGCAACACTAACTAGATAACTGACACTTAATATAGTCTTGATGAATGTACTACCTTCATCACTGGAAACAGTGAGCTGTTTAAGCGTGGTGATGTAGCTTACTTAAATTCATACCTGAAAAATCAGCCTTTAATTATTGGTAGTCCTTTAAAAGTAATTAATATTAAATAACGGTATTACTTTTGGACCGCTCTGAATTCATTTATCAAAAACGCAAGGTAAAAATACTTTTTTCTAATATTTTCTGGTAGGTGCTGGCACTCACATCATGCCTTTATCAAGCATCACCTTCAGCCTGTCATAAAGCAGACATCACGCCTTACCTTCTCAGCTTTAGTAGGCTTTGTATGTGGTTTTTCAGTGTTTTAAGCCCCCAATTTCTCCAGGCAATGCTGCCTGGAAGGCACTAGGATTAGGCAACGGTTATGCTTTAGATTAAGGTTTTGGTTAGATGCCTTAAAGTCAATGGTCGCAGCGCTGCCTGGACTGAGACGTTGGGGAATTAAAAATACCATCGATCATTGATGTATGCCAATGCCGGGGAAATATAAATTCATTCCAACCTGGGTGGAAATCAATAGGCTATATGTTATGATTAGACAATAATAATGTTCACCGCGTCTATTGCAAACTTTGCATGAAAGACTTCAATCTTCTAAGAAAGAAAAGTCCAAAGTGAAGAGCTGCACAAAGGCAGCCAAGTATCAGGCAGCACTTAACCTGATCCAATCACCATCTCATCTGTTCAAGCCTCTTTTGGCTCTCAAGTGTCCACATGGGTAATGTAAGAGCTCAAAAAATAAGTTTCAACATTGACAATAACAGTATACTGGCGTAAAAGTATACCGCCATACTACCTCCACATGTAGGAATGGATCACTAGCATGCCACAAGCAACTGGAGTTCTCATATTAATTCAAAGAAACACAGTCCAGACCACAGTTAGGGTCATCCGCACACATGAGGATTTCCATGGGCTAGTTTACTTGCTTGAGTAAATCAGGCAACAGGCAGTTCCGCCTGATTATTTTACAGTTTACTTCCCAAGAAAAATGGCCTCCACATCTCAGAAGATAATGTCTCTCAGGATAATGTGTGCAATCCACTCAAAAGTTGAATAATAATCTTCCTTTGTTTAAACAGCCTGAGGGGTGGTAAGCAATTACCAAACCGGAGGGATAGACACTTTTGCTAATTACGTCTTCGTCCGCCACAGTTTTACAATTGGCAGCCTCTCCATCAATGCTTCCTCTTAGGCAGAAGAAAAGAACGTTAGCTTCACCCCAGAGCAAATCTCATTGTGACTATAAATGATTATGTTCACATACACTAGGTAGCCTTTGACTCAGTAGATAGAACACATTTCAGACCCCAATTCTCCAGTTGCTAACGGTGACTGAGTGTGGTGACACAAGCGCTGACACTGTGGCCAGGCAGGCGGTGAAATATCCCAGCCACAACGAGGCTTTTTGCATAACATAACAACAAAGCTCGGTTCTTTTGCCTTGGCGTTAAATTACTCGGGGAAGGACTGGCAGGGGGAATCTAGCTCAACAGTTTCTTAAATCCCGGCAGGAAAAGGAGGATTTTGAAAAAGCAAGACAAAAGGGAAAGAGGGCAGATGAATCTCAAAATATAGGACCTATTTAAGAGTTATTTCACACTTTTTTGTTAAGTACTTAATTCCACATGTGTTCATTTGTAATTTTGATGCCTTCAGTGATAATCTACAATGTAAATAGTCATGAAAATAAATGAAATGCATTAAATGAGAAGGTGTGTCCAAACTTTTGGCCTGTACGTGTGTGTGTGTGTGTGTGTGTGTGTATATATATATATATATATATATATATATATATATATACATATATATATATATCTACACACACATACAAATTGATTTGATATCTACATATATCATCAACATTATCACATATTTGCCAACACTACTCAAATGGTTGATTTAACTCTGTCTGACTGAAACATTGTTTGTTTTCAGAATGTGTGCCTTAGAGTGCATTCTTTGATATGTAAAATTTCTGGGCCTTAAAATGCATTGCAACAGCTTCAGTTCTACCCATAGCTCTTTCTCTTGGGAATTTGATCACATTCTTCCGGAGCATCCTTCAATCAGAGACTGTAATTTATGTCACATTGTGAGAACTGATGAGGAGCCAGTTGTATGCTAATGCTGATTTCTCCCACACAGGGACTGAAAGTGCTAAACAATAAACATTAACCACTAGCTACCCTCTAGAGGAGCAATACACTGCTATGAATATGTCTTCTAGTGCCCCCACCACCACAATTGAGCATGCAGAGTTGCAAAACTACACTGTGAGCTACAGTATTCACCTCCTAGTACAACCACTCCATGAGTTTGATGTTGAATGTAAAAAGACAGAAGTCCACTTATCACCTTTAACAATGTGTGTGTACATACTTGAGGTGAATACAGATGAGCACAGGGAGTCTACACTATGTTTAAGCGGGATGCATGCTGCATCCAATTCGGTGGGATAACACAACCTTCAGTGTCCTTCATACATGCATACAGCTATGCACACGCACTGACAGGTTTTGCATAGCTGAGTTACCTCCTGCAGAGATATTTGTTTCATCATATCACGCCTCCTATTTAACAGAATTTTACCTTGTTGCATGTAGTAGCATTTCTCCCCCTGATGGCCCAGGCCTCTAATACCAGGTCAGACCTTCCTCTTTGAAGCAAGCATCCCTATTCTAATTTCATTAACTATGAATAAGGGGCCAGTAACTACTTGTTAACCTCTCAATATTTTCAGGTTCATGATTAATGGGCCAAGCAAATCTGTCTCTGGCGCTGCTTGCCTTAATTTATGATCACACTAAACAATGTTGTTTCACATCTCAGCCTTCCTTTACCAGTTCTAGTAGCACATACTGTAGATGATTTCCCAACACAGTCTTTCGGTCAAGATTCCGTTACATAAAGATCCCTGTTGCCTCCATGTTGGAAAGCACTGCATTTTTCATGTCTTGCTACACAGCAAATGTAAATGAATATGCAAATTAGAAATGCATGAGCCTTTGATCAATATGATGCCTGGGATGGAACCTCCCATGGAAGGAGTAGTAATCAGTTGTCATGACCATGGCAGTGATAGACTTAACATTTGCAGCCCCAAACCCAAATGATTAAAGTAGTGAACACTGGGTTGACACGGAATCAGCTGTAAGCTGCATCTGTGTTTCTTGTTGCTGTGAGATTAAATTCCTCCAGCTGCAAAGTCTGCCTTGCACCACCAGACATTTAAAACAAGAATCAACGTCATCACACATAAGTTGATTATTGTATGAATTGATTAGGTTTTAAAGACTGCATCAATGATGAATTGCCTCATGTTGCATTTCAATTTCCCCAGCTCTTACTACAACATCTACTCTGTGTGCTGCACCAAAGTCAGTAGGCTTATGGTTGTTGAATTATTCAACCTAAATAATTAAACTGATTGGAACATGCTTTATTTCAACACTTTTTTTCAGCAACATACATCAAACATATCTTTTGCTTTAGTCAGAGATACTGTATATCCACAAATGAGAGAATGTGTATTGCATCCCATTGGGAGGGTATGTACCCGTAGTCCACAGTTATAGTTCACATTTGATATTGTCAGAGTGCATAGGCATGTGTGTGTGTGTTGCATGTTGTTATGTCTGATACAGAGCTGTCAGTATGGCTGAGTTTGTTTCGGTATATGCAATCAGCTCTGTGTTTTCTGTGTGCGTGGCCTTGCTTGTTTTCTGTGCAACCTGAACAAGGCAGAGTGGAGGACTGAGACAGGGACATGCTGGCTGGAGATCATTATGGTTACACTCAGTGTGGGGTGAGCAGATGCTAGAGTCAGTGAGAGGTTTCATATTTATCACCTTTCACCCCGGGACAGCCACTGAGATTTCTGCAAAACACTTTGACGCACAGCCCCATCTACATAAATACATTACTGGAGGCTGAATAAATGTGTTGTTAAAACTTCTTATTTGTAATCCTTAACAATTCAGTCCTAGTTGATTTTGGCAAAACCTGTTATGTTTGCTGTATCTGTTTCCCCTGTTGACAAACCAAATCATGTTGTTGAGGTCAGTCAATAATCTGCCTTTTTTCCATCATGCAACCGTAATCTGCATGCTCTGGTTTCAAAACATCTGGCGCATCTGATAGGATTTTTGCTTTGTGATGTTTTATTACAGAAAGTGTTTAAAACCAATGACCGAAATAATTACATATTTACTGTGTTACTTATGGATGGAATTATAGTGAACAGAAATGATTCTCCTTTATTGCTGGTGGGCCCTAGGACCCTACTTAAGGAACCACTGCATTAGCAGAACAATAAAGATAAAGGCTGATATCGTTGAAATAAAATTCCTATAACAAAAATGCAAAATTACACACATGCATAATTTCAAACAAATCACCCAAAAAAGTTTTCAGTTGTTTTTCAGTTGTTTTATTTTCTAACCTGTGAAAATCGGCCATAACACTTCCTAACCATTGCTTCTTATTCAAGCATATTATCGATAGCGTAAAAAATGTAATGGCAAGATAATATTACTGAATGCATTACAGAATATCTAAATGCATTATAAGTCTGTGACTTACAACAGCAATCTTTGTTTGGCTTTCTCTTTGTGATCCTAGGCAAGTTATTCTATTTTGCCATATCCCAAAATTCTTATTTCCTTATCATATATTCTGGTTCACCTTCAACACACTCAAACCGTCTTCAGACTCTTAACCATCCTAATCTTATTTTCTGTAGAGCCGAAAGCAGGACATTCCCCGAGAGGAGCAGGGTCCGTCGATAAAGAACCTGGACTTCTGGCCAAAACTCATCACTCTCATGGTGTCTGTTATCGACGAGGACCGGACGGCTTACACCCCAGTCATTAACCAGTATGTATTTCTTTATTATACACAACATGCTTTCTACCAAGCCATCTCATCAAATGCATGTTCAACGTGTACTTAATTAGTTAATATGCCAGCTTGTGTGGTAAGGCACTCTCATTACCCATGCATTGTTGAACATTGCGTCAACAACATACCATTTGCTTGTAACCATGGATGCCTAATTTATATTCACCCAACCATTCGTGACCAAATGGACATGGATGTGTTTGACTTGAAAGGAGGTTTAAGGAAGTGTTTGAAATGGAAATATAAATAAATAAAAGTAACATTTGGGTCTTTAATAAGGCTCATGCTAATTGAATATTTAGTTATTTGATCAATATTTATTTTATTCTTTACTGTATGTCTGGCTTCATAATTCATTGCACAGGATTAAATAGACAAGGAAGAGAAATCCCTTTTTACGGACCATATTAAGTATTTCAAAGATTTGTTTTAAAGAGAGTGTGAGAGAAAACAAAAAGCCTTTTTTTGCTCCTGTATATTTGAAATATTTATTTTCTGATGTGAAGACATGAATGAGCAGTGTGTTGTGGTTGTGAGGCAGCCAGGGAAGTCAGCAGTAAAAAATGTTTTGTTTGTATGGTGAGCCACAATATGGATGGATAAAACGGGAATGCAGTATGGCTGAGTTATATAACAGATGAGAGACTTGTTTGGAAAAAAGGGATGGTTGTGGTGATGGTGTTGAGGGGGTTTGTGTTGGCGTCCTTCCGATGGTTTGGTTAATGAAATCCAACAAATTAAACAACCTCAAGAAAATAGAGCGCACCTCGCCTAACGAGAAATAAGATGAAACATATTTTTCTCTATTTTGTCTCGCTCTTACATATCCGCTCGCCTCCCCCTTTTTCTTTTCTCCTTCCTCTTGCTGATTTATGATGCTTATTACAACATTGTTTATGCCCTGAGCTTTCTCACCCATACTGTCTAATGATAGATTTGCAATATTCATGCCCATTTCCCTCAAAGTCCCTTGGTCAAGTTCCAGAGTGACAAACTCTCATGCTTTTTTCCATCAAATCCAGGAGTGGACTTGTTGCCTGCTGCCGTCCGAGGGAAAAAATTTAAAATGTTACTGTTGCTCTGTGCTGAGAATATTTAGAGGTACTTGGGAATCTATTCTAGAAATTGTTGATTCACTAGACTGATAAACAAAATGTATTTTATGATTGGAAATATAAAACAGAATGCTACAGTTGCTTTAGAGCTTTAGTGATTATTTCTAGGAATATTCATTGTGCAGACTGTAAACCACAAAGTATTTATTTTATCACATAGAAGTTGACTGTAAACCATCTACAGCCATGCAGAGTAGATGCAGATGAAGATTTTTATTGTCTGCCTCACCCACAGTTCGTGTGTGCATGATGAGACACGAAGAACACAGGTTGAGAGAACAATTCTGAGAGTGATAGAGATGAAAGAGGGAGCAATTGTTTTGGGGATTCTTGTTTAGTTTTTTTTCTCTGGTAGCCACTGAAAGCACAAACCCGCCTTCTAATCTCAGTGCTTGTACCTTTGCTCTATAAAACGATGTGCCAAAGGTTGAGGAGGAGGAAAGGGTGGAGGAGAGAAGAGTGTGCAGACAAGCTTGGGCATTGGTTTCCGCCGGAGTGTCCCGGCTGAGCAGATAACTGTTTAAATGGAACTCAGCAGACAAATGTTTTGTTGGAAACAGGGCGGTCTTCAACAAAAGTAAAACTATTACAGATAAATTGACCTATCAGTTCTCAGGCCACTCCGCGGTCATCTATAAATGTCCTCCCATCACTATCTGAAAATGCGGATAATTAAACCATTGACACCTCACATTAAAGCTTTGACTTAAAATCTATAGGCGTTCAAAATAGCAGATTACTTACCAAATAGGTTGCCACTCCCCTCTCTCTCTCTCTCTCTCTCTTACTTTGCGTAGTCCTTTCCTCTTGCACTTCATCTCATTGTTACGCCCCAGGCATGCATCTTGCTATTCTGCCCCAATTCAACCAGGTTTGGAAATGACAGGGTGTTATTAGTTGAGATTCCCCAACCATTTCTTCTTTCACATCTGTTAAGTCGTTTGTTAGAGACTCAGGCTGGCCCAAGCCATCGGGCCACCCAGTCGAGCATGTTATTATACGGAAATGAGTCTGATTGAAATCCGTTTCAATTCCACTAGGTTTCCACAAGAGCTGAATGCTGGCAAGATCAGTGCTGAGATCATGTGGAGCCTCTTTGCCCTGGATATGAAGTACGCAATGGAAGGTGAGTAATGCTGCTAATCAGGCAATTATCTTTTGCTTAAGGTCATGTTTGTGTTTCTCTGTAAGGGAGTGAATGAGGGCTGAAGATAAACGGTATGAATAGATTGAGTGGTGGTAAAGAATATAGGGTTACACTTTTTTTAAAGATTATTTTTGTGGGCGTTTATAGGCCTTTATTTTCACAGTGCAGATGAAGACATGAAAGGGGGGAGAGGGGAAAGACATGCGGCAAAGGGCTGCAAATTGTAGTCGAACCCGCTGTACGCCCGCTCTACCAACTGAGCTAACCTGGCCACAATAATAGGTTACACTTTAAACCACTACCATAAGGTACACATAGTCATGACTAATAGCTAGTTTTTAGCTATTCGCTAAAAAGCCGTTCATTCTATTTTGTCCCTTTTCCCTGTAAACTTACTCAGGAAGAAGCTCTAAGTGCTCTTTTTTTATCTGAGTGCTGTTTATTGGCGTGTGTCACAGGGTTGTTTGTCAGCTGTGTCTGTGGTCAGTTCTACTGCCAGTCTAGATTACTCTTCCCTGATTTCACTCTATTGATCCTAATTGAGAAACTGGAACTTCTTTTAATCAAGATAAACAATCAATTGTGTAATCGAAAACAGATGAGATGCTTAGGTGTTTGCGTGTGCGTGCGTGTGTCAAAACTGTCAAACTGTTCTAATCCCCCAAATTTACCATGATTATGGATACACAGCAGCCATTGCAATTAGCATATTTACAATAGTGTTTAGAATAAAGCCACTAAAAGGGAATTTTGCACCATAAGAAAGGAATGATTTACAATCTGTAATCTAGCATGAGCCAAAATAATCAATCACTTCCTTCAACTTCCACTAATTACTCAAGAGTGTATATCTGTCATTCCGTAGCGTCCAAATGGTGACAAAGAAATTTGCTGCCTTTTTTCTAACACCAAAAGAGCTTATTGGTGATTTATTCTCATCTTTTCAGCACACACCTACAGTACTGCTTTCCCGATGCTAAGCCATCTTGTGTTGCTATGGTAACCAGGTGCCACAGCACATTGCAGTGTGTTGATATACCCACACAGGGCACACATAGATTCTGTACATTATACTGTAATATGATTTTGTATATGAGGTGGTTTTAAATGTGATCTGCTTTTTGGCTACAGAGATGTGAATGGACTTCATGCATCTAAATGTTACCATGCATCATATTTAAATGACATGTGCAGCTTCAGCTATGTGTGTGTATAGATGAATACATAATTCTGAGGTAATGAGCAGTTATAAAGCAGCGAGAAGGTGGCCGGATTACGGGAACTGAGATTTACATTAAATCACTAATCCTAACCCTTTTTCCTTTTTTTTTTTTACATCAATCTTTTTTAACATTCACCATATCCTTGTAAAATGAACTGTGATAGCTTGTTGTTTACTGAAAACAGTACCGTCTATCTCACAGTAGTGGTGATGGTTTCTGTTGCTTTCTGTTACAAATAGTTGTTACTTGTTACCTCAGGTTCTTCCTTTGCCCTAAAGAGACCTCCATCAACCTTTTTTCATCACCTGGCAATGCACTAGTCTCTGAAACTGTGTCTTTGTTTGTACTGGAAGGATAGTGACCTCTGTATGTTTTGTGTTGCAACACCAACCAGAATATTTTGCACAAAATCCAGTCTACTGACATTGTGAAAAAGAATACCATCTCTGTTGAGAAAGTTAAAACTGTAGTATAATAATCTCCCCTTTACAGATATGCCCACTTTACGCTAAACCATGCTTTTTTTCCTCATGCGTTACAAATGTGTTACATTTGCATGTTCTAAAAGTGGTAACTATTTCATGAAAGTGAGACCATTTTTAAAAACTTGACCTCACTGTATAGAATGACCTGTTGGGACCTTTAGAATAATCACAGCCACATTAAACTTCAAAACTAAGCTTGTCTTCACCGCATTAATTAGTTTAGCTGTTTGCGCTGTGTTATCCTGGCAGACTCTGTGTTAAGACGGCCGATTAAACTCACCGATCTTTATGGATAAAGTGGCACGTGTCACGTAGCAATTTGTTACGAGCACTGTCCAGAAGTAGGTCTTGAGAGTCTCGAACTTGAGTTGATTTTTCTCTTACAATGCAACAAAAGTTTTGTTTACTGATAGTATTAATCTGTCAACATTGTTATTGTTTATGAATTATTAACATCCCTATTTATGACAAAAAGGTAGGTTTCAGGGCATTCAGAGGATGTATGGCTTTAGGTACATCGATAGTAAGGGTGTTTCAGACGGATCTCTTGAAATGGCATATGAATGGCACGCCAATTTGTATGCCATCTTATCAAGATGCACACTCGCTTTTTTGCGTGTTTGCAAAATGAATGAAAGGGCAAAAATCCACATAAGGAGGTTGGGTGGGGCTGGTGGACAGGTAAAACACAGGACTTTCACCCAAGAGGCCGGGGGTTGTGTCCAGCATGATGTGTTTCCTAAACTCAACCGTCGGTTGTTTTTTGTACTACGTTCTTCTTTTCCTAACCCCAACCATGTTTCACGTTTCCTAAACTCAACCATCACTTTCTTCTCGCAATAACATGGCATGTGTGGCTAACACAGCAAGTGACATGTATGTTTACATCCGCTGTATACATCGTAGACATACACGCGGATAGCTCAAAATGCATACGGATAACACGCCACTTGGCTTAAGAAAGTCACGTGTATGTTTACACGTGGAAATAAATTCAGACATTGCTGAGCTGCATATCTAGGTTGATGATTTTCAAATTATTGCAATGCTTCTGCTAAACAGCACAGTTTCATTTTGGTTCAATAACTATTTGGATCACCAGTTTTTTCAATTTTATGAAGGATAATATTCTCAGTTAAGTAGATCAATAAAGAAATAGAGAGACACAGACTCTGGCTCTCAGTATATCTATGTGTGCATATCTGAGTCAGAGCAGCTGGGCATGTGACCACCTAGGGTGTCACTGACTGCTGTCACAGCAGGTTTGGGCTGTGTGTGTTTGTGTGTGTGTGTGTGTGTGTGTGTGTGTGTGTGTGTGTGTGTGTGTGTGTGTGGGTTGGTGGGTGGGTGGGTGTGTGACACAGAGAGAGATAGATTTGCTTGAGGGTGTCCGTGTTACAAAAGTAGACAATAATCATTGATGCACTCAGTCACATATACCCTCTTTCTCGCTCCTTGAGCCTGAACTCTCTTCCCTTGCTTTGCCTCCTCTGCCTCATCTTGTCAGTACATCACTGCCCGCCCACAGTGACACGTGCCAGGAGGTGGACATGACTGTCATGTTCCTCAAAGGAGCACTTTGTATGAATTATTGCTCATTTTTTGTTGGTCCTGGTACTGGCTGTCACAGTTGTAGGTTTGGTTTGGTGGAGACAGGCTAGTAATTAAATGAAGGACATTTTGACAGCTCATGAACCGCATAATAATGTGCTGCAAACATGCACATTGTAAGCCACATAATGTGTTTTACTGTATTGCTTGTAAAACCATATAAAAACAGATGGTCTGTGTATTACTCACACTTAATATTGCAAGTATGTGAGTATAGTTTTTTTGCAGAATAAGATGATGATGTGCATCTTTAAAAGTCTTGGATTGATGATCCATTTACATTAATACCTGACATCTATCAACTTCTGACAAAGCTACACAGTAGCTTAGTTTATTAGCCTCAAACCAGTTGATTAGTTCGCATTTCTTCACATTTTAAAGGTTTGCACAAAATTTACTTGACAATTGTACAGAAACACAGATGTTGAAAAGCAGAGTAATACTGGCTGTGTAAGCAGACTAGCCCAAATAAGGGCTTAATGGCTTTTAACAGAAAAGTAAATTGTTTTTTTATATTGGCCTGATCAGGGAAATGTACAGTATATCTGGCACATACGTGTGTCTGTGTTAGATCTCCAAAAAAGAACAATCTTTGTGATTACATAAGAGGTGACACATAACTGGTAGGGCGGCTGACCGAGACACCCTGAAGGAGGCGGGCCAGAATGTCCTGCTTTGTTGGACTGTGTTTCTCTCTTTGTGTGTATGTGCGTGCAGGCGTGTTTGTCTGTGCATTTGTGGAGTGTTCAGTTGTGCATGTAAGTATGAAAAAATGAATGAGAGTAAAAGAGGAATCTGTGCGTGTGGGGGCCTGTCTGTGACACATGTGCATGTGCATTACTTAATGAGGTCTTTGATGCACCCTCTGCTTTCTGCTCAGAGGCCTTTGGTGCCGGTGCTGGTGCAGAAATGGATGCTGCTAATTTTAGTATCTCTGTGTAAATCTCTGAATATATACAGTATGTGTGTGTGTGTGTGTGTGTGTGTGTGTGTGTGTGTGTGTGTGTGTGTGTGTGAGAGAGAGAGAGAGAGAATGACAGAGAGAGGTAGGATGCAAGACAAAAAGAGAGTGGATAAAATAAGACACTGAGAAAAGGAAAAGGATGTGAGAGAATGAATGACTATGGCTGAGATCACTCATTCATTATCTACATGATAAACAATCAGAAGGGTACTAAATCAATCAGGTAGTGTGTAGCCAGCTCACCAAAACCTCCAAATAAGATGAACAAAGGGTATCACTACTAATCACTACGTATCACTACTAAGGCACACTCAGTCAAAAGTGTGCCTAATAATGGATTAATATGAATAACCACTGTTTTTTGGCATCAAGCAATGATTCATTATCGAAAGTAAAAAGATGTACTCTGTCTAGACTTCAAAATACTTCTGTGATGAAGTTCTACAGTACATGCAGTATATCCACTGTGTGTAGCTGTTTAATGGCTGTGGTCTCTAGAGCATGTCATTAAAGATCCAATGCTCCAGCAGCCCATTAACTCAAATTCAGCCTGTTGGAACAACTTCAATCCATAGAGTATTTTAACTGAATTTTAATTATAGTACCTCTGCAAGGGGAGTTTTGTTTCCAAAGAAAGACATGGTTTAAGGCTTGGGCGTGGCTGAAAGCTGTATCTTGTCCTACGGTGTGATTTGGATAAGTTAATGTGTACTTTTGCCATTTCCAGTATAGCATAGCACATTCAATGTTGATCTCTCATTGCCTCAGCTAAAAGCATGTGGCTTTTTCTGTATTGATAGGTTTAAAACAAAAGATTTCCCAAATGTGACATTCGGGAGTGGACATTTGTTTTAAAGATCTACACTGCAATGGTGATTCACTATACTGAAGCAGAGTGGACTCTTCCATTAGTAAATCATAAGTTTGGCCGTGTCTTAAATCATTAAATGTTTGAGTTAGTGTCTGTGTGGGCTCTGGTGGCATAGCAGAGCTGTGTCAGAATGCCCCCGTGATACAGCTTAGGAGGCCCTTTGACAGAACTGGGTCAGAAGCCAAGCTGAAGGAATTATGTCACATAGATAACTGTTGTATACTGGCCTCGGCTGGTACTCTGGTCCTCCAGCGTTATGTCTTGAACAAACCTGTCCAACCACACACTCCTATAGATCTTTTCACCTGAATGGGAACTAGAGCAGTGACATGCCATGGTGAACCGCTGAAGCTCATCATAATATCCATGGCATTTACATCAATGAGGCCAAGAGTGAGTAAGTCTCCTGTGAGTTTGTCTGTCCCTGTGGGCCCAGTCAGACAAGATGACATCCTCACCAGGGACCTTGAGCCTACTCCTCCCTCAGGACCGCCCACACCAGCAGGGCTCAGAGGCACAAACACACATACAACTATGTATGCATGTAAAGATATGAACACACATGCATAATGTAAAACACATAAATATGAAGGCCCTTTTTAACAGCCTTATGCAATGCTAGATCATGTAAGTACAGATATGTACACTTAATACTTTGTTTATATATGTATATATTAGCAAAGACGCAGAAGAAATGGAATATGAATTGAATGGGTGTGGCGATAAATCACTATCTTCTCAGAGAGTCACATCTCTATTAAACACTTGTACCAATTACAATGACTCTTAATGAAAGTGTCTTACTAAATGAAGAAGAGAGACAAGACTGGCTTCTGCAGGCATTCTATTGTTGTTCAGTAAAGGGAGAGTGGCGAACTGCTAATGTACGGTGCCACAAACCATTTGCATGATTGCATAAACCGAAAATTAACCAATATAATGCATTTTATAAGACAGGCACTGTTGAATTATTTTATTTATTTATTTTTAGAGATGAAGCACATGTTTTTCCCTCATCACCATCTAATTTAACCAAAACCAATTACAGGAGTGGCTTTGACCAACTGGCACTATGCTTGTTTCAAAGCCATGTTGTTTCTCATAGGCAGGCCACATCCTCTGGGTGGGCGAAGCACAGAAAGAGGAGGTAATCTTGCTCCCTATGACCTCGTAAGGAGCAATATTACAGATCGGCTCATCTGAGCTTTCATTTTCTCAAAGGCAGAGCAGGATACCCAGGGCTCGATTTACACCTATCCCCATTTCTGACAGGCTGGGGGAACGCATATCAATTGGTAATAAAAACTCATAAAGTGACATTTTCATGACATGGGACCTTTAACTTTGTAATTAGGTTTAGGACCTGATTTAGGAAAATGGCCTTTTCAGATGAAAAATGCCCACGTCAACAATCCAATCCTAACTTAAGTTAGGATTTGCTTCCTAATTACCAAATTGGAGAAAAAAATCCTATCTTAGACTTTTCCTATCTTAACCTAACATAGAAAGTTTCCGTAACGCAATGTGTATTCTCAGTGCATTGTTTCCCTCTTAAAATCTTTGCATCATTCAAAGTGTGTAGGGCACAAAAATGCCTTACAAATGGATAAAGAAAACATCGAAGAAAACAGCGCTGCTTGCTTCAGTCTTTGTGATGCTACAAAACAATACAATAGCACACTTTCAAACATGCCTGCACCTACACAGTATGTCGAATGCTTTTTTAAATATGTCAATCCAAATAACCTGGAATTGATTTACCGTCCAAAATGTCAGAGTGCCCATTTGAAATAATCTTACACGTCTGCTTTTACAAAATAATTCCTGTCATGGAAGTGAAATTCATCAGTGAATGATAAATTACATTTCTGAGAAGACAGCTGGAATTCTTTAAAAATTAAAAATGTAAAACCCTTTTCTTAAAAAAAACAGATGACTCAATCTAAAGTCACGCATCTTTTGTATGTTTTATAGTAGTATTTTTAAAACACTGCCCCCTGCGGCCTCATTTCCCTCAGATTCTCTCCTCCATTCAAACAATCACATTGGTCTTAGTGATTGGGAAATTATTTCCTTTTGCTTTCATTCAGAGTGTGCAAAGAAGCACATTCTGTGCCTCTGTGCTTCCATTTCTAGAGAGAGAATATGAGCTTTATGACTCCTAAAGTGAAGGGTTTTGAAAGACGAAAGCTTTTCAAGAACTTAACGCTCTTTTAACCTCTTTATCTGTCCTCATACCACAGCTTTTGAAAGAAAAGTGTTACTGCAGATAACTCAGCTGATAGCATGAGCCACTCCATTCAGTAAATGAAATTCAGTTAAAAAATATATAGCAGTGTTTGTTAGACTACATTTGTATTTGTTAGCCAATGAATCAGTAATACTTATCTAAGACAATAGTGCATACTCCTCATGCAGTTCTTAGAAAAGTGGTATGTATCTTTTGGGACCCTTGCCTTTGCTCTAGTGCCACCATCAGGCCAAACTCCCCTTGATAAGAAATATAAGCATATTCATGCTCTCTCGAAGATGTACATTCTGCTTTACATTAGCTTTTTTCTAAAGCCAATCTCAGAACAAACATTATCCTTATATCCCCTCTAGTAGTGTTGATCTATGAATCACATATTTGTCAAAACCATTGTTGTTACTGTAACTTAGAAAAACATAACATGTGTGCAGTGCATCTAACAAGCTTGAGACAGCTCCGATTTCTGGTATAATATTTGTAGAAATTCTTGACTCTTTCTGTAACTCAGACCAAATGTTTATACTTTTGTGCATATTATATGGAATTTATATCATAAAAAATTGGTTTATGTGAGTTCTTTTAAACTCCCCGTCAAGCAGTAATGTGTTTTTTTTTAAAAGCAAGACATTTGGGCCAGTAAGACCTACTACATTGATAACATACAAGTAATACTGCATACAGTACATGTGTTTGATTGTATTCAATGTGGACACACGCTCTGCAAACGCTCACATAGAGCAAGCTAGCAGAACCTGTCTGGCAGCACCAAACAAAACACCTGCTGACCCTTACGTTCTGTCTTCCAACTGACCTCCATCTGCTTTCTTTACATACAGTATGTGTGTGTGTGTGTGTGGGTGGGTGTGGGTGTAGGTGTGACTGTGTGTGTGTTTATGTTGGTGTGTGAGTGTGCAGTCAGAGCGTAGGGCAGAAAGGTTGACAAACTGTGATTGTGTGTATATGTGTGTCCATCCTGTATGTGTATAGGCTGCCTTGCAGCACCAGCTTAGTTATTAAAGTGGCGCTGCCACAGTGGATCTCTTTTCTCAGATATTACGCAGCCTCTGCTCTTACAGTGGATCTCTCTGCCAAGATATAACGCAGCCTCTGCAGCAGAATAACTTCAGGTCTTCTCGAGTAAAAACATTCTTCACTCAATATTCACAATGTTTAAGCCACCTGCTCCTTCAATGACGCAGACTGACTAGGTGAAAACCTTAAATTGTCCCATGACAATTTCAGCCATCAAAACTACTCCAGACATGAAGGTTAGCTATTGATGAAAGCAGCAATCCCTGCCCTCTCCCAGTGTTTGTCTCAAAAGAAAATAACTCTAAGGTGCTGGTATCATTGTGGCTTTTCATATCAGCTATTGGTAAAACATTATAAAACTATAAACGGTCTAATAGTGTGTCTTCTGGGATTTGTGTAAAGACAACTATATGTGAACGTTGAACATACTCCACCTTAGGCTTAACTGTATTACTGGAAAAAATGACTTGAATAAATAGGCTTGCTGCTTAACACAAAAAACATTTGGTTACACATTACTTGAAGTATCTACACAAGAGTTGTACAAGAGTAGTCTACACACAAGTCATAAACGTTTATGACATAATGCTTCTTTTAGAAAGTGTCATTTGGTTTTGTTACGGTTATGGTTAGGGTTATGGTTAGGGTTCATTTGTCATGACTGTGTTCATGACAGTGTAATGTCGCTCTTATGTAGAAAACTTCAAGTAAAGTGTTACCTATATGTCTTTTAGACCACTTGGCCATACTGGGATTTTCTGCTCATCAAGGTTCTGATCCTGACACTGTTTCCTACAGTATGTGTTAAGCCACGGTGGCTATGGCAACAACCTACCTTTCCTTACACCGTAAATGGTCTATAGATGTACGAGAGACATGTTTTTTAGCTTTCTTTTCTTTAACTATTTAAGGGAACTTTAGAATATTTACCCACTCTTCACACACATTAGCCCCCCCTAATAGCACTTAGTTGAAACAGAGAATCTATCAGCAGATTAGCTTGTCGTTCACTACAGAGCCTGTTAACCAGTACCTACATCATTATCTTCAATTCACCTGTCTCTGATCTGCTCCGTGTGTGCAGCGTGGGGCCCAGCACAGGTGGTCAGTGTATCAGCACCGCTGCGGACATGCTGCGGCAGACGTGTTGCACCAGTCCGTGCCCATGTATTTCAGCAGTCCCTGCATTCGGTGAAAAACGAGAGCAGAGATATTTATGATTGTTTGAATTTTTGGCAGGAGCTTTCAGCAATCTCCGTTGCTGTTGTGCCATTGCAGAATGAAAATAGGGGAAACACTGACTACAACGTTTTTAATTTAACACAAATTTAAGTTGATCCTAGTAGGGCTGCACGATTATGGCCAAAATGATAATCACAATTATTTTGATCATTATTGAGATCATGATTCATTATCACGATTATTTGTTGATTTTAACCAAAACAAATTTTATAGTCACATAGGCTATTTATAACTGCTTTCACATCCATATTGTGCTACATTCCTCTTATGTTGAAGTTGTATGTTGTACATACATACAGCTGCAACATACGTTAATGAAAATTATCTGAAATAAATAGCCTAGGATATATTTAAAAAATAAGCTCCTTCACTTGTTTTCAACAATAACTGATTAAAAGCCCTAGGGAGAGAGGGGGCGTGCGATGGGCTTATGCTGCTCAATGAGTGACGGCTGACTCATTATGAATGGGTCCAGCAGGCTCCGTCTCACATGCTATTACTCTACGAACTTGTTAGTTGCATTCAATAACTTCTTCGGTGTTTTTCGCCGCTGCATTTACAGCCGAGTTACTAGCGGAAACACTGGCGTCATCCTCGATTCCTCCATCTCCTTTCAGTCAGACATAAATAATATCTGCCGGTCTGCATACTTCCACCTACACAACATTAACCGCCTCCGTCCCTCCCTTACCACTCACACTGCCTCCATCCTTATCCACAGCCTCATCACCTCCCGCCTTGACTACTGTAACTCCCTCCTTTTCGGCCTTTCTCAAAAATCCCTCCATAAACTTCAACTTCTTCAGAACTCAGCAGCTCGTGTCATCACCAGAACCCCCTCTTTTCATCATATAACCCCGGTTCTTCAGCGGCTCCATTGGCTTCCATTTCAATTCAGAATACAATTTAAAATCCTTCAACTCTCTCCCCCTGTTCAAAACTAGACTCAAAACACATCTGTTCCAGCTTGCTTATCTGTAACTACACTGTTCCTGTTTTTGTTTTGTTTTTTGTTTTTTTTTGTTTTGTTTTTTGTTTTTGTTTTATTTGTTTTGTCACAACTACTTACACTTTTCTGTTCCCTGTATCTGTCTTTTTTTTGTCTGTAAAGCGACCTTGAGTGGCCGAAAGGCGCTGTTAAATAAAATGTATTATTATTATTATTATTATTACAAATACAGGTTTGACAACATTGCTTCGTTTGTGGACAGGCAGCAGATCCGAGGACCTTAGGTGCACCGGTGTGACCTCAGAAAAATGTTAGTAGCCCTAGAGCCCTGTGAGCTAACAGACACTAACTAGCACTGGTTACTGCTGTTGTCTTAAAAACAACACAGACAGGACAAAATGTTGCCTTTACTATTAAACTGGTAAACCTTGTGATCGATGTATGACCGACAGATATCAGAGTTTTCCTCACATTACTCTTTCCTCTGTAACTGTCTACATCTAGATACTAAGCTGCGCTGTGCAGGGAACAACTCTGACTGGCACATGATCAGACAGTGGTTTACGGAGCGGTAGATTGGCTTTGCAAAAAAAACTGAAGCGTTCTATGAATGGAATACGGATTTAAAATATTGCTCGATTGCGTAAATTTGATCGTGGGAAGCCAAAATCATGATCTTGATTAACATTCGATTAATTGTGCAGCCCCAGATCCTACTCCTTAAGATACACAAATACATGCTGCTGTATATGACACGCTGCCCTTTTCATTTTAGTTTTTTGAATGCAGTCCAACTTCAATTTCAAAAGCAGGTTAAAAAGAGCATCAGTCATATAAATAAATATAGAATATAAACTTGACTTGAGTTGAACACTCATTATCTTCTCGATTCCAAGGATTACCTATTGCATTTTGCATTTGAATACATTATTCACAGGTAAATATGTTAATTACAGATATGTAAATATTTCCCTCCAAGCTCAGAGCGGAGTGTAGGCAGGCAGGGCATGCACTATTCATCAGAGTAAGCACCAAGGTTCTTATCAGGATTAAGGCATGACAACCAGCGTGCAATGCATGGATTTAAAAATGTCTTTGATTTTGGGTGAATGTATGAATCTTATATCTGCCAAACAGTGTGCAAATATGTGTGTCTTTATTTATTTTTTACCATTTGGAAGCGCCTGCTTTAAAATAAAAAAAATTGATCCTAAACCTTTTTATTTCCAGCTTCTTTAGCCTTGTGTCCCGATATAGCCAAATGTGGTCTAAATACAGCTGAGATGGATTGGAGTTAACACATGGCAAAATCCAATATGTCCATTCATGATCAGATGTAGCTTCACAACTCCCCAGATTTTATCTGTGGAAAACGCTAATAGATGCCAAACCAAAAATAGATGTCTGCACTTTGCTACAGAGAAACAATTCATATGGCTATTTGCATACATTATAAAAACTTAACAAATTAAGAAAGAGATGGTTAGACAAAAAAGGGAAAACAAGACACTGAGAAGTCACACAGAGCCACCAAGAGTGTAAGAGAGACCGAAAAATACACACAGGAAGAGTTGGAGTGAGACAGGGAGAGGGAGACCATGGTGACTTGCCTCAGGTTAGGAGCCAGTTTGGGAGCTTAATGAGTTATTGTTCATTGCAGTTGAGGGTGCCTTTGTGTTTACACAAAACAACACAATGTTAACAAATGTGGACCGACATGTGAATGTGACGCGAGAGTGATGCGGGAGATCTGCCACATCTATGGTAAAGGTTGTATTAGGCTTATGTAATAAAAGCTTTTTGGTTTGGTATGGGGACAAACATGACCCTGGTTCAGTGAACTGTCCTCCCTAACCAGCCACCTTCTACCACTGCCTAGACTTTCTTTAGTCAAAGTAGGGGTTACTAACTTAGAAACACCGATATTAAAAATAATTATAAAAATAGAAAACAAGCGCTCAATTGCTGATTTGAACGTCTATTACCATGGCAATTATCGAAAGCTTCGAAGCATTTTACTGAGCCCTAATTATATTGTAATTCTTTTGTATATGATGTTAATGTAACTGCATTGGTTTCCTCTCTTTTCCCTTATCTCTTCTTTTCTCACTCACTCTCTTGCACCATCACCATCAGTACGTCCCACAGGGGATACCATGGAAATATTTAATTGTTCTGAATTGTCTGCAGGGAGCTGGACTAAATGACTCAGCAGCCTTCTCTGCTGACATGAAAGTCCAGTCCGCTTTAGCCTTAGTTGGTTTGCCATTTGTCATACAAGGGCTTTCTTTTGAAGGGAGCTGGACACATTCACAGGTTTTGTTTTATTTTCTTAGTCTTGGCAGCTCGAGGCTCAGCATAAATGAGCCTGTTAAAAATGAAGTCATAGGGCCACTAATTGAATTATCATTCTAGCCAGCCACAACCAAGCACAGCCAATTTTCACATCAGGCAGTCCATTTTAATGTCTCCACATTCCTCACTTTTCCTGCTACTCCAATGCTGCCTCACACATTTGCTGCGGGCAAGGCTTGCCTCCAGCTACTCGGTGTTGGGTGTTATCATAACTATGTCTTGGATTGGGCCTACTCATGGGTACAGTGGGGTATCAGCAGCGTGCTCCCTGTACCATCTTAGCATGCGGCTTGGCTGATCCAGGGAACATCATCAGAACAGAGCCTTCATCACCAAGTATAACTGTATTTCCATTTGTTGCAATAAATGGTTAAATGTATGTATGACAAGAGTGTTCCTGACTGAAGTGTGTGTGAGTGTTTTGGAGGAGGCAGCAGTTCAAAGTAAAAACCGAGGTGCTGTTTTTTTGTCCAGATCAGATGTAGCACGTTTATTGTGTTGTAGACTCCCAATTTCATGTTGCCTTGCTGCCCCACAATTTAACATTGCTTTTTTTTGTCAGTCCGGGCGTGTTTGTATGTGTTAGACTCCAAAAGTAATCAAAACCAAGGTTTCTCTGTTTAAGAATTGTGACTTCAGTGGATATACTGTAAATGCTAATGGTTGATTCTAATGTTTTAATCTGCATTACAGAGCATGACAAGCACCGCCTATGCAAAAGTACTGAATACATGAATCTTCACTTCAAAGTCAAATGGTTCCATAATGAGTATGTCCGTGACCTGCCGGCCTTCAAGAATGTTCCGCCGGAGTATTCTCTGTAAGTCCTTTAATTTTCACCCACGTGTACAGGCAGAGACACTCAAATATGCATACACACATACATAATACATACTCTGTTACGGGTTTTTACAGACTGAAAAATGTAAAATGTATACTGTATATAGTGTTTAAATTGTACAGAGGAGAATTTGATTACTAATGCGTAATAGAAGATGAACAGGCTGCTTGTTAAAACAAACAGTAAAACTAAGAGAAAGGATTGAGTTGACTCAGTTGAGAGAAATGTTGCAAAAGAAGTCAAATGTAAAATTGTTCAATTTTGAGTAGAGAGGATTTTGTTTACTTCAAAAATATTTCAAAATTACACATTTAAGTGTTCACTTATGGTGCAGGATATTGTACAGTGGTGGCAGTCCACATTAGTTTCTGGTTAAAACTGAATCTGTAACACTGTCATGTTCCTGTAATCTGTGATGGCAGTTTATTCCAACAATCTGATGATAAACTGTTTTGGATGAGGAGACACATTTATAGCCTAAAAGCAAGTTTTAGTTCCTCTTTTCACGTAGCCTTGTTTTACAGCGTGCATGCATAATTATTTGAAGTAAAGCAGGGATAGTTGCATGTTAACAAGTGTAATGCAAGCACAGAACGCAATGGCCTTTCCCATCCTCCCGGTCTATCAGTGTAATGAGTCAGCTCCCCCTCCTAACACTGTCTCACACACACACACACACACTCACACACACACACACTCACAGTCTTACTCTTTCATCTGCCTGTCTATTTTCTATCGCCACACCCACATTATTTATTGGCTCTCCCTCCTGAAGCACATGCCCTTAGCCAGAGTACAAAGCTGTTTTGGGGGGGACAGCGTTGCTCTGAGGACATGCTCAGGCATTATATTAAACAAGGAAATGGCAAAGTGAAACAGACAGAACGGCATTATTATTCTACTAACAAATGTACTTCCTTTGTCCTGTCCTCTGCTATCCTCTGTCTGAGCCTCGAAGTCAATTCTGTCCACAAACCGAAACCTGAGCCAGCCTTGGCTTAAAACCACACTGACATCTGCGTGGTATTTTCAACATACATTTTTGAGTGTAAAATCCATTTTCATTGATTTCTCTAAAATACAGTGGTTTCCCTATAAATTTTAGAAAAAGCTAAAAAGCATTTGCCTCAGATTTTTCTTATATACTAACCCCAGACTCATATATTCCTCTAAAGCTAAAAAAACAAACAACTTCCAAATATGATTTAATTATAGAAAGTTTTTTTTTTCCCATAGGTGGTTTGAGCCATTTGTCATTCAGTGGCTTGATGAGAACGAGGATGTTGCCATGGATTTCCTCAATGGAGCACTGGAAAGGGACAAGAAAGATGGAGTAAGTATATCATTGAATTATAACTCAATGTGTTGCTTTACGTATTAACCGACCAAGCCACTTAAGACCTATTTTGTATTCACAAGGATGGTCTGCTAAGACTGAAATTAGGGTGTGAGGGTTAGAGGAAATTTTACATTGTCAAAAACACTCCTCGCCCTAAGACATCACAATAAAATTGCAATTCAAAATTTATAAAATCTGGAGGCAAATTATGATTTTCAGGACAGTAAAAGGCACAGAAGGATTTTAGACAATAATGACAGGAAATGTGTGAAAAGCTTTACAAAAAACATTTGGCAAAGAAATTATCTTCAGCACATACAAACATTGCATAGCACTATATGTTTCAGTTTGGGTGATTAGGATGTCTACTGAACAAAGTTAAAAGTCAAAATGATTGATTTAAATAATCTTTACCTAAACATATGAGTGATTATGACTCAATTATTACTCAATTATAACTCGATTATGAGTCAATCTGAAATAAATGCAGGGATTCAAATGTGTTAAAGAGATAACTCTAAAGAGTTTCAGATGGTTTAAGTGGGAACTTTTAGTAAATCCACCTCAGCAGTTAGCTTGCAGTCACATATAACAGTAAACCTGTTAGTTTAATCGTCAGTAAGTGGTCTAGATTGCTGCTCTGTGAGTTATGTAGTTATACAGTAATTTGTACATCAGTCAGATGTTCTCTTTACTGTGCCTACATAATGTCTCACTATGCTTCAAGGTTTTTAGATCTGAGATCTTACATTTGTCTCTTTTTCTCTTTTCCTTTGTCCACCCACCCCATCACTTTTTCCACCCTCATGTCCCTCTCTCCTCATCTCTACCCTGCAACAGTTCCAGCAAACATCAGAGCACGCCCTCTTCTCATGTTCGGTAGTGGATGTGTTCACTCAACTAAACCAGAATTTTGAGATTATCAAGAAGCTGGAGTGTCCAAACCCACAGGCTCTGGCTCACTTTATGTGCCGTTTTGCAAAGGTCAGGCTCCTGGAAATCCCCTCCACCCCCCATACTCCTGCAGGGCGTAATAAATCACAGTTAAAGAGTTTGCCATTGATCTAAGGAGTAACTCTGGTATATTTATTCGGTTTGATATTATCTGATTATTAGGTTGTGACTGCTTAGATCTTCTCAGTGAGTTCCAGAAATTCAATAATAGAACAGCAAACAAACTGTAATTATAAACATGTCTCTCTCCCTCTCTGCAGACTATCAACAAAGTTCTTCTGCAATATGCTGCAATCATATCCAAGGACTTTCCTTTGTATTTGAGTAAGGAGAATGTGGTAAGTCTACAAGCATGAATAGCAAAGGTTACATTGAGTGTTTTTGGTCAGATTGCAAATCTGGTTAGTCAGTTGGTGTTGTTTTCATGATAATTGTCTCTAACAGCAGTTTGCATGGAGAGAGTTTCAGTTAGCAGTTCCGTCTGTTCTGCGCTGAGCCCTGCCTTGCCTTTTATAATGCACCTAACAAAGTGTTTAATGTGATAGATGACTAAGTGCAGAGCCTTCTTAGTGGCCTAATTATCATCTGGTCTATGAACTTGAAGTGAGAGATAACACACAGGGTACTAGTGGAGGAGGCAGATGTTTATTTACAGTGTTGACAGGCTCATTACAATTGTCCCAGAGAAAACAGGAAATCTCCTTTAGACAGCACAGAGTGGACAAATGATGGAAAAAGGAAATAAGATGCAGTTGTACAGCGGCAAAATGACATTAAATTCAACCTAATTGTACTGCCACTTATATAGTACACAACCCACATCATAGCAATCTTTCCTAACCTGAGAATGTACTGTGTTTCTGGGAATGCTTCCAAAAAACTGAAACATAAAACCTTAAAAGAGAGCAGTTGTATAAGTAAACATCATAATCCTTTTGTGACTTGTTACCACTGCCACAAAAGCCATAGTGAGTTGTTCATGAGTTGTTCAAAGTATGATTGCTTAAAGGATTTTCAAAAGCCTAAAGGGGTGAAAGTATACAGTATTTGACATAGAAATCCACAGATTAGATAAAAGTCTAAGTCCATCCTTTATTGTAGCTATACTGTACCTGCTTATCCATGGAGTGTGGGGGGCTAAAGCTGATCCTAGCTGACATTGGACGAGAGGCCGGGTACATCCTAAACAGGAGGTTGCCTGTCAATCACGGGGCTGAAACATTCATCAAACCTACGGGCTTTTTTAGTCACCAATTAATCTAGCCTGCATGTATTTAAGCTATGGGAAGAAGCCGGAGCAGTCTGAGAAATCCCACGCAGGCACAGGAAGAACATGCAAATTTGCTCTGTGAGTGATGTAGTTACCAAAAAGACACCAGCCGGTCGGCAGGTTGAACTCGGAACCTTCTTGCTGTGAGGCGACCACCGTGGTGTCAAAAAGTCACAATATGGAATTTAGAATTAAAAAAGTAGTATAAAAAGTAGATCTGCTTTTGTAAACATAGTTCTGATATGAATACATTTCTTTAAAATTATATTTGCAGAAAAATTGGTTATCTTAGCATCACCCTATTCAAACAGCATTACCCCACCACACACTGTAAAGCAATAAACAAACCAATGGGAATTAGCTGTCTTTTTTCTCTTTGGTATATGATGTCCTAAGTGATGTCATAGCTGCTACTGGCACCTAACTTAAACATATCCAACACCAGTGTTAGTGGACTGAACCCTTTTTTACCCTCTCTCAAGCTAGATATATTGGGCTGAGGGAACTCTACGTAGTTTTTTTTTCAGATTTAAAATATCTTATCACTCCCTTACAAATATGCCAATAAATTTAACAAGCCATTATGAGCTGTCGTGGAGACACTATTGGCTGCTATGTGGATTGAAGACTCTAATCATCCTTCTCCCGTGGGGCACAGAATCATCATTTTACTACCATCCATTAACACTATCATAATTTTGGGGTGTTCTATGTTTGTCAGTTGTTTTTTGGGCGGATAATGTACATAATCTGTAACTGACTAAAGGGAGTAATTCTGCTCACAGTCTCCATAAAAAGCAGTGTGATTAATGTCTGTCATCTGTTAAACGTGTGCAGCTGAGAATCAATAATGCCTGACATACTCAGTGCAGACATTTCCCTCCCTGTTGTATTATGTATTGCATTTCCCTGCTGACTGACGATGTCGCGCAGAAACCTAGCATCTTTATATAAATGATGTGTCAGGAAATCAAAACTGATGGATTTTGACTGTTTTTTCCGTTCCGAGAAGGTGTTACATTGATTTGGGCTACAAACTGTTAGAGTACAATGGTTACAGTTTTAAAAATTAGTAAAGGTGATGTGTTTTTTTTTTTTGTAGGATTTCAACACCATTAGATGTATAGATGATGTTCTTCTGACACATTGAATCATACATTGCACTATACTGAACAATCTAGTTATATTAATTCTTGTACTTTTTACAGCCCTGCATCATCCTCAACAACATTCAGCAGCTCCGAGTCCAACTGGAGAAGATGTTTGAGTCCATGGGTGGCAAACAGGTCTGTGCCTACCTAAGTACATCTGTCTGCAGTGTCTGTGTCAAGTTTCTGGCAATTCGCTTTCACTTGAATTAAGATATTCCAGAATTAAAAGAAGTTTAAGAAAAGGCATATAATATGTGATTATTACAATGTAGTAATGCAATGATCTGCATCCTTCCACTGCAAGATCAAATCACAAGGTTAGCTAAAGAACAGTGTCCCCAGGGTTTCAAAGGATTCAGTGTCTTCCTGAAGGACACTTCGGCAAGGTTGGTGCCAGTTCATATTAAGGCTTAAGCATTCATCCTAAGATCAGCTCTCTGCTGGGAAATAAATGCTGTGTCATGATCATGTAAATGATCATTTCAGATGACATTTGCATGAAGTGAAAGTGAATTGACCCCTACAGTGATGCTGTGCTGTAATCCTTCCATCAGCTCTGTACTTAACCATCCAAGAGACTAATCTGACATGTAGTTCCGTTTGCTAATATCACCATTTCGACTTCTACCTCTGCTACATTTCCTCAATAACTTTCTTTTTACTCCATCACTGTTTTCCTACATCTAACCCACCTTGTGTATAACATATGTTGCCCTTTTGTAAGTATTGAGTTTTACCCCTATACATTTGTGTTGGGTTTGAAACACCGTTGATTATTTTCCATGTCAGTCTAACCTGAGAAGCAGCAGCCATGGCTTCTTATGACTTGCATGCATTTGTCTCTCCAGTATCTAACGCCTGTCTTGCCTTGCGTTTTGTCTCCTGTCGTTGTGTCTTCTGTCTTCCCCCCATTTCCTTTCTGTGCTCTCTTTCTCTGTCTCCAGGAGGAAGGGGTTGTGTCCTTCTGTAAGGTGTGTGATAGGACTCTTCAACACCCCTTCCCAACATTTACTGAATGATATGAAAAAGCACGCCCTCGCCCTATGTGCCTCCCCACCACCCCACACGCTCCTACGCTTTTCACTCCCCTCCCCCACCCCCTCTAGCAGCATGTGCCACAGAGCATATGGAATCTGAATTACCCACCACCCCTCTGGACAGGCTGCTCAAGCTCACCATCCCCAGCGCTTTGGGGATAGTGGCTAAACCCACCCGATCCATCTTTATTTTTAGCTTGCTTTTATTTTCCTTAGAACCACGTCTCTATCCATAGCGAATTTAGAAGTGCAATTTTAATTTTAGTTTGTTGTCCACTGTTGTGGAGAATTTGTCAGAGGCTCGCCAAATTGCTGGCCGTGATTTTGATCATCTTTATCCATTTCCCAAGCTGCAGCCACAAAATGCTCAGACAGGATTTTTCAGACCGTGTTTAATGAGCTTTTCAAACACTTACAAATCTCTCCAGCTGTGCCCTCGGCTGACGTGGTACCTCCCCACAGTTAGCTGCTCTAGACCTGGATCACTCTCAGCCCATTATTGTCTGAAGAATAATGACACCAGAAGTCTTTACATCCCTTTGAAAAGTAAAATTATGGATGTTCTTTATTAATGGACAATCAGGTATATCTTTAAGAACGTCCTAAGTAATTTCCCTTGCAAACTAATTATGCAGCCTATGTGTATTTGAGGTGAAAGTTTTCCATTAGTTTCGTCTCTGCACAGTAGCCTATTCATTACAGAATAGTTCCCTATCAGCAATTACCACACAGAGAACCAATGTAATTACCAAGAGCTGTTATCATAGCATTACCAATAAGAAAGATTAACAATAATCTCTTACAGTCCCCACATTTATGGAATCATCATGGACTGATTTCCCCTGATTGGTATCTGGCTTTATTTGGTTGTCGGCCTGTTTGCTAATATGCTTGTCTCACTTTAGAGATGGTGGTTTATAAAACCTTTATGTATTTGTCACTATTTAGGACAAACTATGTTTCAGAACAACAACCTGGCAATGAGTAGATACTGTTGAAACAGGCAAAGGGAAGCAAGGCTGGGCTGCTGTTGATAGGCTGTAAGCCAGGGGAGAGTTTGTGCACTCTGGAGGACTCTGGATGTCAGTCAGCATGTAGTCAAACTTGCTATAATGAGTGAAAGGCATTAGACAACAGATATATTCATAGTATCCTATATACATTATAATTATATGTGTATAACATTCGCCTTTTTGTCCTCTCATTATATCCATTTTTTAAGCTAATGAAAGACCTTTATTAACCAAACTTTCAGAAGCTGAATCTTTGAACTACAAAACTGTCTCACTTGGCAAGTCAAAGCACCTTTGAATTGAGGCCTTTCAGACAGGATTCCAGTCTTCAGGTAGAATTAGTATTGAAGCATTAAAAACCACACGGATTCAGAATGGAATTTTCTCCTCTCAGCAGGCAACAGGTGCCTTGGTGTATCGGACAACGGAGTGAATTTCCTGTAGCAGCATTCCCATTTAGACATAGTGTTGTTGGAAAACACCCCAGAGAATCTCAATTTCAGAGACTGCCAGGCTGCAGATTAGAGCCCAGTCTAAATATGTCCCCAGGCCACGAGGAACTGATAAAAGACCAAGGCCTACGGTATTTTTTCTGCCGTCACTTGAAAAGATGTTAACCCTTACTCAAAGAGTTAAATTACAACTCCAACCTCTGTGGTCAATTTACTCTGTGACAGAAAACTCTTGCATGCATTTCCATTGAAGTGACAGCAGTGTGAAGTGTGCACATGGGAATACACAAACACACATATACATCTATCCCGGTTGAGCTGCACATAGAGGCATGTCTGCAGAATACCAATTTTTATAAAAGGTTTAGTTTCACACATCCGCTTCACAGCTGAGCCTTCATAACAACATAATGTGTGAGATGAGCGGCTCCTTGGTTAAGCTTATCAGTTATAATATGAAGATCTGTCGTGCATGTGGTGCTGTGCCTGGCCTCACACATCCATCGCAGGCACCGTGCCTTAGCGATGTGTGTTCTCCACCCCCATCCAAAACATCAATATTTGGACATTTGTACATGGCGAACGTGACAAACAGTAGTACAGATGCAAGCATACATGCAGTTACTTAATGGCACACAATACACACAGCAAGGCACAAATATCCTATATCCAGCCATGCATTTTCTCAAAATATACCCAACACCAACAAATCTGCACTTCCATCACACGCACATGCATAAATATGGCTCTGCAGCAACCCAACACATGCCATGCATGGGCACATACATGCTTTGAATCAAATGTGTTTATGTGAGCTGGTATTTAAAATTGTTTATTGCAAGGTCAAGTCAGATTTTTCTGTGAATCCAACTAGATATGTAGGTACATAGTATGTGTATTTAAGAGGCTTGTAGCAATGTATAGCTACATATATTAGTCTAGATACACCGACATATCCTAAATAATAAAGTTGCACACTCAAATAAATTTGACATGCAGCAACAATTTCCTTCCTTAACATAATAAGTCAATCCAAGGATTTCAATATCAGAAGAGCATCTGTAGTTACAATCATCTATCTATATATGACAGGGAGCTTTATTCGCTTAAAATTCTACAATGTCGAGGCTGTCTGACAGAATAATTGCTCTACTGTAACTTGTGTAGTAGTGCACAGAAATTTTCCCTTTTAAGAGACCCCTAGTTGGCTGCTTCTTTGCTGACACCGTGTCTTATGACTCGGCAAGCAGTCATCATTGCAGCGCTCGGAGGTGAGCCGTCCTTTTGTATTCAGAACGTCGCTTGGCACAGATGGCAGGCAGAATGAGTGGGAGGCCACCAGAGAGGCAGGTTACCTCTCCTCTGTGCCTGTCCTCTCCGCCCTAAAACCCCCACCCCAGTTGAGGCAGAGATTCAGAGCTGAGCTCTCAGTGTGGGCTAGTGTATAGAGTGTAATGATGTAGTAACTGTCCATCTTCCACTGACAGCTGGATGCAGAGGCCAGTGATCTGCTAAAGGAGCTGCAGAATAAACTCAACACGGTGCTGGATGAGCTCAGCGGAGTGTTTGGCTCCAGGTGAGCATTAGTGTGACGTAACGTGTGTGTGTGTATGTGTGTGTGTGCACGTGTGTGGGATCATTTTCAATACGGTTAATTCTACTACAAGATTGCTTGGTTATTGATGGACATTTACTCAAAATATAATTGACTCAAACTAATGCTTTTTGAGCAAAGCCAGTGGTTAAACATTTCAGCTTGAACAAAAGACAGCTCTGAACATATTTTCAATAATAATCATGTATGCGACTGCAGCCAAAGTTTGAACCCAGTAGCTAAGGATTTAAAGGATTGTTGTTTTCCATCACACAGTTTCAAAGGTGTGATCGAGGACTGTGTGAAGCAGATGAACCAGGAGCTGGTTCAGATGAAGGGTACGGCCAAAGGGAGCAACCCTGCCATGGACGCTGAGACTGTCCTCCGGCCTCTTATGGACCTCCTGGATAAAAAGTGGGTACATACTGAATGCAAGGTCAGAGTTTAACTTCTAACATGTGAGGCAGTATTGTACTTTGGTCTTCAATAAGTGCTAATCTCTTTTGCAAAGGCAAATGAAAGTCATTAATTCAAGAGTCAATAGGCTCACCATCCTTTGCCATCATGTTTGAGAGTGTTGGCGTTGAGGTGATGTCAGGATAGGGCATCCCCTGGTGACATTTACTCGCATGATGGTGTGAAGAAAATGACATGGGACAGGAAGAAGAGGGAATGGGGTTGCATAGGCTTCTGGAACTAGCATGGCTAGTGGGCTAACAACTGCTGTCCACAAAGTTGGAACGTATAGTCAGGATTCAATTTAATTACTTTACTATGTTAACCCCTATCACTGTTTTTCACTCACTTATTTTTTGCTGCTTGTATTATTTCAGCTATATCACCAATGATAAAATGTTTAGTAAAAGACCAATCCCACCCTCTCATTCGAACTCGCTGGTGTCAAAGTTGGGACAGATTGAACTCTGTGCAAAGTGAAATTGAATAGAAATTAAATTGAAAAATATCTAGTGTGACAGCATCTTCTGAATGATTGTCCCTACTGTGGGACTAATACAATTTTGGTGTGATGTTGTTGTATCAGAATCTATAAGGTCAGGTTAATTAACAGAGACACAATTTTCAGTCATCTCTACCCATTCATCTGTATGTCCAGTTGAAAGTATGGTCTGTCTTCTTGTACAGCCAATGCTAGGCTAACCAACTGGGAAAAGTGGGCAACTCTCCCAGGTTCCCAAGCCACAGGTGCGCCCAAAAATCTCAGGTTTACTGCATGTCACTTGGCTCTAGTTATTCGATTAATTGCAATGTGTTAGGGATCACTAAACTACAAAATCAACTATGGTGAGTCCTTCCTTACTACCTAATGATGGCCATGTGTCAAAAGTACAATTTTGTTTTCATCAGAAAAGAAAGACCAGCTATATCTGTGAATGTCTATTAATTCATCCTAGCAACTGCATTTACGTCTATGGCATTCTTGGAAAAACCGTAGCGAAGGTATGCGTCAGCTGAGCCCTGGGAATTGCTCTCAACCATTTGTCAAAGCAACATTGAGGCCAATGGGGTATTACAGGGAATCCTCTTAATGATATGGAAATACCAAATCCTTCTTCCTGTCTCTGAGACCTTGCTTGCACAATAGGGTGAGATTAAAGCATAAATCGGCTGCCTTTGTTCTATGAATCACGGGTGGTTTTCTTTAATTAATTATACAATTCATGAAAGCGTCATCACTTGTTGGAGCTTTCAGTCATGTTGGCTCAGTTTGAGTCGCGTGCTCAGAGCGTTGACCTGACAAATGCCCTTCTTTTGCCGCTTTGCAGTTTGATGTTATTTGCCAAGATTTGTGAGAAGACTGTGCTGAAACGAGTCCTCAAAGAGCTATGGAAAATCGTGCTGAACACTATCGAGAGAACAATTGTTCTGCCTCCACTGAGTGACCAGAGTGTGAGTTTAATCATTTATCTGTCTTTTTCCTATTTCTGTTATACTTTTCATCTCTTGGCCTGCCCTCCACCTCCCTTCTCTTCTCCACCTGTCTCTATCTCATTTCCTCCATCTGTTCAGCTCTCATACTCCCTCAAAACATACAAATTGCTGTACAAAAGATTAAACATGGCATCTAACTCTACACACGTGGAGTGAATTGTTAATCCTTTTCTTGGAGCTGGGTTGACATTTTTCACCTCTGGAATATTTTATTTACTCCTTTGTAATTGCTGTCAATGGAAAGGATAGTTTAATGCCATCATGTCAAGCGGTTTTGTTGACATTTTTGCCTCTGCTTCTTACAAAATAACCAGTGCAGCTTTAAAACACAATTAGAAGAAAGAGTCCATGTTTAAGTGTTAAATGTTTAAGTTCAACAGCATCACATTAAGGCATCATATTCTGTTTGTTCTCATAATAATTGTTTTGATATTTATATATTCAGTGTTTGCAACATTATTTCCCTTGCTTAATGGAAAAAAACATCTGTCTGTCCAACAGCAAGGAGCTCAGATGATATTCAATGCAGCCAAGGACTTGGGACAGCTGTCCAAACTGAAGGTAATTTTTGGATGAACCCCAGGCGAGTTTTTCTAAGTTTAGCCGACTCACGTAATCTCAATAAAACATGACATCTCTAACTATGCTGACATTGATAGTGTATTATATTGTAAACGGTAAATCAGAGGCATTAGAGATAATACAAATTCATACAGACTAATGCACTACAAGAAACTCTGTACAGTATTTTTGTAGCTGGCCAGATATGTAACTAAAGGTCAGCATGAATAACATCATGACAAGCTAACACAATTATAAAATACACAGTCTATAATTGTTTTGCGGGGAATGTATGTAAAAGGATCAGTTAGAACCTGCAACTAATTGTTTTTTTTCTACAAATCTGGATAGATGGAATATGTAATTTGGAAGCACATCCTGTAAGATACTGTAGACATTTGTATTGTGCAGTGTAAGTTAGTGCAACACTAGCCAGGCTGGTATCTAATTCCTGATGTGACCGGAGGTTGTTTAATCCCACGAGCTCTGTGTGGTGAGGCATTGGAACGAATCAGTGGTTACATTGTGGTTCCAGTAACAACGGCTGTATAACAGTACCTCCGAGAGGTATATTAGCTCTGAGTCATACAGTATGGGGGATACCTACTGACTGTGTGCTTATCTGAATTTGTGTGTGTGTGTGTGTGTGTGTAAATGTAAATGTGCTGTATTTATATAGCGCTTTTCCAGTCTTAACAACTGCTCAAAGCGCTTTTACATCTACAGGGAACATTCACCATTCACACACATTGACATACACTGTGGCCGGGGCTGCCGTACAAGATGCCACCTGCTCATCAGATAAACATTCACACACATTCACACTCCGATGCGCAGCACCGGGGGCAACTTGGGGTTCAGTGCCTTGCCCAAGGACACTTCGACAATGACTGCAGGGGCGGGGATCGAACCACAAACCTTCCGATTGGCAGGCAACCACTCTACCACTGAGCCACAGCCGCCACTGTGTGTGTGTGTGTGTGCGTGTGTGCGCTCGTTTGTGTGTGTATGTGTGTTTTACTTGGAATGTTCTTACAGATGTTTGTGTTTTGTGTCTGTTAGATGTTCTTTTTGGGAACTTCTAGGTACAGTACGTCAGTCCTGCCAAACCATTGAAGTGGCTTCCTAGTCATCTTGTCCTTTATAATTATGAGTGACAATCATGTCCTTTGAGCTTTACAAATCCCATGGTTATTTTTGGGCTGTACTTATCTGCCTAGGAATATATATACATAGATTTGTAGTGTTTAATCGGCTTCCGTTTTTGGTAGATTATTAGAAGCATTTATTTGAGAGAATGTATAATGCTGGACTCATAAGTAATAATATTAGAAATCAAGCGAATAATTATATTTGTACAAAAACTTTTTTATCCAAATAAAGGGCCATATTTCATCAAATAACAAGCTGTGTCCATGCATCTGCATTATGGGGTTTCCATTGGAGACAAGTATTTCTTTCTGCCTGCAGCCTTTAGTTTTTTGTGGGCTCGTTATTACTTTGTTTTTACAGGAAGATATGATTCGAACCAAGTCAATACGAATCAAGTGGGCCCAGTGCAATTTTTGAATAAAAAACAGACAACTTCTTGGAGCAGATGTTGATTAAAGCATTTTCTGTCTCACACAAGCTCTTTAAATCTGATTTAAAACAAACTTTTTGTTGACTAAATATATATATACTGTATAGTATATAGTATGAATACAAAAGACATATATCAAGACATTCATCTGAAGCTTTAAATTTGATGGATGGCATGTGCATATCTGTGTGCTGCACATTGTACCCGCATCTTCTAGTGTGTTGTTGTTGATCAAATTTTAGCAGCTAACACCAAGACTTTTGTACACACAACCAGACACATGAAACTATGTAGATTAGGACCAAGGTTTGTAGCAGTGTTTGCATTTTTTTCTTCCAAGCCCAATTCATAAAACATGAATGCCCTTTTTTATGTATGACTTAAAATGGACACACCTGGGAAATTAAGCAGTGCCAGAAGTTATTTGCTGTAATCCATTCTCAAATCAAGAAAAAAATTCAATTAGAATTGACCAAATTAATTGTGAATATTTTATTTTTTTCATTATTTAAATAGATTTTTAGAACTTGCGTGAGACAGCAAGGCTTACATTTTGTAGACACACTGCAGTTTAAATGACTGCAATTTGTTCGGTTTTGTAAGGAGTAAATGCTCAATCTCATGTACTATGGCTCACCTAAGGTCATTACCACTAAGCTGGAGAAACTTCTTAAAATATAAATCATTCAAATGCAGCTTGTTTTAGGGTTTTGCCAACTGTAGAGAGTTTGACTTGATCTGATTTCCCTCCAGGAGCATGTAACTCGAGAAGAAGCCAGAAGTCTAACTCCACGACAGTGTGCAGCCATGGACCTCGTGCTTCCCACCATCAAGGTGAGTTCTGTCGAGTACACCGTTGGCTGTATACTGCTAGTATTTCACTATTGAGTGAAAATGTTGTCCCAATGGTAGCCTATTGTATTAAGGAGCCAGGGATGTATAAATGCAGTGGCTCAGACCCAGTATTTATACTCAATAGTTTGGCCATGAGTGCATTTAATGATTATCCCACTGAAATATTTTATCCAGACTGAACTTTGAACCTGTAAAAACTAATGGGTAGCATAACGGGTAAATAGTCTTGCCCATAGAGCTGTGGAAATGTTATGAAAGATGGCATGCAGTCCATTAAACTCATCCCCAATAATGCACTATTAATTCCTTGCTTAAACTTGACCTGTGAGTTTGAATAGATCGTAGAATAATGGCAGCTTTTATTCTCACCTAATCCAGCTTAGTTGTGCTAGATATATTGTGTGTGGATGGGCTACACATCACTATAGATTATTAGAGGAGTAATATAGGTATTACATACTATAAATGGAAAACATGTGGGAGTATCTTTTTGCGTAGATGTATCTTAGACCCGAGAGAGGTGTGCAGCCTCACACGGAGGATAGGAAGGATGACAGTTTGACAGGCAATTTTGCCAGAGGCAGGGTGAGGTTTTGATTTGATTCTGCCGGGTCGGCTGCAGGTTTTGCCAGAGGGAATGCAGCATTGTAGCACAATAAAAACACTATGGACTTCTTTCCAACATCAAGCAAAATTTTCCTTGACCATTATTCTTCAGTTCATCGGTTTTAATGCCATGAGTAGGTGATTCGAATTGTGTATGGTGTAAATATACTGTATGTCTGTATTTAATACATGCCGGGTTAATACTTTATAATTGCCATCATTATTAGTTTTAAATTGATGGTTAATTCATCTTTAGTTAATTGTCATTAAACTGTTAGCAAACCGTTATTTTACTGTTAACAAACATAAATAAAATATTAGTAATGCTGTAAATAAACAGTTTATTGTTACTCACAAATATCCCTCATATACTATATTAGGTATCAGAGAATGATTAAAAAATGTTTGTAAACCTAGATAGATGGACCAGATAATCCTAACAATTTGTTAAGGGTTACTAGTTGGTTTTTAAACCCTCTACAAACAGTGTCTGGATGGTTATTATAAAGTTGCAACAGATGACTGTAATTCCTTGTTAAATAGTTAATAAATACTTGTTAACCATCTATAAACATAGTGAGTATCTATAAACTTAAATAAAGATTAATTAACTATCAATTTACCATCTAGCTGAACAACAATACAGCCATGTTCCGATTGTTGTCATCTCTGCCAAGACAAAATAGACATGTCATTTCATAAATCTTCCATTTATGGTCAGAAATATCATGTTTTCAAAAGCATCACTTTCATCAAATTGTTTGTGACATATTTCCTGTGCAGCTGACTGCAAGCAGGCACATCCGGACACAAAAGAATGTAGCCCCAGAGAGCTCCGGCCCAATTTAACCACTATATATATATATATATATATATATATATATATATATATATATATATATATATTTACTGTAGGCTACCTTTAGATAATTCATATAAAGTTGCCCATTTAGTGTGATTTTATTTTTTTTCTCTGGATAAACTCCATCCCTGCATGCCAGATTATGAGTAGTTCAGAAGAGAACAGTCAGATTTTGTGATTCATGATTTGTTAGTGAGACACAAAACAGTCTCTCCTACTGTGCTGAGTCAATCCCCAAGTATAGACCTGACACCATGCCAGACAATTTTACCAACCAACCCCTATTGGGAGCATCAGTTTACGTGTGATGAAGATTTTTCTTTTTTATTATACAGTTTTATTTCTTTTTCGTCCAGTGCTTCTAAGTGTATGAGATAATTATGTGTCAACTATTTAACTTTGATCAAGACATCAGACCCTGTACTAACTCTGTAAACACCCCAACAACTATTTTTTTTTCCTATAATGATTATGTGTTACAGAGAAGAGCTAATTAAACACATAAACACAAAATAATAAGGGCTAGGGGTTCAGGAATCCAAGTGCTATATCTTCACTCCTTTTTAGCAGCACCTTTCTTAATAAGATCTGTCCGTAGCCGCCCTCCCACCTTCCACATGCGGGAGAGTTGACAGCATTTGAAAAGAAAACAAAGCCTTGTCTGTTTTTAGCTATCAGGCTCATCGGCACAAAATGTGCATTAACCATCCAAGCATGGGTTTCAGATTTAAATTTATGGTAATTAGCTACACAAGTGGCTATTACTGCTGTCTCTTGTCTGGTCTTTTTATGTGTTTGCACCGCCTTGTAAAATGTAGACTGTCCACATGATCCTTGGTCATTCTCTTAGCCAAGTGTAACTTGCTTACGTGTTCACTCTCAAAGGAGGTTGCCGTCATGTTAAAATTTATTCCGAACTTTTCCCTTCACCTTGGAAAATTGTAAATTTGTTGTAAAACAGTTTTTTGTTTGTTTGTTTTTCAGCAATACTTCCATGCTGGAGGAAATGGGCTGAAGAAAACCTTCCTCGAAAAGAGCCCTGATATGAAGTCTCTCAAATACGCTCTCAGCCTTTACACTCAACCTACAGATGCCTTGATCAAGAAATATATATGCACCCAAACCTCTCAAGGTAATGATCTAGCCAAGGTCAGACTCAATTATGTTTCTGTTCAGGGAGTGGATGGAATTAACCTCAGCATTCAAATATTGAAAAACTTTAAGGTGAAGAGCTGTGTTCTGTGACCATAGAAAGTGTCCACCGGGGTAGATTTGGACCGAAAGAAAGCTGCTATAAAGGTAAGAAATGTAAGCAAGACCAAGTGATGCTAAAAGACGTTTATATAGTGAAAGTGGCACATTTTACCACAGGTGTTTAGCCTGTTCTTCAGACACTGCTGTAGTTAGGAAACATTATTTAAGTAAACTTGATAAACTCTTATAATAAAATTCCCATTGTGATTGCTTGCTGCTGCTGTTGCAACCTTTCACTTCTAAAACAACTCGTTAAGTGATGAGTAAGAAGGAAAGCCTTATTACCACCTAATCACTAGCTGCTTCTGTTGGTATTTAGAAATTGATTGAAAATAATGCGACTCCAGTCCAGGTTCATTTTAACCTCCACATAGTTCTGTTTTCCCATCAGTCTTAGATTCCTTACATAACAGTATGTGTGTTCTGAAGATCACTCTGTGTCACTTTGTTTTCTTTAGGCTTATATGTGCAGGGGACATTGCTGTGATTGTATTTCCCCTCGCTGTTTCAGTCCTTTATCTCTTTCACTGTAAAAGAATAACTGAAAAAAAGCAAAAGAAAAAAAGTTTTCAGCAGCCACTTCACCCCATCCCTGAGGGGCTTGAATGCTCCCATGCTCTATTTCTCTCCCTCTCTTTGTTATTAGAAACACTGTCATGACAGAAGCATGTGTAGTGTACAGTAAATGTATAAATTCCCTCTTTCTGCTCTTTGCCTCCATCATGACCGACCCACTTTTATGTGTTGCTGTCACAATCATCTGTCTCTATATGGAACCTTTTTTTTCCTGTTTTTGTAACAAATACGTTCAGGTGTTTCGGAGAGATTTGAGAGGGAATTTCAGCCCAGTTGGGCGTTGAAGCTTTAAGCTCCCGCTTGTCTCATTGTGTTAATTCTTGCAGAACACTGCATAAGCAGGCGGCAGGAAACAGAATGGCAGTGGGAGCTAGCTAGTCAACCAGACAGCCAGCAGGCCCAACTAGCGTTCTCCCTCTCACTGACTGGCAGATGGGCATAGACAGTGTTTTACTGTGTGCTATTTTAAAATTGGTCATTGTGTTTCTCCTCTGTCTTCCTCTGAGTTGACACAATGTTGTCACTCTTTATCCGAGAATGTCCGATGTGATGCCTGTAAGTGGAGTTTGTGAGGTGGCAGATGTGCATTAGGTCAGTAAACAGTGTGGAGATGTGCTGATGCTTGATGAAGCACAGTGGACAATTTGATCATTCACCACTCACTGTGCTCTGACACATTTAGACCAAGCCATGCACTAGTCCATTCTTGCAGGAGTCTTTTCTCTTTCTTAGGGAGCGACTGGAGTTTTACAGCTTCGTTAAGCTACATTGCAGACAGTAATAGCAAAAATAAACATCTTTCTTCCTTTAGAATTTTTCATGTGAATATTCCACAGCTTTCTGCTTATAAATGAATCTTGTGTTGATGTGTCACTTTGTGTAGGTTAAGAGTAAAGTATTGTTATTGCAACCATGAATGTCTAATACTCATCTCTCTTATCTGTTACCTCCTTTTGTTAGCATTTTCCCCAATCTGCTGACCCTCCTCGCTGCCACCTTTGTTTATCTTCTTTTGCTTTCCCGATGTGCCATTCATCTTATTCACACTCTGCCCTGCCTTGTCCCTCAAACTGCCTATTCCAGTGTCAGCTGTGTACATGCCCTTACATGTTTACATAAAGGCATTAACTGGCAGTGTCTTGTCTCTGACTCCAGTCAGAAACATACACAACCAATTTATTCATAACATTATTTTAGCACATAGCTAAAGTGTGCGGTGCCATTGCTCAGTTAAATTTCCTATAAGTCCAGTGGCTTACCTGTGAAGCGTACTGCTTCTCTGACACTCTGCTCTTTCATGGTGCTGATGAAAGGACAGGGGACTCCTCTTAACAGAGCCATACCGCCAAATTTAATTCATAATTTATTCAATAACATTTCTTAAAGCATTTTTACTGTCTGCATTGTTCTTGACTTAATGGACCTGACACAAATTTCCCTTCCACTTGAGTTGTCTGCATATAGTCAACTCCAATGCTTTGTTTGTATTTCTGTTGAACCGTTGTGATTTCATTGTGCAAAACTTTATTTATTTAGTGCATCCCTTCACACCATCTGCCTCCAGCATGGCCTTCAAACCAGGCAGATTATTTCATGTTTCTTTTTTTCCTCTTGTTCAGCCTCAAGCTAAAGAAAACCCCCTGGCTGTGTGTCCTACTGGGCGGCCATAGGGATGAAATCAAGTGTACTCCCCTACGGTTTTTCTTGGGTTTTGGATTTTAGCTTTGAGATAGAGAGGGGTTGTTACACCACAGTGTGGATCAGTTTATTGATGCCTCATCCACAAAACGCTGCACCCACAGTTTGGAATCCTGTTCTTTTATCTCCTCTCTCTCTCTCTCTCTCTCTCTCTCTCTCTCTCTCTCTCTCTCTCTCTCTCTCTCTCTCTGTCTCTCTGGCTCCATCTTGGTCACTCCTCCACTCTCTCAGATTTTCATTATGCCAATTTTCTTGTTATTGTTTTTGGTGTGTGTCCAGGTCAGTCATCCAACGGATCCGTGGGGGAGGTGTCGATGCAGGTGAATCTCATCTCTCACCCTGGCACAGGAGAGCACAAAGTCAGCGTGAAGGGTGAGCTTTTCCTATACTAAGGCATGCTTTGTGTCATTTTAGTCTTTGAACGTTTGTAGATGTGAATACATTTGAACAGAAATGACACAACCAAAATGCCAAATACCAAAATAAACACTTTCAAAATAAAACAGACAGAATTATGGTGATTTTAGCTGTCTTGACTTCTTTCTTTTTTTTCAAATTTGTATTTTTATATTCAGAAAACGTTCACGAACAGTTACAAACAACACACTGGGATATAGGAACGCGTCCCAGGGCAGCTGTCTTGACTTCTCACAGCGAGACACGCAATCAGGCACACGGAGAGAGAGACCGACAAACATATAGACACGCACACACACATACACACACACACACACTCCGCCAAATATAGGCAACAATTACCAGTTTTCCCCTCTCATCCTGTCTCTTTCTATTGCTCTCGCTCTCTCGCTCTCTCTCTCTCTCTCTCTCTCTCTCTCTCTCTCTCTCTCTCTCTCTCTCTCTCTCTCGGTTGTTTTATTTTGTAAAGTATCGGGCTGCACTTTTGCCTTCCTGTATGTGATTACCTGCCTGGCTTGTCACATTCACTCAACATCTAAACAAATTTACAACTGATTCTGTATCTGTCTTGTTTAAAAGGAACTACTGTTTTTGAAGTCCACTGCTATAATAACATACCTGTTGATATTTGTTTCCTAAATGTCAGCAACAAAAATCGGACTCATCATCCCCACAGCTGCAATCATTTTTGTTCCACCCACTGACGTAGCACCATATGCACTACAGCTGGTAATCAGTTATAATCAGCCGACAGCAGTACCATGACAACATGATTGCCTGTTACGTTGCTATAGCAATCATGTATGGATGTTTCTATTATTACAGGATGAAGAGATGCAGCTTAGCGTTTTTGTATTCATTTTCTACATTTCCCAGAATTACCTCTGGCAACCATCACAGAACAAAATGCAAAAGAAATATAAATAGACAGTATCTCAGCAACATTTTCTGCATTGAGCCAGTTCTCTGTGGGAACAAAAAACACTTATGGAGATGACATGGATTTTTCTTTACTTTCTTCTGAACTACATCCACGCTGTCGCTAATTATTATTTTCTCGGCATTTCCCAGTGGTCGCAGTGAACAACCTCACCTGGCAAACCAACGCCATGTTCCGGCCGTTTGTTGAGGTCAACGCTGTAGGACCACATCTGGCTGACAAGAAGCGCAAATTCAGCACCAAGACCAAGAATAACAATTGGTCACCAAAGTACAATGAAACATTCCAATAGTGAGTAATCGTGCTTCCTTAGTGTTAGTCACAGAGGTGGAAAGAAGGAGGAGCAAGCAGAAGATGTTTTTTCTAGTCAATACATATACTATATTTTGATATTATTTTGCAGCATTTTGCCTGCCTACATACAACCTAAAATAGTCTGGACCTGCTGCATGCTGTACCTTAAACTGCTGCAGTATCTTCAAACACTAGTATTCAGTCCAGTATGCTATCTGCACAGTACAAAAGAGCCTCCAGCAACCTATATACCACATAATACCTGTAAAACCTTACTGATAGTCCTCCCAATTGTTCTAAGCAGTGGATAGAATGCAATTGCTTTACCAGTATTTTGGCTCATTGCATTCAAACTGGTGAAGGAAGACAAGGGACAGCTTTAGCAATCTGCAGGCTTTTCTTCTCTTTGACACTGTCATTCTGAGCTGCGCCAACTAAAGTCACAGCGCTAAACTGATCTTAGACTGAGTTATAGCAACACCAGTGTGATCAGTGCAGACTCAGTGTTGTCTGCATATACTGTAGATCACTCCTGCCATTCTCATTTGAATTTTAAGAAGCCATTAAAGTTGCTGGGGATAATTAGAAAACAACCTAAAACAAAAGGTTGGCTCAGAATAATGGCTCCTTTGAATAGAAACATTAATTTCACTCTCAAAATATGACTGAATTGTCTCATCACATCCACACCTACTTTATAATAAGGCCGCTTTCCACTGGGGAATTGTCAGCAAGCCAGAGTCTCTTGCTGACGCGTTATATTCTCTGTGAACAAAGCCGAATGTCAGTGTCCAAAAAGCAATTGGTGTGAACTTATGTACAATCCTTCAAAATGACACTGGGCTTTTCATTCAGTTTAAACAATAACCCAAAACTACATCATTATCTCAACATGTCATGTGGTAAACCCTACGTTTCTATTAACCATGCAGGTTAAATCATTTCCTTTTTGCAGTATAGTAAAATATTACTGGTTTTGCTTCATGTGAACATATTTAAATTTGAGTTTAATCTCTCTCTTTTTCTCCCAGTGTTCTAAGTAATGAACATGGTCCGGAGGCCTACGAGCTGCACGTCTCAGTAAAGGACTACTGCTTTGCCCGTGAGGACCGCATCATCGGCATGACGGTCATCCAGCTCAGAGAGCTGGCAGACAAGGGCAGCTGCTCCGCCTGCTACCCCCTGATGAAGAGCATCTCCATGGACGAAACTGGCCTCACCATCATGAGGATACTCTCTCAAAGGACCAACGATGAGGTGGCCAAAGAGTTTGTGCGTCTCAAGACAGACACACGCTCGGCGGAGGAAGTGTCCTAATGTGCAGCAAAAATGCAGTAATATAAGAGTTGTGTTGTCTTAAATGAGAGATAAAGAGAAAAAGGAGAAGGAGCAGGAGCAGCAGATGTTCTCTCTGGATAAAAGCTGGAGAATGTGATTGTCCAAAGAGAAGCGCAGGAGGTCCAAATGTGGCGAGGCAGCAAGACAGTCAGAGAGAGAGAGAGAGAGAGACAGAGAGAGAGAGAGAGACAAAGACAAGGTTGTGTTTGTTTGTTTGTTTTTGTGCATGTGCGTAAAACATCTGTTGGAATGTTCATTTTAAAACTACAGTATGTACAAGTGTTTACTTACCGTATGCTTACTATTAAGTACTATATTCTACGAGTTATGTTAACGAGACATGAAATACCTTTTTTACAACGTTTAGTCTTTTTGAACAGAGATTTGTTCCAATAAAGTGCCAAACCAGTGAAAAAAAAGAACAAAACCAACGTATATGAATTATGGTGAACTTAGTATGTTTGAAATTTGCTCGATTATTTTGTCCGGTGTACGTCATTTTCTAACCGTGTGGCGTTTTGATTGTTGCAAAGTCTTTCATTTTGCACCCTCGTTTTTTGGCTTCACGTTCTTCCACACAGCACTGTTGTGCATGTCCTCTTCTCGGTCATGTCTCTCCCATGATTCCACAGTGACCACCGAGCAGGGTCCTGTCCCCTTGCCTTCAAACTGTTTGTATTTTAAGTCAACCTGAAAAAAAGACCGTGTTTTTTTAAATGGCGATGACTGCTATGTAAACCTTCGTAGGTGTTTGTAATTTTATAACCATGACAACAATGATGACAGCCTCCAGTGCTAACAGTCTTAGCAGAAAGGATGGAAAAGTTTTCTATTTCTTTGGCTTTTTGTTTGTTGTTTTCAGCCATCAGCTTCCAGCCTTTCTGAATGACCACTGTGAACATGAGCTTTGGAAGGCAAGCTTACATGACATTGCTGACAGTTTGATATTATTGTTTCATATTTTTCCGATAACTTTGTTCCTGAAAAAACTGCCAAAGTTATATAAAATATTTGTACAAAAGCAATCCATTACATGTATGAAGATAAATATGTACATGTGATCTATTACTTTTTCAATCCTTTAGATTTGATTATGGATAGGGTGGTAATTTTTGTTATTTCCTGTGAAGCTGTTAACCAATATGAAAGTTGCACATGTTACTTTACACATTAGTTATATCAGCTTCTGTCATTAGAGTTATTTTTCTTCATGAAGGAAAGAGTCTAACATTTGGTAAATATGCAACATTCCTATGTATTGCACTGATGGCGAATTGTATGTCATGTAAATATATTTAGTGAGATATTGTATAAAAGTCTACTTTTCTTCAATGTGCATAAAGTATGTGCAAATGTGTTTAAACATCTGGGTCATTTTGAACAGTTGTCCAGTAAGCATCCCTTTTACACAAAGCACAATCAGGATCAGGTGACTGGCAATTAGAACAACCACTATTCATACAAACTCATTGCACCCGATTTCTTGCATTTTGTGTTAAGAATTACAATTCCAAAAATCAAAAAGAAATAATACACTCTTGAAGAACAGTTTGACAAAGTTTGCATGCAAGTTTGTCATATTTAACCTAAAATTGCCTCAGTAAACATAAAGGGGCTTTCACACCGCCACACAGTAACTCGCCACCTCTAGTCATTTCAGTGAGGGCAAGTGGTTTTGATCACGGCGGTAGGAGTATGAAACAGTTGCCACCGCTTCTTAAAACACTTTTCTTTTTTGGGAAACTCTCCTGCAGGTAGGTGGTTGTCGGGGCAGTTGCTGCGCGGCGCTTTGAAACCCGCTTAATAGCAAATGTGATCAGTGGCATTCAAATTGGATGTTTTAGAGCAAATCAAATGAAGCGATGCCAGTGTTGTGGCGCCTGGGTAACTCACATGGTACAGCATGCACCCAACGAACAGAGGGTCAGTCCTCGCCACAGCGGCTGCGGGTTTGTCCTACATCCCTTTGCTTCATGTCTTTCCCCCTCTCTCTCCCCTTTCATGTCTAAGCTTTCCTCTTAAATAAAGGCCTAAAATGCCCAAAAAAAAATCTTTAACAAAAAGATCAATGCCAGTATACAAGAAAAAAAGGCTGCATTCAATGTGAAAAATGATTTCACATTGCATCGCATTGGTTTGCAGATACGTTTCCAAATTGGTTTGCTCCCATGGTGCATTTTAGGGTTATAACCAGTACATCCACTGTAAAACAATATAAGTTCAGGAAGGAGCACTCCACTGATTTAGCATGGAACATCTGTGACATTGTTAGTCACAATGAACTGAAGAAGAAAAAGTGATGCATCAGAACCAGAGATATCTTTTTTTATTCCACACATTCTTCTTCCTTGTCAAAATCTTGCATCTTTATCACCCCCAATGCAACTTGACCACCGGCAGTTTGGTCAGAGCTTTGAATGTGTCACATTTGTAACTACGCAACCGTGATTTTCATTTTTTTATTTTCAGACTTTAACCAATGCTTCCTCATATGACATCACTTGAGACAATATGTCACGCTTTGCACAGCTCCCACTGGAACCCCAAGTAAAATATCCAGTAGTAGGCTACTCCTCACAGCTTGATAGATTTTGATGTGTGTATTTGCTGTTACAAAGGTGTTACAAACATCCTGAAATACACCAGAACGCACATATTGTGAAATAAAACAAATATACTTCATCCTTTAATGCTGTTGCAATAGTGTTGCAATAGAAAATGGCTGATTGTACACACTTGACCCCAGAGATAATCTTATTCCAAACTCATGCTAATAAAGACCATTATGCCATTTTAAGACATATATAAGACATATAAGACAAATATTTCCCTAAAATAAAAATCAATTATGACAGATGTTTAAACTACGAGATTGACTGAAAAAGTAAATATTTTAGATGGTTTTAAATTCCAGGGTGAGAGACACTGCTGAACGATATCCTCCCCAGTTACTGCAGAGAATCTTCCTAGTGGAGTCTGCACATCACATCTGAGACTTGAAACATGAAGACTTTGCTTTGTGAAAGTTACTGTTCTTTTATTTCATGGTGCATAAGATGAAATGTTTTGAGATCAGTTATTTCTGCTTACTGTTAGTAATTCAACACCCACAAGAAGAAATGCACATCTGTGGCAGGAAATAATCCCTCAAAAACATGTCACCCGCCAAAACATTAATTCTGCATTTATGTCTTTTTGTTTTGGTCGTCTGTATTATTTCAGAGCAGTTAATTTCTGATATTATATAATTATAATATAAATATTATTTTAAAGCACCTCTACTAAAACCACAATAGAAAACGGATGTGGTTGTAAGATGATTATTCTAGACCCTGCCAGCCCCTTGGTCAAAATCCCACACAGTGAATCTAATCACCTGGAACCAGCACATAAGTAAGTCCATTATATAGTGTTATCCTTTTGTCTTCAGCTGTAGTACAATTAAAAGTCCAATTCTAACAGTGATTAGGAAAGAAAGACAATGAGAGGGTCCAAGTAACACAAGTGTGTGAGAGCCCTGTGATTAAATGGAGAAACAATAGAAAAGAGATACAGACAGTAAAGAACGTCAGAGAGTTTTAAAATTGGACAAAGAGTCCAGAGTTTTAATGCTCAGGGAGATCAATGAAAGTATTTCAAACATACATTATGGTCCAACTAATCTTTCTCCACAGGAATTTCATTGCTGATTAATAAAGACACATTTGTGGTAAGTTGTTTAAGTTGTTCTGCCCTGTACACTCGATTTTTAAAGCTATAGTGTGTAGTTTCTGCCGCCCCCATGAGGAATTCTAAGTAATGACAACAACCCTGTCCACGTGATACAAGCCTTACGTGAATGTGCATGAGCCAATGTAATTGAAGTGTGCAGATAAGTCACCGTATGTCCAATTTACCTTTTTTCCCAGCAGACGTTTTGGCATGTAGGACTTCCACCAACAACCACAAGGCCACACTCTCCTATCTTTTTAGTTTATAAACTGACATGTTGAAATATTGCCTGATTCAGGATTAAACACACACTTCTTCTGAATGACAGATATAGTTTGCAGGACAGATGATTCAGATCAATGGCATTTCATGGCAATCAACATGAACATACAGATTGTATAGGTCATTCAGGTTAGAACTGACATTACAACAGTTAACTGTTGTGGGGATATTAGATGGCTTTAAATAAATACACTATGGCTACAGTAATAATGGGACATTACGGATTCACAGCAATATGTGGTGGTGAATGTCTGAATTCAGATTGAATAATATTACATAAAATTTAATCATTTTTGTTTTGTTTTTTTTAACCCCAAATTGCTCCAATCCACTACCTGAAATTGTGTATGCAATCTTTTCATTTCTGTTCTTTTCTTTACCTGAGCCACGTATGCCAGCCACACCAGTGTGTTTCCTCAACACGCATAATCAGAGGTTGTTAAAGAAGGACAAGAGTAAAAAAACACACAGAATAGAACAAACTGAAGCAGGGGGAAGGGAAACACTGTCACTCATGTACTCCCAGAAGGGAGGGAAAATAGAAAAAAACACTAACCTGACTCATCCCACCGTAGAGCGGCTAAGATGCAAAATGATGTCAACTTTGACTTCCAAAACCTTGACCTCTCATTTGCATATTGTTAACTCCTGGAGCAGTTTCTGCAATCATCTGCATCACATTTCAAAGGACAAACTGGAAAATTATGATGTCTGAGGATGAGCTGGTTGATATAATTTATGGTAAGATGGCAGCCATGTAGTATACCTCACAATCCCATCTGAGCGTGTGTATGCGTGTGCACAAGCAGCTGGCAAGCAGCCAACCTAGGCAGCTGATTTCTCCTACTGATGATACTTTAAATTAGATTAATAAATACATGAATTCTAGGGGCAACTAATTGAGCATATGACAGGAGGATAAAACAGCAGTGAAGCTCAACAAGAGGAGATACATTATCCAGAAGTTATGGGCCAAAGAAATATGTCCATCTGTGTGATAATGTAATGTAGCCAGCTGTTATGTATGAGTAACAGCCCGTCAGACATGAACCATCCAACCTGGACTTTTCTGTGTCCTTCACAGCAGAGGCCTGCTTATTCTTTATGGGATGATTGATGAAGCTCACCTCTAGGGAGGGATAAGTCATTCACAGGAGGATGTTTTTCAAGTCAGGTCACACAGGTCCACAATGGTGGATTTCTATAAATATGATATGCAAGGTTTATATAAACTTGATTAAAATGACTAAATACGATATGATACCACATGAAGCAAGATAATTCAATCTGATCCAGTTTTAGATAGCATGAAACAGGCTAGTTTCACCAAATGCAATTAGACTAAAAGAAACACAATGCACTATATTATAAAACAAAATATGGAGCTAAATTATACAATATGTCATAGTTACTTAATGTTACCTATTATATAATATTACCTATTCTACTAGATTTTATTCCTCCAGGCATCAGAACAAAATATCAGAGTTCCTAAATGGAAAACAGTCCTTCACCAAGAAACACATTACATTCAAATATTTATCAATGACTGCAAACTAAATGTAATATTGTGTTACATAACGATGGCATGCATATACATGTTATTTAGATTATTCTGTGGATTTTAAATTTACATACTTTTGAATAACAAACATTTCCTGACCTTCAGGAAAGGCAAGACTTGTATAAGAATGTATTTTCATCACAAGCTCTTAGCCCTAGTAGTGCTTGTTGTTAAATCGTAAAACCTGTTGGGAATGTTGGAATACATTTAACTTGAGACATGTGATGTACAGTGATATATGTGTCCGTGTGTGGTGAGAGCCTGATACATCCTAGGTAGATTAGATTTCCCAAGATTGGTTGTATGTGAATTTCTCTACTAATGAAAATCTAGTTGGTACATTAAATTTGCCTGAATTCAATAATTGATGTAATGACATTCTTGATGTTATTATGCGCTGGGCATGCTGCCCTGACACACCTAAATGAGACAGAGCCAACAGAATGGCGTTAGTTACACACGTGTTTTTTCTTCTAAAATATTATCAAGTCAAAATGTCTGCCGTGAAAAAGGTCCTTCAGGCTATGTCCAAAATTACACGTTCTTCAATATTTATTTCTACATTTACCCTCCGCCATTTTGTTTGAGTGTCACTAGTGCACTGAAAAACGTCCCACAGCAGGCCTATTGCATTCATGGCAACTCGTGTTTTTACAACCTTCTACCCATGAAAGTGCCCTGAAACGGCAGTCTAACCTGTAAATAATTTATAAAGAATTTTAGAGAGAGACAGGGATTAGGGATATAAATGCCCGCTATATAATTGACCGCTAGACGTCACGACTTCAAAGGAGTAGACCCGGTTTGGTCTGTGCACACCAGAGTCACACGCTCCAGAAAGCTGGAGAAGTGTGAAAGTAAGAGCAAACTTAACTAATTCTGTGACATAAAAATCTCTGCTAAAGCCTTTACCAGCGGTGACATTGGGTTACCGGCTTTGTCATAGCTGGCTAGCTAGCTATTATGTGCCAGCTGATAGCGACACATCAAGCTATAATAAGAAAACAATGCTACCAACACATTGCTATGATGATGCAGATGTAACTTACCTTTTATTTTTGGCACCGTTGCGAGACAACTCTTTTTTTAGACATGTCTCGCTGTTTGAGCGCCTTCCGTTTACTCCAGAGGACGTCCCACGGCTTGTCGTAACCTTTGTTGATCATTTCCTACGCGAGTTCCCGGTAAATTAAATAAAGTCTCTTGTCTCCTTCGTCCACTTACATCTGTCTTTTTTGACACCCGCCATGTGCGCAAACAGAGCGGAAACTTCTTCGTTTTGTGGCGGGTTACAACCATAAAATGACCTAAAACTTAATCGCAGTTCATTATTTATTCGGCAAATAACGTTTCCAGGAGCGTTTATAGCACAAAGCCGTACATCTATCAAGATAAGATCCGATGAGACCAAACGTTTGAGTTAAAGTTCATGAAATTCCATCGAGACATTCTTCATTAAACATCACTTAATTCGGATAAAAACGTGTGGATGTAAACATAGCTTCTGTGAGGGGCGCAGTGGATATGACACATGCCTTTGGTGTAGGAGACCCGGGTTTAATTCCCAATGTGATACATCAACCAATTGTTTCCTGGGCAAGACACTTAACCCATAGTTGCTCCGGAGGTGTGTTGCCTCTGACATGTATAGCACTTGTAAGTCGCTTTGGATAGAAAGTGTCAGCTAAATGACATGCAATGTAATGTAAAAAAGTTGTCTAGGTATCCCCTCCCATCATTGGACTCTGGTGCTGTTCCTTTTGTTCTCTGACGGCTTTAATAAATCATCAGGAGTGAGTGTGTGTGTGCGTGTGTGTGTGTGTGTACCATATATATATATATATATATATATATATATATATATATATATATATATATATATATATATATATATATATATATATATATATATATATATGTGCAGTAAGAAAGATAACATTGTGGGACCTGCATGTGGATGTACTGAGCGTGTGTTGTGTCCCCCTACATATATATACAGTTTGTGCTTGGGTATGTGTTTTGAGTGTGTTCTATAGGTGTTAACTCTCTGCCCTCCCTCCCTAACCAATCTGGCTGAGTGTAATTACAGCTCTATAGGTCTCGGTGGGCACGGGAAGCCTCCTCCTGCCATTAAACAGAGAAAAAAACTGGTCTACAGCCACAATTGGGAAGTAATAGCCAGTCATTAAAGCACAGAGGTTGGCTGCTAGACTTGTTGAGCAGTACGTAACGCAGATAACACACCACCCTAGAAGCACAAGGTGGGATCTTATGGTGATTAGACGTAGCAAGGAATTGCTGCAGCAACCTCTGTAATGGCGTGCAGGATGACAGAGCGGCCGTTTTCTGACCCTGATAGATGAGCTGTTGAACCGAACCATGAAACTGAGAAGCCAACCGTTAGCGTACAGTTGCCGCAAACAATGCTGTAATTGCCTCTGCTGGTTGACAGTTTTATAGCAAACACACATGACGACAAGGGAGGGGGAGACATAATTTATTTCCTGCAGTGATACAGTCATCTGGATGTAGTTTTCAGTTGACCGAGCACAGTTTTATTTTGCAGCTTTTGATTAAAAGGAAGGGCCTGCAAATAGAACCTGTTCACCAAATTGCTCAATGGTAAGTATATCACTTTGATTTGACAAATCATTATAGCTGTCTTATTCTGGGGCCTTTAAAAACAGCTCATTTGGGCCCGTGAAACAGTAAACATCGAGAATTTATTGTTTGCTCCAGAGCTCTGGGACCCCTGAATCATTTGTGAGGTGCCCCGTAAGCTTCAATTCAGTTTAGAAGTTTTATTTAGCAGGTAAATACATTCTCTAAGACATTCTTTCATTTTTGCTCTCCTTTTTTCCTTTCCATACATTGTCTTTGCCAAATAACCAGAGTTGGACTGAAATTTGTTTCTGCATCCGTCTGCACTGGGCCAGTGATACACAACACAGCGGGCATTATATGTAATCCTCGTAAATCACCTGCATGATTTCAAAGAGAGAACAAAGGACATGGCTAGCGTAGGACACATCTATCCCTCCATCTTTATCACACGGGAAGCAACAGAAAGACTCATTATATAGCGACAACACTGTACTGTATAGTGTATTTTTTATTTGCACTGCCACAGTCAGTGAATGCAGCATTAATTTGTATCTGCAATATCTTTTTCAAACACATTTCCATGTTCAGGGATGTTATCTCATTGGGAATGCACATTGCAGTATGTGCATTTGCAAAACTGCAATACCAGCTCACATTGTTTTACATACTGCACTTTTGTAAAAATCTATCTATCTATCTATCTATCTATCTATCTATCTATCTATCTACCTACCCACCCATGGAAGGCATGATGGTTTTCTGGTAACACGGCCAACACAGCCCCTCTAATAATAAAGCCGACCTGTCAGCCACCATTAACTGTGGACAATAATCTTTGTGCAACAACGCTTTGATGGTAGCGAGAGCTCGATGCGCTGCAGGTAGTAGGTCTGAGAGAAGGTGGGATTGAGGGAGGAAAGTCCTCCAAGAAGGCCATCTGTCCATGTGTAATTACAGCTTTAGGGCCTCAGTTGGATTGCTCTCTGCTCAGTCTGAATCCAGGGCCCCCTGACCAACCTATTGCCTGGCTGAGAGGTAAATGCTGGCTCTGTCTCCTGCACTGCAGCTAACATTGTTTGAAGTCAGGCGTGAGCTGTTAAATACCTCTCTAGCTGACTGGATTTGAGCTTGGGGGAATTCTGAAAAGGAAAACAAAATTAGACAGTGTTTCATTATTTAAGACCAAAAGTAATGTATTTACAAGTGGGTTAATGGGCTATGTTTATGACAAATAGCGTATTTCCAGTTGTTGTCTACCCACCAACCATTACGATACACTGGTAATTTCTCTCAAGGCTAAGGCAGCATCATTAATGACCTGCCTATAATGTTTGTAATGCCACATAAAATTTCGTGTAGCATGATGGCTGTCAAACATGTTAAATATAATTGACGTGTGGAGATGCTTGAGTGCATGTGTTGCCTCGTAAATCCCCCACCATTGTGACAAAGCTTCATAGAGTGGAACATAATCTTATATGCAGGCACTCAGGCACTCAGCCATAGCTGTTGCACAGTGACAGTTTTGCTATTAATCATAATCACTGGAATATCGCCACCTTTCACACCCCATTCTCAGACTGTATCCAAGTTGCCCATTTGTTAAATGACATACACACCGATGGCTTTTTTTCTTCACATGTGCTTATTTTTGTACAGGGTTAAGTTTATATTTGCATATGCATAAGTATGTGGGTGTGCGGGTGCGTGTTTGTGCAGCATAACATTTGGGATTCAGGCACATTGTCAGACTGCAAATATCAGCAGTGACAGTTTAAGATGTACAACGTCCTTATGGCTACATCTCCCATTCTGACCATCAATAACCAGCCGAGACGTGCTGCCCAGATGGAAGGCGACAGTGTCTCAGTTTCAACATTAGGTCACCACAGTCGGCCTCTGTTTCTGTCCAGACTGCAGAGCACAGAGGAAAGCCCTGTGGCAGATGGTCAGAGAAGAGTTTCATCACTTTCCACCAAACGGCTTAAGTGTCTGGGGTTTTCTAAATGGACATGTGGCACTACAGTGTCTCCAGCTATTCATTCTAACCTTTACAACAACTCTATTTCCACAGGTGAGAATTATACCAGGAAACTAGCACTCTTTTTTAATTTTGTTGTACAAGGGTTTGTACAGTTTTCTACAAGCGACCCAAAGAGGTTGACATTTGTTATTTTAAGTCAAATATTTGCAGCTATTATAGTGATTGCAGACATGTTTTATGATCACATACTTCCTGTACATTACTGTATGTGGCCATACATTACTGTACAGTACTCTACAATTATTGTATTATATTTAAAAATTGTATTACATATGATTTATCACTGCAGAGATTATAAAATCCAACCAATAGATAAAAAATTAATTTTATCAGCAAAATAGATAAATACTGTGCATGAAAATATACTATAAATATCTATTACTATGAATTCACAGCACAGTGTTAACAGCTTACTCTTTATGTCCAGGTTTACAAGGATATGATTGTTTTTTCACTTCTTTGTTTACTTCCCCGGTTGAGTTTACACAACTGCCTCAGGAAGCAAGATATTTGGGAAAAAATACATGAGTGAACTCTGGCTGGCCCCTCCTGATTGCTTTTCATTTTTACATCAGGAGACTTGGGAGCACAGCGAACAGTCTACAGCAGATTAACTTCAGGCTATCAGATCCAGATGTATAGGAGCCTACATTTAAATTAACCAACTCCCTCTGGTCCATTTGGGTGCTCAAGTAACAAGGTCCTCTTTCCGTAATGATTCATTATATCAGACTCTGCAATAAAAAATGTTTACTACCTAGAGGCCGTTTTGTCACACTGGCTACTAATATACCAACTGTGCGTAATTTACAGTGCATTAGTTGACCATAGTTAATGCATGCTGTGCTCTGAAATTCATAAGATTTCCAAGCTTGACTGATGCCATAGATTGTACCCATTCACCACAACCCTCGGGAGCCTGAGCCCCACTCCGAAACTGGAAATAATGTCAGCCCTAATATGATAGCATAGCATTTTATCAATGAGAAGTACCTCTGCTGTACCTTTGTGCCTGAGTAGGAACGAAGTTATTTACACTATCTGAATTTTCTCTCTAGGCCTCTAGCCAAACAGTATTACCTTACACTGTTAATCATGTTTGTATCGCCCCTGTATATTGTTTAGAGAAAGTCATAAACGTTAATTCATGCTATCCCCAAACTTTTTGTTATGCTCAATTTTATATTTCATACCCCTGAGTAAATCATAATTTGATTTCCCCTGCTGAATAATTCTGCTGAATAACTTGACTGTTTCAGTAATGACCTCATTTCCCAAGTGGAATCAATAAAATATGTGGTTATCTTAAAACTAATGCTTAACTTCAGCCAGGATATTGATGGTGTGTACAGAAACGAAGGTCTCTTGAAGAAGTTTGGCCACTGGGTGGGTCGGGTAAGAACCTACGTTTTTTCCTCTTTTTGTGTTTATCTGACCTTTCAAATCAGTAGACGGAGAGTAGGTGATTCTGAGTCCACCTTCTTGTCCAGGGCATCAATTATTGCTGGTCGTTAGCTTAGCATCCTCGGTAGCACCAAAGCTTTTTTCCGAGGCATCTCCTCAGACGGCTTGCTGCTTTGCAGGCAGCTTTTCAGGTGTTGTTAATTCTTTGTATTTTTGCTCCAGATATCACAGTAAATTCCTGTAACATCATTTCTGAAGAAAATAGATTAGGTTTTTCTAGCCGACTATACTGAGCATCGTTTATGACAGAAGTCTTGCTTTCCTAAAATATTAAATTTTGAATGTAATTGAATATAATTAATTATCAATAAATGCATATCTCTGTGATTATGAGTAGTGATATTATAGTAAGGCAAGGAATTTAGACTATTTAGAAATACCTCAATAAAAAAATGTTTGTTTTACGAGAAAAGAAAACATGTTAAATGTATTGGGCATCAACACTGTAAACAGCCTGCAAACAAAAGAAGAAGAAACACATCCTCACCTTCTGTAAACTCCAATGTAAGGTTCTCGCAGCCACACAGCCCTCTACTTTAGGGGCCCCAACTCACTGAGTTGATCCACATTGCATTGTCTAAAGAATGAGGATTTGTTGTTTTTCCTTGCATTGAAAGACTTGTTGATTTGTGGTATGCTGTAGTTCTGGCTTGTCCATAGCTTTTAAAAGGATGCCTAGCTCATTAATCTCTATAAGGAAAGGAGATGGCCCACGTATATACTCCGTCAGATGATGCATCATCACAAGCACTCTACCTCTGTACATGCTTGTCTTTGTTTCCACATCCGACAGTAAATAAGCAATACATTTACCTTCAATAAACCTTACTGTAAAGGTGCAAGAGAAATAAATAGAATAGTCGAGTAAAGCTGGGATCCATTTATTGGTTTTAGAGAACAGAGAGGGTAGATTGATGTGATGGCATCTAGTGGGATACAGAGACAGATCCAGGTTCAGAGATGAGATTTTAAATGTAAAATGGGGAGCGACCTGGCTGTTCTGACTTCAAAGGTTAGGCTGGCCTTTCAAAACCCAAGTCCACATTTCCATCTGTTCAACTCTAACTCACTGAAAAAAAAAAACATTAGAAAGAAATGTCCCCATGATCTTATAGATAAAACAGCAGTCTACTGTACCAATGCAATTAAGCATCATGTGAGCTGTAATATCCAGGCAAATAATTGGTTGTTAATCCACAAGCCAAGTGCTTAGGTAGACTCTGTTTTGTCTTTCCACTTTTTTCCTTTATTATATTAATTTTCAGTGTAATTGCTAAGCCATTGCAAAGATTGAGAATATATCAGGAGTGTTTGAAAGTGTTTATGATGAATACAAATAATATTTAAATTGCATAGGTGGCTGTCCAAAAATCTAACACAGCACTGTGCTTGCCAAGATAGTAGTGCTTGTGCCTAAACCTAACCAAACTGCAACTTTTCATAACGTTAACGACGTGTTTAAAACTGTAAGGATGGAAAATGCTCCTGTGGGTCGTCTTTCGTGCCAGCGCAATGGGGAGCCAATTTAGGAAACACTCATGATAATAAAGGAATTGTTTGTTACTGAATAACTCATACTGGAAGTATGGTGATGAGTCTTTTATCAACTCCTACATTAGGCCAATGAGGTGGGATTAGGGGAGAACTTGCTTGAACTTGTGCTCTGCGTGCCCATAATCAATGTCCAAAATTTGTCTGCATTTGAGGTGGCCCATTTATTTCCTTAATGGCCTGTTCACCGCCGTACAAGCATTTGTCCATTTCATTTCATTTCTAATTTATTTCCATTCATTTTTCTTGTCAAACAATTTAAACCATGACACAACTGACATAACTAACACGGTGAAAAGCTGTATGCTTTCCCTGTTTCTTCACACATCTGTGCACCTGTGGCTGATTACCTTTATTCCTTCCCAGGCAATGCTCCACCCAGTGCTCAAACATGAAAACTGCAGATTAATTAACTTAACCAATGTGGTATGTAAACAAACCAAAACAAAGTATTGTAATGGCTTCAACACTGAATATACTATAAAACATAGCATGACGCTAACTGTCATCATCTTTTCAACTGTCCTGAAACTAAAGGGACCAGAGATGTAATAATTTGCTTCACCAAATGAATTGAGATTGAAGTTTCTTTTTGGATTTTATTCACAAACAAAGTGTTTCCCTTTTCATGGTTGAATCCTTACGCTTACTTACACTGTCTGGTACATACTCTGTTTATGACATTTCTAAGGCAATGAGATCCCTAATGCTACAGAATTTTACTTGTATATGTAAATATGAGTATATATGGAGTCTAATTAAAAAGATTGTTTTGCGAATCCTACTATTTGTGGTTTGTTATTAAGATACAAACTGAGCATCACACTTCTCAGCCTCGAGAAGCGTTCTCGGCAGTAAGTCAGACTCGTTCCAGGTGAGGGTTGGCCTCCGCTATCAAAAGTCCCGAACTTTGATCGGTTCGCAGCCAAGTCTGAAGCCGCTGGGATGAGGATCAGCACCTCTTTTCTCAGTAGAAAACAGATGGAGTGTTTTCTTCAGGTAAGGAATGAGTCCTTACCCCTTCATTGAAGGAGTTTAAATACCTTGGGGTCTTCTTTGCAAGTGAGGGGACCATGGAGCATGAGATTGGTTGAAGAATCTGCGCAGCGGGTGCGGTCTTACATTCCATTTATCGCACCGTTGTGCCAAAAAGGGAGCTGAGCCAGAAGGCAAAGCTCTCCATCTACCGGTCCGTTTTTGTTCCTACCCTCACCTATGGTCATGATGGCTGGGTCATGACCAAAAGAACGAGATCGAGAGTACAAGCGGCCAAAATGGGTTTCCTCAGGAGGGTGACTGGCGTCTCCCTTAAAAATAGGGTGAGAAGCTCAGTCATCCAAAAGGAGCTCGGAGTAGAGCTGCTGAGATGTTTAGGGCATCTGGTAAGGATGCCTCCTGGGTGCCTCCCTAGGGAGGTGTTCCAGGTACATCCAGCTGGAGGAGGCCTTGGGAAGACCCAGGACTAGGTGGAGAGATTTAATCGCCTACCTGGCCTAGGAACGCCTCGGAATCCCCCAGTCGGAGCTGGCTGATGAGGCTCCGGAAAGGGAAGTTTGGGGTCCCCTGCTGGAGCTGCTACCCCGGGACCCGATACCAGATAAGCAGATGAAGATAGATGGATGGATGGATATTAAGATACTAATTATGAATTACATCATTTGTATCTCCAACAGGCTGATTTTGTATACCGTGTTGTAGTGTTACTCAGCTGAAGCCAAAAATGGGAGCCTCACCAAGTATGTAGCAGAAATACAAATCAGATATCCTGCTCTAAGGGTCCTTCAGATATTTCTATTTTAAATGATGTAAAGAAATGTTTCTTGGTTCAGAGTGAAAATGATCCAGGCAGGTAATGGAATGTGATGTTATAGTGAATTGTTAATGACGACATGACTGATGGTTTGTTTTTTAGCTAGTAAAGCGATGGCACATTAGAATGTCGTTAGAGATATTGGTTGTATTCAGCTGGGGCTACTACTGCTGCGCGATAATGAAATGCTTCGGAATGAGGCCATAATGAGTTGAAAAAGGTTATCCCAAGACAGGCCAGATGTAACTCCACACACTTCTATTGTTGTGCTTTCAGAAGGCCTACAAAATAAATCTAACTGATGACTGTCTAGCTATTGATTATCCACCAGGTTGATTGGTAATACATTGATTGGATGATTCCAAAATGAACATGTCCCTGGTAATTTATTCTTTCAGCTTCAATACTCACATATTTCTCTTCAGGGTCACAAGGGCAGGATATTTTTTTCTAGAAAATATTTGAAGCACAATGTGGAATGAATGCAGGTAAAATCCTGGACAAGTCACCAACCAGGGCTAAGACATGAAGATATAAAAACACAAATACACGGACACTCACACCTATGGCTGCTTTAAAGTCTCATTTCTTTAGACTGGTGGAGAAAAATGGATCACTAAAAGCAAATGCAAACATTCAAACTTTACACAGAGTAAACAAAGCCAGTTTACAGCCTTCTTCCTGTGAGGTCACAGTGCAAAACAACCGAGCCCTACACCACTTGTGTAATTTTACTGTAAAACAGCATGTATGATGGACACATTCATTTTGTGGCTAAAATGATTTTAAATTTTTTTTACATAGACATAGTTGATAAAAGAGATAATAAAAAAATAATGGCAGTGCATATTGATTTAAAAGGAGCTTAAATCAAGAGCAAAACCACGAGTCTTAGTCCAAGTGTTGGTCCAATCTGTGCTCAGATGTTTTTGCATTTTATTGTCACCATATACTTGAGGACAGGGCACAGTGGTTGTTCAGATAAAGGTTCATTGCCTTTTAGTATCTGGTCATTTGTCTTCCAAATGAAGATTCTATTAACAAGCCATTGAGAGTTTCTTTGGTGATCTCTCTTACAGTAAGAGAAACAGCTGATTGAAGCCGGGGGATATTGGTGCAGGCTGACTAGCAATGAGCTGCAGTCCCAATAAACACAAGCTTGGCAAAGAAAATAACTTTGCATGACCCAGCCTGGGAGAATCAGTGCGAAGGAGGGAGACTCAATCCTGTATTGATTTTCTTTTCTCCCCAGAGGCCCTGCACAGTCTTTTGGCAAGACCTAGTCAGGTCGTCGTGGGAACCACGTAGATAGGCTGATAGCCAAGCTCGGCCTGAGATTAGAAACTTGTATAAGAGGAGGTGAAAGTGTTTGTGTGGTATCTAATTCTGCTGACCGGCTGCATTGAAGTGATCCCATAACCTTTTGAGGGCTTGGATCCACGATGCGGCAGTTAAAAACTCATCTGTCTACAGTCTCTCCATATGGCTGGGTGTGGAGTGTTGGAACACCTCTAATAACCTTTATGGTGCTGCTTGGGGCCCAGGGATCTGCCTGCATAATCATCTCAGCTCCGACAGAGTGCTGAAATCATAAATCAGCCTGAGCTGAGCTAGTGTCCTCGTGGCACAAGTCATCTGTTTGGCTGGGAGTGTCTCGAGGCCTTCTCTTTGGGACAGTGATACTCTGTTATTGTCCTCGCCTGAAAAATCAGTCAGCGATGGGATGCTTGTAAAATGAATAGGGCCTATCAATAAGTCATTGCATCCTTATTGTACTGATCCAAGTCAAATAGAATTTGCAAATGCTTTATATAAATTTGTTTCCCCTGCTAGATAAGCAGGAATTGGCACACATGGCTGTAGAAAGGTTCATACATTATATTATTTGAACTTCAATTTAATAAACAATTTAATGATTGACAGCTTGCAGTACCTACCACTGACACATTACTCAGGGTGCTTTTAGTTGTTTGCAACAGTTTCTGGTTGAATGATGTTTCCTCTCAGTGGAGTGGGATGTTTTGCAGCAGCCTTTTGAGATATGCTTGCTTTGTTCAGTGGCTATGTCAGGGGTGAAACCAATACATCTGCAGTGGAACTGGCAGAGGCAGTGATTTATGTACAGGGTTCTAAATGGCCATCAACACACTATGGAGCACATTTTGAGGTATAGACTGTATAGTTGAACCTTCAACTAAACCGTAAACTATTAATGTTTTCTGACAATAACTTAAATTAAACACACAGAATGCCATTCATCCAGTAGAGCAAACCAGTGTTAGTTATTTCAAATGGGATTTTTAATGCACCACCATTTACGCTAAAATAGGAAGAAAAAAGGAAAGAAGTATGTTGTTTTCCAGTGATAGGACCACATCTGAACTGAATGTTCCTGATGCAGAGTATGCCAAATAGCTGAGTATTTCTACATTGTAAACTTGAAGAGACGTCTAGAGGATAGCTGACACTGCCTCCCTGAAAGATGTGTTGATAACAAGGTGCAGGGCATTTCTCTGGGGTGTTGGACAGGTGCCAAACCTTAGTCCTACAAAACAAACCAAAAATGAGGGTCAAGCCCAGGCCATTCCTGCATCAAGTCTTAGTGAGATTGCCAGCAGATGAAAGCAAGCCCCTGCCCAGAACTATGATTTGTATCACCTAGCCTCTGTGTTTAATCTTTTGTCTGAATTGTTTCTAAAATGCTCTCAGGTTACACTTAATAGCAAACAGTCTGTTAGTTCCTTCTGAATTAGCAGTGAAACAATTAAATTGAAGTTAACACCTGAAAACAATCATATGCAGACTCTTCTGGAGGTTTCCCAAGATCTCTTCAATCTAAAACCCATCAGAAAGACGCAAAAATGATCCAGAACATGCAATGCATATCAAATATGTAATTAACCTCTGCCTCTTGTTTCCTGTATCACACAATGTAGCAGCTGTTCATTTCAGGCAAGTGCAAAGGGAAGGTGCAAAGCATCTTCTTATTCTAAGAACTCTAAATTCCACTTTCCTCCACTGGAATGGGTATCATGATTTTCCACATGTAAAGGTTGTTTTTATTTTTGGCAGAACCAAACGGTACAGTAGTACATCTCTTGGTCTGTCTGTCTGTCAAGCTTTATAATATTGCTAAGGTCTACTTTTGAAATTACTGCGCAGAAGTAAAATACTTGTAAAACTTCGGAAAAAAATGAAAGGGTGATGAATGAAAATCATCTCACGAGTCCCATGTTAAATGCCTCTGATCTAAACATCACAAGGTGGTGGCTCTACACGGACCCTGTCGATGAGTGATAGGCCTTTAGTCAGCTAGGATACATCATCCTCAAACCAGACAGTTGTTTTTGCATTAGGAGTGTTAACCAGATTACCATTGTACACTGCAAATCACACTAAGGAGCTGTTTTGTATCTCATACATAAAAACAGACAAGCCATGATTTGTTTTTCTATACCAGTCATATCTGCCATTACCCTAATGAATGATGCAATGACACACAGAGGTTGCCAAGTAATGAGACTCCATCTCCGCCATTATTCCTACCACTATTCCCGCACTTAAGTCACATGTGTGAATGATAAGGCAAAATAACAATAGGGCAGACATCACTGCAATTTCAATACACATGTAAAAGGCATGTGGCCCTAAAAGTACCCCACAGTACGCAAGACGCCTGGTCTTGCGTAAATCAGCCCATTAATAAACAAGCCATGCATACATTGCTCAGGCCTAAACAATTTTCATGACAGCTTTTTGTGAAACCCTTGGGTCACTGCAGCTTGAACAGACTCAAATAAAAATTTAAAGATTACTGTGTAATTGACAATCTGCTGTAGTTAGAGAAAGGGTAAACAGACTGCCAACTATAAGTGTATAAACATGCTCTTGGGATGATGCAGGGAGGTCCTTGTCGCTGCTGTACTACTGTCCTTTTTGCTTGCATCTCTCAAAAGGTTGAGTTGGCAGCAAAAAGACTGCAGTGCAGTGTTAAGGCAATAGGACATACCAGAGTAAACAGTGCTTATACTAGTCCAGTGTGTTACTCTTTCAATTTCTTGTGTTGCATATACACATTTGTGTGTGTCTGTAGTATGGAGACCCAGACCAAATGCACACCCCCGAGACAGCAGGATCTCCAGCTGTCCACTGTGTACAGACAGTACTGACCACATCACATACAGGTGTAATCTTGGTTTTATTTGGCCCACTCTTTCCCATTTATTGGTAGTGTGGCTGCCAACAACGAGGCAATGTTGTGAAGACCCATGTGATATTTTTGAATAAATGACGGAGTCCTAAAAAAGTTTTCTATTGTCTATATTCATTAGTTCAGTAGTTCCTCCTCGGCTCATTTATTTTTGATTTATTGTAAAATTTGTAAAAGCTGCATATGGTACTCCATTACTCTCTGGCTTGTGTTCCAATAAAAACAATAATGTCAATTTTTTAAGATTTTCCATTTAGGTGTATAGTAGGGCTTTTCATTTCAAGACCACATGTATATTATTGTTTGCATGTATAAAAAAAACATTTAAAATTCAATATCACATTTTAAGAAAATTAGCTGTTTACATTTTGGGCCATGCACACTCACACTGGCTGATTACACCTAGTCAGGTTGAAGTTGGGTGGAGCTATGCTGGGAATTTTGCAATGTCACAAAAAGCAATGGGCCAAAAATAATGATTACAAGGTTTGTGCAAGCCCACGCAGTCCTGAGACGAGGTCTTAACAGGCAACAGTAAAAACACATGTATGCATGGACCATGGGGTTTAGAAGTATCAAGAACAATTGGAAATCCTTTAACTTGCAGGTACAGTATGCATCTAGATGTGATAAACCTCAAAACTACAAAATAAATCTGGAGTCAGCCCTGACACAGAACTGAGTGACTTTTCCCTCTCTTGTTTGTTTATCAGACTTCTATTAGATTTTGATGAGCTGAAAATGTATGTCTGAAGATTTTGTGACTACTGTCACTGATAGACGTTTGCAGTTAAAACCAATATTTTAATGTCTGTTCTTTCTTAGTGTAAATATGATGTAAATACAATTTGGAATTAAATACCAATAGACAATAGGGACTCTTTATAATAGGGTTGGTATGATTCAAAATGTTTGACTGAACCGCAGCATTGCATTTTAACATTTCAAAATGAAAGACAATTTTTTGGGTATTTTATTTTATTTATTTTCTGGCAGTAATTGCCAGAGACTTCCAGATATATTTAACTATTTACAAGAGTGCAAACAAAGCCCACATGTTAAGGCCCTTCCTCCACCCTTCAAGCGTGCAAGGAAAAACTCCCTTCAAACCTTTTAACAGGTAAAGAAGGAAGAAACCTTGAGAAGGACCACGCAAGAGGGAACCCCCTTCCAAGGTTTATAGGCACCTGGTGGGCTCCATGACAGACATTAGCTAAAGGCCAATTTCTTTAAGCATATCAAAATCACTTCGAGGTCACTGCTATTATTGTAGGGATAATAATTTCAACGTGGTCTCACGGCAGTTTGTGAAATGGTCACGCTATTTTTAATCTATTGATTTGTGTGTAAAATTACTTTTAATAATTATTACTGTTGTACTAAATATTGATCCAAATGATTAGTGCTGGTTAACGGTTAAATGGTTAATTATTACCATCACCAAGTAGGAGTTTTAATTATAATCTAAATCTATAGTGATGTGAACTTAATGAGGACCATTGCGGCCGAAAAATAAGGATCTCATCAGCATTCGCTTGTATCCTAGGATGGTATTAGGCCCTAAATGAGGGCAAGTGTGGGTAAATTCCAGATTAAAATTATTTGTGCTCACTACTACAGGAGCTTGTCTATTGAAGGCTGCACCCTGAACTTTCCTGTCTGCTAGTGCCTTTACTTTCTCTCTGTCTGTCCATAGAATCCTCTTCCTCTCTGGTGATCTATTTGACATATTCCACTCGTTGTTTAGCTGTTGGACCTTTGGTGTTGTTGGTCTTTTCTTGTCTCTCTCTGTGTTTGGTACTCTGCCTGCTTCAAGGTTTGGAGCTCGTTTTAATGGCCCCAGTGCTCTGCGTTCTGGCACCACCTCCCTGTTCTCAAGTGAGAGGGAACCTATGGTTTTCTTCCTTGGAATTGGTGGAATAACAAGTCTCACTTTTGGTATTGGGATATTGGGAAGTTTTGAGGGGTCACTAATGGTACTGGATGTCAAAACTTTAGCCGTAGGTGTTTTTTTATGAATTGTTTTTAGTTGTAGTGTTGCTGGCGTCTTCACAATATCATCTATGGTTGCTTCACTCGGTGGTCGCCTAAGAACTCTAACTGTCGAAACTCTACGTGTTTTCATGTTGATATTGGCGGAAAGTGGTGCAGGCTTCTCGTCTCCTTTAACAACAAGGACAGGTGGTACTACATCCTTTGCAAACTTCCTTTCACTACAGGGTGGTGGTGCTGGTTTTAAGAACATGGGAGTTGCAGAGGGATTTTTGTCTTTTCCTAATGGGTTGAACTTTTTTTGTTCACCCGAAGACGCCAAATCTAAGTAGAGTGTCTTCAGGGCCTCCTTTAGTTCAGTCTCAGATGGAACTTCTGGTGACTTCTTTGTGGTGGTGATCGGACTAACAGTTGTTTTCAGGAACTTATTCTCTGGAAAAGGCCATTTCCAAAAACACAAGATTAGTACATACTGCATATTTTTCAAAGCATGTCTGAGTGGTGATAAAATATTTGATTTGTTAGTGATGTCCCAATTTTGCCTTCAAAATCCTTTGAGTTTGTGCCAAAATTTATACTAAACTAGCCCTGCATTCAACTTGTTAAAACATTTTGATGTTGAACAATGGAGTGGGTTTTACTGGAATTTGAGAAGTTCTCTTCTGGGCGATATGTGTTTAGACATGACAGGGTCTGACATATTCTACCTAAGACTGTTTAATGTTGTTTAATGTTCACTGTAAAATCCTTAGTGCGTTTTCCACCCAATTCCAATAATCATTTACACAACACTGAACAAATACTGAAATATCTGATAACTATTGCAAGAATATTATAATATTCAGTCCTTTACAGCAACTGTGTTGGTTAAATCTGAGAAACCTCACACCAGTGGTGTAGTCTACGTGATATGAAGGTATACACAGGATACCCACTACGAAATAACCAAGATTTCCATACACCCACTTGTCCAAGGATATGCAACAACATAGTTTTTTGACAGAACTTTTACTTCAGATTCATTTGTATTCACAAATATGGGGTTGAGTAATGTGACATCAAACTAAACTTACACTGCAGAGTATGCAGAGAGACTATTCTCATCTTTCATCAACCCGCATCTCGCTGAGAGCAGTGCAGAGTGTGTGTACAGCGACCGGGCCCAATTGCTCTGCCAACACTTATGTCATATATATGACTTATGACACACACACACACACACACACACACACACACACACACACACACACACACACACACACACACACACACACACACAAAAACACATATATGTCTTTTAAATATATGTGGAAGAGTATACCCATTACAATACATTAAACTACCGACAACAACTAAAGAACTGAGCATCATCAATACGAGAGAAAAACAAAGAAAAAAAAAACTGTATGTCTCACACTAGCATTACTTGACTGATCTACTGCAAAGGACTTTATCAGATTAGGACATCACAAACCATTACTAAAAGAGTATATTTGATAGATTTAAAAAGTAGCTTACCCCACATCTTTTGGTAGGAGAAGGAAACAATCTTGGGATCGGTTTCAGGGTACGATTCTCTAAAACCTATCAGCTCTGACAAATACTGCAGAAAAAAGCTAGGGATGTCAGTGGGTTGTGAGAGAAGTGTTGCCCTGGAAATACACTCCAATGTGCTCTTCAGTCCATACGAACAGAAACTTTGGATATTCATCTTTAAGTCTTTTTTGAAAGTACTCTTTACTACTGCAAACGAATGACTGTGTGATGTGAACTGACATCTACTTAGTAAACCCCCCTGCTGTATGTTCAACATTCTATGACATCACAATGCTGCTTTGTTATAGAACGTGTGTCGTTGTGTTCTAAATTCTTTTTGTTGTGTCACTTCTTTTTCTTAGAATGTTTCCAAATTTGAATAAAAACATTTGACATTTTTCACTTTTCAAACATTTCAACTGCAATTTATGATACTGATCCCACACACTTTAGTCATCATTTAGATTCTCTTATGTTCAAATCTCTGTTTAACTTTTGACCGGCCTAACATTATTCTAAAGTATGTTCAGGTTACTACGTAACAGTAGAACAAGCTTATGTGAATATGAATAAGGTTTCGTCAATATGTAACTATTTTAAGGTACATAACCAAAATACAGTGTGTTGGGATTTCACCTTGTCTATACAAAGTGATAATAAAAAAGTCAAAAACGTTGAAAATGACGTCAAAATATGTTGAAAAAAGTGATTAAAAAGTCAAAGCAAAGGTCATCACTATATCACAGCGTAGTATGTCCTAAAGAGGCACATTATAGTATGTTGTAAAACATGATTTAAAAAAAGCCCTAGTATATTACGTTGAAAATACCTATGCCTATTATTTTTTAAAAAGGTGATAAAAATGTCATAGTATAGTATGTCGAAGAAAGTGATTAAACTCATATTATTGTATGTCGAAAAGTCATAGTATTTATCAAAAGTCGTACAAAGGAATCAGGTAACAATACTTGGAATGCTGCTGAATCAGCATTCACACAATAAAGCACAAGTTTTAACCCCAACCCTCCATAGGTTTGGTTCTACAAAAGACTACAAAAAAAAACAGCCCTCATTTGTGTGGAAATGCACTGTAAAGCTCCTGCAAAGATAAAATTCACCTTTCTGACAAACCAGGTAAGTATCTTCTAAAGTTACTGACCTTTTTTCTACCAAATGAGTTACATTGGATAGCAATACAAGTTGATGTGTCAAACTCATATTAGCTTCTGCTAAATTCAGAACGCATTTTTAAACAGGAGGAGTGTGGATTTTGTCAGTAATTTCTCACATTAGACTCACATTAAGGGATAATTTCAGTGTCAGTATCGAGAGGAGAAATTATTACAGTGATTATAACAGATGGAAAGTACAAATGGGCATGAGCATTTTTGAAGGACTTGGAAAGATGTGAACATTTACACAAATACAGTGAATTGTCATAGTACACTTTGTCAAAAGTGATTAATAGTAGCCGAGTGTCAAAAATAGTCATAACATAGTGCGTCGAAAGAAATTGCTACATCCGCTAACCACGCACACCTGAGTCTCATTAACAATCACCTGCTCCCGCCGCTCACACATGCCTGCCATCGGCAATCAACAACAGTATTTCAACCCCGGCTCTTCAAAACACCTTCGCTTGATCAGTGCTCCAGTCACGCCGGTAAAACTCGCTACAAGCTACCTTCCGCGAGCATTTCGTGTCTCTGTGTTCCCATGTACTTGCCTCCTTTTGGTTTCTTCCCCCCGCAGTGTCACTTCCACTCTTGTTTCAGCCTCCGGTCAGCTGGTTTCTCCTCTCGGTCCTCCTCCCACGGCACCCCGCTTCTACCTGTCTCCGTCTCCGCTCCCGGTTCCTGTGTCTCCTCATCTGCTCCACGCTTCCCACCTCGTGCGGATTATGGTTACGGATGGGGGACGAATGGAAGACTGCGTTTAACGCGCCGCTGGGTCACTACGAGTATCTTGTCATGCCCTTCGGTCTCACTAACGCCCCATGCTGGGCAACATTAGTCTTTGGAGGGGGGGAGGAAGAGGAGGGGTGTAAGAAAAGAGTATATAAAGGTTAAAGGTATTTTAGCCCTCCATGAGCATCTATAGTTTTTATTTTTTTTTTTTATTTTAGTTTTTTTTGTGGGCAAGCCACTACTGGGATACAAACTGTGGAACTTTAAGTCTACCTCCAGTCCAGGCGTTTTACTGCCCTGTTTGTTAAAATTAACAGTTCTTTTGTTAATAGTCCAATACAAGGCAGATATTCTATCAGTTTATTTGTTTTAGTCCAGTTTAATGCCTTATTTGGAATCACTTCCCAGAATTTGGGGTATCATTCTGTTATAAAGCTGGGTTGTGAATAGTGTAACAATATACAATTGCAAATACATAATTATGTGAAGTTTGTCCCTACACCTTACCGAAAGGCTTAGGTTTGATTGGCAAGGATTGATTCTTTTCGTAAATGAAAATTGATACACTGTATGGTGAGACTGTCTTTGTTTACCCTTCTAACTTCCTGAAGTGATGGCACGTTGTCACATGGGCATGTGAGCAGTTTTGAAAGACTTGAATAAATGTGAACATTAACACAAATACACTGAATTGCCATAGTATATTATGTCAAAAGTAATTAATAGTAGAGCATGTTTGTTTTTTGTTTTAGAAAATTGTCATAGTTTGTCAAAAAGTCATGCCAATAATAGTCATGGCATAGTGTGTCGGATAAAAACTGCTGTAAAAAGTAACAGCATAGTATGCCAAAATAATCATTGTTGTAGCCATCTTTGATTCAAGCTTGTTAATTAATCCTCCTCCCGTCCAGGCTCTTCTCTGTACCCTGTCTCTCTTAGTTATGCTGTTAAAGTTTTAGACTGCCGGGGGATTTCCTTTGACACAATGAGCTCTTTCCATGTGTGTGTGTGCATCCATGTTCCAGTAATGCCTGTTCCTAACCTAACTCTGGGGAGTCATTCCCTGGAGTCCTTATGTTCTTTTCCCCAGCATGTTTCCTGGGATCAGGGAGGCTCCAAAATCATAGCTGCTTGGTCTCCGTGGTCCTGCTACACGTCCTTTGATTGCTATGTTACATCCTGCCATGATCTGCTGCGCCTTGTAAGGCCGTGAAGTGCTATATACTATTTTCTTTTTTTTGTTCTTTCTTTTTTTTAAGTTACTGTTCCATTATCTTTTATTGTGACTGTTATTGCCACTCTTCATATCAACCCCGACCGGCCCGTCAGACACCGCCTACCAAGAGTCTGGGTCTGTTCGGGGTTTCTTCCTCAAAGGGAGTCTTGCCTTGCCAGTGTCTCACTTTTGCTTGCTCTGGAGGGAACTACTAGAACTGTTGGGTCCTTGTAAATTGTGTGATCTAGACCTACTCTATCTGTAAAGTGTCTCGAGATCTCTTGTTATGAATTGATATGATAAATGGCATTGATTTGAATTAGGTCTGTCTTGTTTTGCTGCTGTAACCTTCTGGTTTCCAGTTTTGTATGCGTGTGTGTCAGTTACCAAATTGTTCATATCCTGGCTGTTGCGGGTTATCCCCAAGTTGGTTTGTAAAGCACTGTCTAAAGAGTAAGGCATTTAGCCTACTCTAGGCTATAGATTAGCATCAGCACACTTCTCAACTGAAGATACAGTAGGGGATAGTGTTGGTCCAACTAGTTCAAAATAACAGTAGATGACCAATGAGCCAACCAACCCTTGACGTTTTTCTTTAATTTCAAATTTAGCAAAGTGTACAACACTATCAAAGGTTCTCCATCAGGTCTGTGATTTTAACACTAAAGCATATGGCAGATACACAACAAATTATTTTGTATCAATGTTCTTGATGCTCTTTGGGATGTGATGTTAATGACCGTCGTGCCTTGCTGTTGTCCCAGCCCTTTTCCACGAGAAGCTGGCAGAGACATGTGAGTGACTCTAGATAACGGCCAATTGCTGTGTGCTGTGCAGCTCACAACGCTTACATACACTTGGAGAGATGAAAAGTGGGTCACTCAGCCCACTGAGATTCAGCCTGTACCATTCACTGATGTGGAAATAAGTATCCTGCATCAGGCCCAGCAAGCAAGGCTGCACTACCAAACACTGCCACAGTCAGCAGCCGGATTTGTACTACACAAAGCTCGATAAAGAATGAGTCATTCTTCTCACAACATCTGTGTTTAGAGTGTGGAACTACAGTCATTGTTTCATAATTTTCAACACATGCTGAGAGGATAAAGTGTCTCACAGAAAGACTTGCTGCTTCGTGTTAAAAATGTATAAACACACCAGAATTATCCCAATTTAGAAAAATCCTCTGACATTAGGTTGACCAACTCTGGAGACGTTTCACTGGTAATGGAAGACAAGCTCAGTTTGTGCACTCACAATTTAATGTATTACATATAAGTATAAGTATTTATCATTTAGGTTATCACTGGATACAACACATGCCCATTGCTGCTAATATTTGTCCAAGAAATTTCTTTTGACTTTTTGTCATTGCCCTTTGTCATTGGCAATAAAACAACCCAAGTTATTTCTATAGCATTCTGTTGTATTTCCGCTGCATAAATACAGCAAAGCCAACAACAAAAGAAGGGGAAAATGCAAAAAGGGTGCATTGCATCCAACTCATAAACTCAAGCAGTCACATATTTCACACAGAATTAGCCATATAAACTTGGATGTCACTGCTGTTGACAGACTGCAAAACAGTAAGAAAAGCATAACATTGTGTTGCTAGCAGGCATAAACACTGGTAGAATTGTATCCCTTGAGTTTAGAGGACCTGTATGTTTATATGACTCTGCCAGGTCTGGTGTAATGAATGCAGAGATTTGAGCTTCTGCAGCTTTGACATCAGGTCAGAGCTGATATAATGTAAGGGCAAGTAAAAGCCTTGTCGGATGACTGATGGCCACGAGCCAGCACTTTACTCTGAGCAAGCGCTCACTGGCAGGCATCATGCAGACTTTAATCCACATGCATCGCCCAAAGCTGGAGGTTTTCATTGCCATGGTTGGCTCACAACTATAGCTGGATCAACTCAATGTTAGCCCAGTGTAACGCCAGGGAGACAGGCATGCTGTCAGTCAGATTCAAGGCATTCCCTTATCACCCACAGACCTGTGTGCTTTGGACTGCAAGAAAAAGTGAAGGATAAGACTGGTAAAGAAAACAAAACTTAAATACTTCGAACTTTATAAAATTCCTGCATTCTTCATTAAATCCTCCTATTTTCTGATCAAGAGAGTCAAGGATGCACCGTTTCTTCACTTCATATAACAGTGTCACACTTTGCCCGTGGTTATAGTATACATTTAGTATCAAGTGAGCTTTAAAGCTACTCATCCTCTGGGGCCCTGTTGTGGCCAGCCAACACTGAAAGGAGAGCGGCACACAGAACCCGGGGGAGAGAAGGAGCTGGGGCAAACAGTCCACAGCCATTACTGACAGCTCTCTGGTTTCTCTGCAAGCTATGCCCCTTTGAGCTCACCTATTGCTGCTACCTTACAGGGTACATTAAAGCTTTTTGTAAAGCACACAGGATTTAACATAATTTCAAAGATATGTATAGTACAAATAAAGAATTTCCCCATGTTCATCCTCTTAAAACCCCCACTGCCTGACTTCATTCATTTATCTTTCTTCTCATCCGCCTTCAATCCCTTTCTTCTCAGGCTGTCTCTGGTTTGGGAAATATTTGATTGGCAGGTTGTAGCTCGCAGTAGGGCTGACATTGAGAAAATGTCTCATCTGTAAGTAGCATTACTCTTGACAGTAATTTCAGAGAATAGCCAAATGACGCAAATGTAGATACTGACAAAAACAGAGACATACATGTAGATAACTACATGCGTGTGGTTGTGAAACCCATCAGAATACCGTTTCAGTTCTCACATGAAGAGAAGAAAAATAGCTATAATATGAACTACACACACAGCAGGTGAATCCATGAGCACATTTTTACAATGGGCACACAGTCATAGGTATTATGTAAATATTTCTTTCTGGTTTACCTTTTTTTTTTTTTTTTTTTTTTTTTAAACAGTAGGGATGACAGCAGAGATGGAATGACATTCAGCTAAGGTCATGCGGCAGACCTGTACCCACGATGTCATCAGCAAATGCTGTACACCCACACCCACTATAACACCAGCAGCTTTTATTTGGGGGATGTAAAGCAGGAATAGTCAAAGAGAATGTAATATGGTCAATATAATGCTTTTAGAGTAAGAGGTTAAAATTGAACAAGCCAACATCTGAAGATTAATAAACGATGACATTTTAAACGAACATAAGACTTTGTTTTAACCTACATAGAGGACACAACAATGTTTGAAGAAATGTCAGGATGATGATTCAAGATGTAAAATTGCATGGATAAGGCATAAAAATACAAGACATTTGAATGTAATGATAGTGGCATTTCTGCTCCTGGTCTTTTTTATTTACTATGGGTACCTGGATAGTAGAACCCTCAGATTCTATCCGCACACAGAAAATTATTTACAAATACTTGCCAACCCAGGGGGTCTGCTTCTACTGCCCGCTTTGAACTGTCAGAGAGCACGTATCCTACAGTTCAGCAGGGAAACAAGAAGAGCTGACTGGAGGAGGAGACTGGAGTAGTACACTACTACAGTAGCAGAAGCAGGAAGACGCAGAATGAATGGGCTGAATCAAGAGCTTCGCAGTTATTTCCCAATAGGCAGAGTACAGCCCTCACCTGACTTGCTGTGCTCCACTTGCCTGCCTCTCCGATGAAATATGAGGCACGCCGAACTGGCCCAGAGACCACTCCACTGCTGCTGGAGGACACACACTAACAATACATATTACACATTCAGACAGGTGCATTGGTGACTTCTGTAAAGAATAAGAATGCATTTGTCTATGTACTATACATGCCTGTGTGATGTATTGTGTTCATGTGCGGGTTTGTGCATATGTGTGCCCTATTAGACCTCTGCAGAGGAGCCTCACTTTCTGATTAACAGTGATGAGTGGCTGAAGATAATGAGCCCGACCCCTCTGTCGCTCAGCGAGAGCTTTATCTAACTCTTCTGGGGATTCTGCCACGTGATGTCACCTTACACCTCCTGTCTTAGCTCTGTCCCCTCATCTCCCTTATCTCCATCACTTCCCTCTCCTGTCTTTTTTTAAGAGGCTGTCTGCCTCCACTGCGCACACATAAACACACTCAGACCCACCCACTCCAGTTATGCACATGCACGTGCAATCACATGCGCACATATTTCTCACACCTTTTGGTTTTAATGATGTTAGGATTGAGTTTCTTGCAGGGAAATTGGTGTGATGGAGAAATATTTTTCTTCACAATTATTTTTCACTTTTGCTCTATGTAATGAATAACAGTGAGGAAGGATGGAATAATACAATATTCAATACATTTACACAATCCTGCTGCAAAGGTAGCTATGAGTTCAGCGCAGCACATGAGGTCCAACACTCAGGCAGCACTCTCTCCTAATGGGAGTGGCACTAGGTTACTATGCTTCTTTCCAAGATTTTCAAGATCATTGGATAAGGCCATACTGCCCCCAAGTGGTTCATAAAAGAACGACAGCTTTAAGGATGACTGATTATTACCCAGAGGCTTTGATGGAGTGAAAAGGGTGGGGCACAATGCAACTGAGGGCATGTCACGCGATGTGGCTGATGTGTGTGCCCAAACAGAAGCTGGGAGGACGGCTATTACTATGCAGGATTTCTTTAACTGTAGTCCGGGCCCTGGGCGGTTCTCCTCTTCCTGTTTACATCTATAGTATGCAATTTAAATTGCACACTATATTATTGATTCTTTTAAGTGATAAATTACTATATTCAAATGTAATTGTCTGCAGTAAATAATTGTTCTCCATGAAAGTATCCCCTTTAGCCTATACAAATTTCTGATTTACACATTTAGTATAGTCAAATGATTACATGTTCTCGTCTCAGTTGGCACAAAAAAGCTCCAGAAGTCACAGCATTTAACGATATACTAGAATTGATATCGCTCGTGTTTATGTGAGTTAACTGGCAAACTATGCCCAGCAGCTACTTAGCTTAATAGCTTAGCATATAGACTGGAAACTAGACTAGACTATAACATCTCGTTACTCTGCCCAAATGTTACACCATCTGCATAGCAGCACCTCTAAAGCTAACCAGTTACCATGTTATATTTCGTTTTTTTAATTTGTACAAAAGCGGTATGGGCCGGACTATTTCTTTTACAGGAGCAGTGACTTCCTGGAGTTTTGTAATCTAAGTTATGCGCTGCTAGCTGTGGTTTCATATTTACCATATGCATGTTTGGAATTGTTCTTTTCTCTCTGCAAGAAAGGCAATAAGTAGTTTCCTAAACTTTTGCATTAAGTGACATTTCAGTCATGTATATGTAACTCTTAGTGAGAGACAACAAATATAAACAACAAAGTAACAAAATCAAGGCTAATGTAACAATGGTGCCTAACTAACAACTAACAAATGTCTGACATCCAAATAACATGACTGAATAGAAATCATAGATCAATATAGCTCTTTAAGTGGTTCATGTAATATGTGCATTAGAGGGGAACTACTTACAGTAAGTACATAATGTGGTCTTTTAAACGCAATACTTTTTGCATAATTATCTGCAGGCCCTTTCCACAGTTAGCAGGGTATTATTTAAAAAGAGCACAACACAGTATTTCTTACAAATATAACTAGTACTACTATAATAAATACCAGCATGATTAGAATAGGACTAGAAATAAACCAAGAAACAAAGTCCCCTGGCGTGTTACAGTAAATACACTTTTGAGAACATGAATGCCAGAAAAAACATGGGGAATTAAATTAACTGATAAATAAAGTGATAGAAAGGAAAATTAAAGTGAGATTCAAGATAGGATGAAGAAATCGGAGTCTGACTTTCTTCTTTCTTTGATGTTTATTTACAGAAGAGTAGTTTCCACAGACATCTTGAGAGTTTGGATATTTTCACATTATGGTAACACAGTGGTACTATTTATTACAAACCACAAGTACCTATGGTGTGATGATACCGCTGAAGGAGAAATGATTCTATTACAAAACATGACAATGGTCGCCATGACTAACACTGACTGAAAAAATTGCACTTCTAGAAATGTAAAGATGAAAGTCCAAAGTTGATCATGGGCCAAGAATAAGTGCTAATCTAGTGATTTCTACAGTGTGCTTCCACAGTAGCATCTTTTAACATGGATGAGGTCTTGTTCAGAACACAATGATTACAAAGATGTCTGAGTAACTGCAGAACATCGCTGGTGGCACATAACCACACATTCTGAGAAGCAAGATTAAGCTGGTACACACAAAACTAAGAAGACGTACAACAAATGCAAAACAATGTGACATCTTGTCAAGTTGTCACAAGCAGCTCACCACCAAAGCGCCAGAATATACAGAGAAAAGCCAGAGAGTCTGGAATACATTGAGAGATTTGTACAAAACAAAATATCATTTATGCATCTTTCCTTGATTTACTTTCTAAAAGAAGAAAATTAGGCATTGTTTGACAATAAATGACATGTATCTGAGTTGGATATGCTGGCATGATACTCTACCATTTTATGGAAAGATTAAGCACCTGAGAAGAAAAAAGACAATTATTTTGAAATGGCTGTCTGCATTGAGAGGTATGACTTGCCTGGGGAGGATGTCCCTTTAGCCCTTCTCTTTGCGTTACAGTGGTGTTTGTCCAAAACATGACTGTTAAGCTGTTATTCAGCAGAAGTAGACACATTTTTGCTTTTTGTTTGAAGGATGAGTACCACTTGAGTGAACCCATCTTTTCAAACTCTTTAATAAGCAACTATTATTGCAGAATAACAATGTAAAAGTTAATTTAGACGATTTCCACTTCCCTTCTCCCTTAACTTGTTTACCCCTTCACCACTAGACTGGACCGTCCAGGCCACTGTTATGAGTAAAAATCTCGCTGAGGTAACGTGAAACAGTTGATCCTGTCCTCTCTTGGCTCACAAAACAACAGAATGCTCACAGATATATGTTCTACTCGTTACAAAATGTACACTATCGAGAAACTGATCAGAATCAAATCAAAAAGTTACCAACATGAGGTACACTGTTTGATAAAACTATTACTAAACAGGATGAGATAAACACATTATCAAAGTAATTATTATCTCTACAAAATAAGAACATGAGTAATTTTCTTCTTACCAAATCTGATTGTTCTAGCCAACAAAATGACAAACAAAAGGAAGAAAGTTACATAAAGATAGTGGTTAAAAGTGGTAACAGAGCTCTTATAAGGTGAGCATACATCCTTTATGCTGGAGGCAGGTTTTTAGCTGATCCCGATTTCAGACCCTATTTGTCGGCTCCACACACCATAATGATCCACTACTGCATCAATACTTAAAAAACAGGCACAACAAATTGACTGAAATATTTGTACAACCCTTCAGTTTGTAACTGAAATGAATCTACACTGTACCATTTGAATTTCCAACTAAGGTTCTACATTGGATTTTGGCAGCTCAATTATCATAAACACTCCTGCATCACAGATGTGAGTGTCTTTGTTTATCTGAATAACATCCAAAAACTGCAACTCACTGGCACAAATCAATTTTCATGTGTGTTAAACAATTTGGATCTTTTGCTAGGCAGAAAAGCATTGCGGCGAATCATTTGTACTTTATGATAGTCTACTTGATTGTCAAATGGCTGCGCTCTGTTTGCAGTGACAATAGAGACTGGAAAGGTGAACAGCTACTATGTGCAAAGCAATGATTGCTTTCCATCCACTTAAGAGATATATACATTCAAAAATCTTTACAAACTTTATACTCAGAAGATCGCAACATTCACATAACATGTTTACAAGGTCAATTTAATGTTTTTAATCACAGTAACTGACAACTTACTTGAAACACTATCTTTATGGCTCTGATTCAGTGACCTCCATCCACTTGGTGGTTGTCCAAGCAGTTTTGGAAAAACTGCAGCTTAGGCATCATTATCTGCAAATTGAGAATGGAAGAACTGAACCCAGGTCTGCATGAAATCTATCAGAGCAGAGCAGGAACAGATGCTGGCATTTTAGCACATCTCTTCTTAAGGTTCATTATCATTGCCGACCTGGACTGAGAGAGGTATGTTTAAGGTATGACACTGGAATGCTTTTGAGATTATACTTCATTTTAGGTTTCTTTCTGGACTCTGAATACAGACTTTTGAGAATGATAAGAAACAGCATCAATGTAGAAAAGAATATTAGTAAAGAACCTGGATCAAAAATATACACATGTAGTTTTGGTGGGTTGACTTAGCTTACTGCATACAAAGGGCCATCGGTGAAAACCTGTAATTGCACTGATTTCTACACTTTGTTACCTTAATTAATGATTCCACAGCAGGGGTTTTCATTTTAACAGATGATGGAAACCTGCTCTGGCACCACTAATTGGAATAGGGCCACAAGTAAAACATCCTTGTTACTTTAGATTGATGAGTTTAGTGATGCAGCAGGTTCCTGCCAGATAAGAGGGCTTGCTGTTAAAAAAGCTTTCTTATAGCATTTATGTGTTGTTTGCCAATTAAGCATAGTGCAGTAAGTGCCATACATGTTTTAAGTCCGATAATTTTAATATTTAGTATTTAATAAAAAATTCTGTAACTGACAGTTGGTAATATCTGAATTATCCCACTCCTTCACCCCCAAAATATTTTGCAGTTAATTTTTGACCCAGGGTTGCTAAGAACACATTCACTTCTGTCCCTATATGACTGCTACTGCAGCAAAAACATGTTCAAATTGTTGTGATGTTTCTGTTGATGATTAGATTGAGTTAAGCTGGTGAGATTTTGACACTTGCATGGACATGGGTAGAAACATTGGCAATGTAGAAGGGGTTTATCCACTCCCTTTTCCCTGCTGTATGACAATAAGCCACCTGAGAGAACAGGGCACAACAGGGCTGGACTGCTGCTGCTTAATTATGTTAATTTCTGAAGTGGATATTATTATTATTAAGTAATCCAACCTTGACAAACTTGACATTAATCACAGAATCACACCGATGTACGACATCATTTCATCTACAGTTGATATCACACAATAGTAACCCTTGTCCTTTCTTCCCACCACAATATATATATTATAGTATGGTGTTAGCATTTTTTTTTAAATAGTCTTTTTGATGTGAAGCATCTCTAGGAACAGACGTGTTACTCACACAGTATTCCTCATGAGTAAAGGGCAAGTCAACTATCGGCTCAACCATCGGTTTCTACAGGCAAAATAGTTAAAGCTGCTGTTAGTTTAAAAGTTCTGCCACTTGCAAGCAATGAGTGTTAAAGTAATGGTCACACCACAAAATGATATTCACTCTGTCCATGCTAATTAAATGGGGCCAGAATCTTAGTGACATAGTGATTACTCGCAGGACTAGTTGGTGACTTGCTTTAGCTGGTGAGCTAACCGTTAACTCATTAGCTAGCGCTGCTGGGCTAGCGATAGTCAGTCCCAATATTCCTCTGAGCCCTTCTCTACTTTCTATCCTTCTGGTACCTTCCCCCTGGCATTCTGTTCACCATTTCCTTCAATAAAAAGTAATTGCATAGGTAAAATAAAGCTCTCTGAGCTAACATGGCTGCTGATGCGTAGTTAGCGAGTTTTCTTTTTTGTCAGTTGCTAACAGGACAAGTTCACAGTTTAGTTAGAAGACGTTTTTGTACCATCAACTCCTGTCTCATTGCTGTGTGCTTACCATTGTTATTTTGTGGAACAGTTGCTCTAACAGAGGAGGTTAAATAAAATTGGATGATGAAAAACAGCTAATAACCTATGATAGCATCTTCCATTTTGGACTCTCTGGCTTTCCACCCCCTCAAAGATCAGCACTGTCCAGGAGGCTTGCTATTGGTCAATGGAGCAAATTCACATGTTAAAGTTCACTGAAGTTAAACTTTACATTAGCGATATATTCATATGGAATTGCTATTTAAAATGATGGTGTGACCAAGCATTTACACAAATTTTCTTTCAAAGTGCACTATTTTCTTTGTGTGAGTACTTTTCGGTGGTTTTACATCCTGTGTTAACTGTTAGCTAAAAAACTGATAGATGTGTATTATTTATTTGTAGTAGTATCACAAAATTGTCTGCAAGTGGCACAACGGTCAAATTGTAGGAGCTATTACTTTCCATGCCCATAGTTGGCGGTATTTTGACTGGCACTCCAGGTCCAAAACTGCAATTAGATGAAAATGACTGGACTCAAGTTTTAGGTGCTTCGCATCAAAGACACTGGGGGTCGATGTTTTCTGTAGGGTTTTAACAATTACAAAATACTGAGTGACACAATCTTCAGAAATCTGAGAAGAAGCTGCAATGCACAAAAGCGCCAAACATGTCTTTGACATAACAAGAACATACAGTCAGCGTCGGACGATTATTTCTGCTAATAGCAAAGACTGTAAAATTAGACAAGTTCAGAAAAAGTTCTTGAAAAGGTGCTAGTTACATACAACTAATAAAAACACACTGGAAACCGTTGTGAAAAGAAATGAGGTAGTGTTGTTCATAAGTAGTAGGGATGCACCAGATCCCCGTTTAAACTGACAAAACCAATACTGAGTCATATTGCTTTACATATCAGTCAATTATAGAAAGCAATCTAATTGAATACGTTGAATCTGATACTAAATACACTGAATGGTTTGGGGTCAATGTAAATAAAATTGGAGCACATTTATTTATTTTCTCTAATCCAACTTCTTACTTATCTGATCAATGCAAAAATGTATATAATCTTTTCTGGTACAGCATTGTGGAAATGTTGTCATATAACGAATCAGATACGCTTGTAGAGTCAAGTTCAATTCCCCTTGACTCAAACACATGGCGTGCAAGTGTTTCACATACAGGGACATTTTAAATGACAAATAATGGCACATTATTTTGGGAGCCAAAGTGGTTTACAAATGGGTTGTTGTTACATCTTCTCGAGTACCTCCAGCAACATTATTAAACCAATACCAACATCAACATGTAAATACCTTGATTCCAAAATGAGATATCCACCATATAACTTTTCAACTGAGTTTCACAAAATCACACCACATGGATATATGACATTTTGGAAAAGAATACTTTATGTGTGCCAATTAGGCATGGGCCGGTATGAGATTCTGACATTATGAGAACCGGTTTTATTTTTTAAATGTCTGGGTAAACAAACAAAAACTTTTTTTCCCCATTGTGAACGATGTATTTTATTTTTAAACACACTGAACACTGGCAGAAGAGAAGGATTTCTAAAGTGCAATTACTGTCCTTAAAAACTAATTAAAAACAGCTCATACCTTAGACATCTCACAGAAAATGTTAGTGGTTGTAAAATCTTGACTTTTTCAAACCGCGGTATACCTTGAAACCGAAAACCGACCCATGCCTAGTCCCAAATCTGTATACCCAGTATCTTTTGAAATTTTGAGTGTTTTTGTCTTTTTATTTTGACACGTGTTTGTACTTGTACTCAATAGAATCATCTTTAGAAATCATTTATAGAAATATACAGAGGTTATAAATGCACCTACAATAATTAGGCACCTGAGACCCCTACACTCAAGTCAGGAAAAATGTGTGTGTAAATGTGTGTTTATGGGTGACTGAATCTGTGTGAGATACCATGGACCCTGAGCCAGCAGGAGGCTGGGGAGAGACACAGGTGTTCTGCACTCTCAGAGAGTGCAGATATCCTTTAAGGCTTATTCCTCAGTGCTACAGAAAGTAGCATCCGCCTGACAAAGCCCAGGGAGATCCATCAAGCTTGCATTTCCAATCCTTCCTTCCTTGATGATAGCCTGTCTCACTCACAGAACATACTAGCTTTCTCATTCCAGCGTGGAACAAAGCCATGTGCAACGGTGGGAATAGCCTCATTCAATCCAGTTCCAGCTGCTTGGTTAAGTTAAATCTTTCTTTTCTATTCTACAGACAGGAAAAAACCCAGAGGAAAATATATGTTTGAAATGCTAGTGAATGCATACATATATACAGTACTCTACCATTAAAAATATACTGTGTATGTATACTGTTTATACACGCACATATGAAACAATGGATTTAAAGTACCTATAAAAACTTTGCAAGGAAGAGAAAAGAATCTACTAATGAGGTGCATAAAAGTAATCCTTATGGATTGTTCCTGGGTTGTGTAAAGAAAGAAAGAAATCAGAAAAGAAAATCAGTCCAATGTCTGCATGTGTATGTAAGGGTCGATGCCCTCCATGCAGGGGCTACGGGCACAGGTAACCGTGTGCTGCTGAGGTAGTGTGGACAAAGCCGGAGCTGACAAAGGGGGCAGGGGACAGCCCTGCAGAGATGGCCTTCCCAGGAGCCGAATGGCAGTGTCTGGAATCCCCATTCTCCAGATGCTCTGACCTCAGCACAGAATGCACAGTCTTTGGGGAGTGGAAGCCATTAGTTAGCCCCATGTCCGGCTGTGGCTCTATGTCTGCCATGCCTTGTAGCTCCCCGTTGTGATGCGCCACCAACTTTATTAAGGGAAGACTCGAGGGGCTCTGGGTCAGTGATAGTTTTTTGAGAGCATCCCCCTCTCCTGGTGGGCTTGGCTGACTCAAAAGGGAATATCTGTCTTCTGATAATGAGGGTCCCCTGGTGGTGCTCTCTGCCTCTTTCTGCCTCCCTGGGTCTGACAGCTCTGAGTGAACAATGACTTTTGCCTCCACCTGGTTACTGCAAACAGATGTACACAGACAATCTTCTAAGCCCTGCAACAAAATGTCAAAATGTCACTGTTAATACAGGTTGTTCTAATAGTTGATGTACCACGGTCACTTAAAAGATGTAATGTTTTTTGATTAAGTACATGGAAAGTCTGTATTGGCTACTCTTCTCATAGATTTCAGCAATGATTTCAATGGGCTGTTTGTTAAAATCCTCCCCTAAACAGTGATGGGCCAATCCTAGATTAGTAATTAATAATCCAAATTATGTTTCACCCTGTAAAAAAAGTTAAAGCAACAGTAAAAAAATAAATAGATTTTTTTTAAATCTACTCTAACTCTAGACTAAAATTGTTAGCATGTCCAACTAACTACCTTACTGCATACTGTAATAAATGTTACTGCCAGGGTCAAGGAGCACACCATTAAATAAGGTCACATTAGTTTGTGTGGTCAAAGTGTATGTAAAATGCCTTAGTCATGACTAGCACATCCATGTAGTAGTAGTCTGTGGAAGCTGGTCTGCTATCAGAGTTGAGGGAGTTTAGCAGTTCTATCCTGCTCTTTTATTGGCTTTGGGGAAGCAACCTTAGCATTGTTAACTGAGATAGCATTACGTTTGCTGGCTTTTTGCCTGGGACGTGCAACTTCATACACTTTTCTTTAGCATGCATATCACATACTGTATGCAGCCATCAAGTGCATATTTAGAACACTTTGCAGAGTTTCAGTCAGTTGACAACATTAGCTAGTTGACAACAGCCAGTGACAGTATTTTCTATCAATTCATGGAATTAACAATGGCTTTATTTTGCCAGCCAGCTCTGCCTGATAAAATCTGCTAAACACAGTTGTCATTTTGGCCAGCACAATTGATGTTCGGCAGCCAGTAATGAGAACCATGTTTTCCTAAGAGAAAAAGGGCCTATTGTTTAAAAGGAAATAACTATACATTTCAAGAAGTAAATCTGCCCCAATGCAATGCTCCATTGTAAAATGTGCAGGTGCCGTGCAATAATGAAAAACCTGACAGGCATAGTGACAGTTACTAAAAGAGGGGTAGCTTAGCAAACAGTAGAAATGTAATTTGACCCAGTGATGCTACAGCTAAAGTTGCTTGTCAGAGACAGGTTCATAGCTCAAATTTATTAAATTTAGTTTATTCATTTACCGTGCTGTTATCAGTAATTAGCCTGTTGAGAGCTCCATTAATGAGTGTTGGGGAGTCTTCTGTTATGGTGTCTCTGTATCTAGTGATTCTGTTGGCCCAGTTATGACTCACAGAGCCATTCCAAGCAGCCTGCAAGACAGTGGATGCACCAAGATTACAACTATTATCCCTCTATCAACACAGGAAAAAAATAACCGAGTATCCAAGGCCCATCTGGAGAAGAGCTACCCCCTTGCAGTTTTTGACCTTGGGTTCAGGTGCAGGAGCATCTTCCCCTTCCCCTGGATTAGCACTTGCCATCAGGCTCTGCTCCTCTGAGGCCTCTTCTAGCGGCTGACCAGACTCTTGGCTGCCTGGGGGCATCAATGTTTCCAGCTCGTGGCTATTGCTGCATTCTGGCGCGTTGGAGGGAACGGGGCAGCCTCCTCGCCTGTACTGAGGGGTCACAGCTGTGGAGTCCAGGCCCCCAGATACCTCCCTATAAGGAACAGAGATAAGAAGAAAATTGTAGGAATTGGGCACTTTAGAAGACTGAAAGTGAATACAGTTGCCATTTTTTTATATCTGGCTTTAAGCTTGTAAGACAAAATTTGTTTTAAGTAAGTAAATGTGCAGACTGTAGGGGCTGTGTTTGTGAAAGTACGGATACTGTAGCGTTACCTTACCTAGATTTGCCATTACGAAAGCTGAAACACATGCAGAGGAGGATGCATATCAGCCCCAGACACACACCAACTATGATGCCTGTCACTGCGTGGATGTCCAGCTCTGTTCATATATCAGAAAACATGAAATTGCAAACAACAATCAGGGCAACAAACAATTAAAGTTGACACATTTCAGAAATGTTGACACTCCCAGAAATATGCCATATTAGTTTAGTATGTGTGTTGCCAGTAGTTGTATCTGGCTCATATCTAGAACTTCATCCAAAAAATACTAAGGCCTAATGTAAGTAGACTTGGCATATTGATTTTGTTATTTATGACAACGTGACAGTAGTATAGAGATATAAAGCAACATCAACTTCTGACAGCAGGCCTCCATTGATATTCATTTATGCTGGGTATATTTGGAAGTCTGGACATAGAGAGGAGAGGAAACAGATGGTGGGAGCTCTCACCCACCCACTAGCCATCTCACTCCCATTCACACAGCCTACTGCCAACACTATTACAGCCTATGTGAAGAAAATAAACCTGTTACTCAGTCTTATTAAGGATTTGGGTACAACAACAATGCCGATTTTTTTGAATCAGAAAAGTTCAATGTGCAGATATTCCAGATCTATAGATCATTTTGAAAACCAATTCCCAGCCATTATGCACTTAATAGCTAGCAAAGAAAAACAAAACAATGTACTGTATGTGTACAGGCTGTTGGCAAGTATGTTCACAACAATGGGTTTGGCAGGCTCATGTTGGACTATAGTTCTTTTTTTATGACACTCTTTGTATAAAAACTAGAAAGGCCTTCCATAATTACAAATAAAGATGAAATGCTGACTAATGGAATTAAGAAGTGTATAATGAAATTGCATGCTTGCATGCAAAGTGACATGAGAGTAAAGAAAGTGCTTTTCACAGCAATTCTGCTAGGCACAGAGAGCAGTAATTCAAAGATCTCCCCTGGGGGTCGCTGATGAGACTGCCCCTTCGATATCTAGACTTAATGTTCTCCTTAAAGTGCACCAAGCAGAAACAGTGTCCTGCCGAGCTATCCTTTTTCTGCTGGCTGGAATAAATTACCCGCCTCAATAGGAAAAACTGTGTGTATGTGTGTGTGTGTGTGTGTGTGTGTGTGTTTGTTGCTATGATGGAAGCAAAAGTGGCCATATTATTTGAACCATAGAAGCAACTGTATACCTATTTGTGTAATTTAACCACTACTGAAAACGTAATGTAAATACCACAGATACCACTTCCCAGATTTCAAATTCAAAACCATAATTTATCTGAATATGTCAAGTTTTTATCTCTCCTCTTAGACATTTCCAGAAGGTTAAAAAGTAGTGCAATTTCAAAAACTTTAAGTCTGAATTGAATTGGAATTGATTAGAATTTTTTAGCAATGTATTGTCATTCATATGTTTTGCGTCTCATTAACCTAATATTTATTTTTTTAATCTTCACTAAATCACAACATTTTGAGAAACATATAAATGATAAACAAAAAACTTGACATTTAAGTTTTTGAAATGTGCATGACATTAAATCACCTAAGGAACAATTCAATGAAAGGAACCCAATGTAGGACCAACTATTTTAATTCAAATAGATGGTTAAATATCTCAATGCTATCCGTACATTTCACAATAAATTATTCAGAGGATTCTAAATATTGAACTATTATAATTTATCTTCTTTCATATCTGCTAGTGAGAATATTTTGTGCAAACAAAATTTTAAAAATAAAGAACAAAAAGAAAAGGAACAATGTTACTTCTGTTTTATATGCACTGAAGGACACATATAACGGTCAGCAGTCATGTTGTTGGAATAATACCCACCAATTAATTATGTAACATTAATAGTATTACTTTTAATGAATATAAAGTCATTTAAAAAATAAAGAGAGATATGACATTTTCTCTCCATTTTCCTGGTAGTGAATTTATATTTCAGCCCTGAGCCACAGAAATGTCTCTGTCCATAGTAAAGTGTAAAGTGTTTCCATTCTCACTAAGGATTTTGGATCCTTAAACTCTCCTGACATTAAGAATGGAACCTTTCTCCTTCTGATTTCCATTCACACATTTCAATCTCTCTTTACTGAACTACTACCACCATAACCATGATTACTGCTACCGTTGCTCTAAAAACTACTGATACTTTTATTATGTCACTTTCACATGTGCTATTTGACACAAACCATATTTCTGAAGGGGGGTGTAAACATCCTTTATAGGTGAATAAGGCCCAGGCCCCACCTCAGTAGATGCTCCCAGCTTAAAAAAGTAATGGGTGTCACTGGACAAACCCTGGACCTCCACACTGGTAATGCTCCCTGAGAAAGAAAGAGAGTGACAGACAAACACTGTCAAGGCCCATCGTAAATCACAGCTTCACTGAGGCATTCTAAAAATAAAGGGGTAAGTTGACATAGTACCCTGAATACAACTATGAGCTAAAACTTCAGTGATTAATGGTTTTCAGTGCGGTGAAGAGTCGTGTCATGCCACCCACCATCCTGAGAGAGGTTTTCCCACAAGTGCTCAGGCTTGCTGAGGTTGCCGCTGAACAAGATCCTGTAATTGATGATGATACCGTTAGGCTCCAGCGGAGGGCGCCAGCTCGCCCGCACAGAGGAGGAGTCCAGAGCGCTCAGCCGCAGCTCCTCAGGAGGTGTTGAGGGCCCTAAAGGAGATAAGAGGACTGGGTCAGTAATGAAAACAGAGAAATCAGGCCTCACAGCTGCAGAATGCCTCTTTTCTTGGTGGGGGATTTTACATGTTGTGTGACAACCATCTGCATCCTTGTGTCCCTGCCACCTGGGTACAAGAGTGCGGGGACATGCAGGGCAGTGGGGGTAATGGGATGGGGCTCAGGTGATGATATATGGCAGTGGGGAGCGTGAAGGGGTGACTGGTGGTAATAATGTCGTTAAAAGCAGCCCACTCTACACACTCCACCCTGACTTGGCTTCCAGACAGAGCTGCTAGCCAACAGAAGAGCCAATCCTACACCTGGCTATTTCATTACAGCCAGTTATCAGCCATCAATGCCAACTACTTCCCATGGCCACTGGCCACTGGCCAGCCAACACACTGATCCACACATGAGTGAGCGCACACTCCCTTGCATACACAGTCTCACGCACAATGTATTACAGTATTTTCAGGCTTCAGAAAGCAAATGCAAACCTTTACCTTAATAGCTAGAGACCAAGGTTAAAATAAGGAAATACAACTCAAGCTTAGATAAGTAGACAAAAAATTCGGAATGCATAAATGTGCACTTCAAGAACAAGATTTAATAAATAATTCATAAGGGACATGAGGTCACACATTTTAAGACCAACAGCATATCTTAGAGTAGACGTGGTAACATTTTTAGGGGCTGTAATAACTAAAGGCTATTTTGACTTGATTTTAAATTATATTAAAGGACAAGGCCCACTTCACTGATCCTGCATTCAAAACACATTCCCCCATATTTACACAAATCTACACCTAGTACTGTAGATGCGCAGTAGAACTACACTCTTTTGATTTGTTGGCACAGTGTAGTTTCCCTTGAGCTATTTAGGGTTAAGTGACTTGCTCAAAGGCACTTCTGAGGTTGTAAGAGCAAGGAGTGTTTTCATTTATCAATTCCAATTAAAAGAAAAAAGAAAAAAAAGTGCATAGGTGAGTTAGCCTGATGTTGGGTCTGGAAAATCACCATTAGAAGGGCTCGATCCAAGGGGCGGAATAAACGCTTGTCTTTCAAATTCCGTCTGCATGCAATAGGATAGTGCTACCGTATCTGGTTGGCATAACCCCAAACACATCTTCCTTTTTAAAAATGACTTCAGTGCTTAACTCCAAGTCTTACACACAACCCTAAACACAATGTTGTTGGGCTTACCAGAATTTTGAGTTTTTCCAGCTCGCAAGCCAACAGAGAGTTGCTAAACTTCCAAATTAATCAAAAAATTAAATTTACTGCCGCTCGGGGTGCGTCTAGATTTCTAGGCTATACGTGAGTGAGTTTGCTAACCCATTTAATAAATAAAAAGATGTTTCCCCTATGTCATTGCTCTTCGAGAAAGTCAGAATGCGAGCCCCTGTTAAAAATAACTTTATATATGCAGCACCCTTCAGACAACAAAGTGTTTTTCAGAAAATAAAAAGAAGAATAAAAATGTAATAAAATGAATGGAAAATGAAATATAATGCTTACAACACCAAGCAAAGTTTTAAAGGCCAATAACTCCAAGGAGGAAGGAATATCTTCAAGGACTTCAATTGTTGGCTCTTTAAAATCTAAAACAGATTACAAACTTAACTGACTACACTGACAGGCGCACAGCCGAGACTCACTGTCAGACAAGGTAGACTCCTCCACTGTGCCGCTGAAGGGTCCAACCACGTCCACTCCATTAGACTGCACTGCCAGCTCATAGCGGGTGAAGGGCCTCAAGGCCCCGAGAAGTATCTCCTGAGAAGAGCTGCAACACACAAACGAAAGAGAGTCCTGAGTGTGTGCTGCATACTTTGTACTCTGCGCTGGCGAAAAAAAATACATTTTTTAATTAAGTCCGTACAACCTGTTGGATCACTCTAGGTTACAGTATGTATTACCTTTATATTGTTAACTCTTATTACCTTTACCCTACCTGTAATTTTGCAAGTATTTATACACCTTTTTCACCAAAGAACTCCATATCCATACTTAAGATCATTCTTGAATAATGAAATTCTTGAAAGTATGACATGGGGAAAACAGGAGGGATGTAGGCATAGACTAGTCTTGCATTGCCGGACCTTCCTCAACAGCGCTGCGTGAGAGGGTCTGGTTCCTAACTCCAATCAATCGAGTGCTATTGAAAGGTGGGACTTTAATTTGGCTTCTGGGATGGGAGAAAAAACGTGCTTTTGTTTATTGTCATTTCTTTAAACCAAACACAATTGTGTTGGGCGGTCGTTGCGCCGCACCGAGCAACAGTGCCTGTGCAAAATATCCTGGAGAAATAACTTGTTAGAAGAACCAATGTTTACGTTCAAAGGTTGTTTTAGTTGTGCAACAAAAAAAACTCAGATTCAACAGATAGTCTAGTTAACTGTCTGGATTTACATTTTATTTTCCCTGGCAGGATTAATACAATTTAAATTATAATAATAATTATTATTATTATCATTATTATTAGGTAGTAGTAGTAGTATTGATAATCATGATTATTATTAGATCTAAGGAACAGTTTAAGAACTATAGTCCTCATAAATTAAGCAGAGATTAAAATGCCAACACAAAGAATGCGGAAATAAAATGTTAGTTGTAGGCTTAGAGAAGTAAGCCTTTAGATGAGAGGGCAAAATCAATGCAAGGACAAAATTATGTGCTTCACTTCCATTACTGTATAAATGATAGTAGAGCCTCCTGAAGCAATAACAATACAATAACACTAAAATGTGTTGGTTTGTTTGGTGCTAGACATAAGATTATGTTTTATGTAAAGAAATGCAGAGGCCAAGGTGCTCCTACGGATGGAAACATGTCGCACATAAAGAGAAATAGCATTCTGGTTCTTCCAGCAGAAAATGTACACTAAAAGCTTCTACTTAGTGAAGCAATGTCTAAACTTTGAATGCAAATAAAGAATGTTTTAGGAATGCTTCTTTTTGGTAAACAACTGAAACATCATGCTTCTAAAGATGTGTTCTCTCAGTAACAATGTTAAATGGGATAAGTGATGTGAACATTAATTCACAGGAAGTTATCCAGGAAGCAGTGTTGTTCAAATGTTGAGATATCCAGGGGCCATTATGTCTTAGACATTACATTGAAAGATTAAGTTTCTGTTGTCCAAGCTGGTTCCTGACCTTGTGTAATAAGAAACCAGGGAGGCGTTGGTGGTTCCTGCTGGGCTGCAGCGCACTGTGTAGTTGATGATGCGTACGTTGCTAAACCGTGGCTTCTCCCAGCGCAGCCAGATGGAGGTGGAGCTGTTGGCCATGGCTTGGATGCTGCTCGGGGGCAATGGAGGGGGGCGCGGAAGGAGCAGCGGCGATGCTTTAACACACACACACAGGCACGCACGCACGCACGCACGCACACGCACACACACACACACACAAACACACACACAAGCACACACTATTTGCCTTGATATAAGAAGTCATTATTTATTGTCCCATTAAAGTGATGGAAAGTGTTTTTTCACAAGACACAATTGATGTATACATACACACATGCAGTAAGATAAATCTTACTTTTGTCATGGGCCTTGTCTGTCCTTCCCTTCCACACAGCAGCTGCTCCATCTATCTGCTTGTTGTATCCCCAAACTCTCACCTCGTACTGCCGGTCAGGGACTGACAAACGTGCACACACACACACACACATAAACACACACACACCCAGACACACACACACACACAGAGCGAGAGAGAGATAATAATGAAAACTGCTGTATGCTTTATACATAACTCTATAAATTCATACTCTAACAAAGACAAGACATCCAAGTTTTGACATTAGTATTATTAATTGCCTTTCATGAGAGTTGTCTGTCTATTTCTGGTCTTTTTCACCAGAAAGAGTGCTTGTGACGGGCGCCTTGGTAGCTCAACTGGTTGATCGTGCACCCTATATACAGGGGCTCAGTCCTTACCGCATTGGCCCGTGTAGACACTGTCAAAAAAGCATGTCTTCTTCGGAAAAGAACAAGGCTGTCCAAAAGCTACCCCTACTGCAAGTGCGCAAAAAAAGCTGACTCATTTTTTATCAAATATTTTTATCAAGCAAAGTGAGAATCATTTGATTTTAAATGTAGTCAAAGGGAGCTAAATGAAAAGTACGAATAATGACAATGAACCGTTGAAAACAGAATACTACTGTATTAAAAGCAAGTTACAATGGCCTCTGTCAACAACTTACCCAGCCTGGTGAGAAGATGATACCTGGCCTTCTTACCAAGCCTAGTGGTGTGTGTCAGTGTTGTCCTTTCATTGGCTGATTCATCAGCCTCCACTTCTCGACAGGACAGCTTGTAACCAGAGACCAGTGTGTGATTGGGCGAGGGATGCCATGTCACATTGAGTGATTTCACTCTGGCTCTGACTTTCAGCTCAGTGGGGGCAAAGATCACTGAAAATGTATGCAAATGGTAATGGAAAAAAATGACATGACCAAGAATTCCACATCCTACTATAACACTAACCAACAGACTTTAGCTGCATTTCCACCTTTTGCTTGTTGAAAAGAACACTGTCTAAATCCACACAAAGTTGCTACTAGCTGATGTCATATTCCACATGTATGGTAAGCAATTCAAATTCAGTCTATGTATTCACATTCAGTCTAACAAACATTCGGCAACAGTGAAGAAACAAGAGGGCTGCAAAGCTAGAAAGGCTATCAATATTCAAACCAGCAAGACCGACAAGTACAAGATGGAAATATTGATTGGCAAGGTAAGGAAACAAGTGATTCTTATCAAGTAAATGTTTACTTGACTTTACTGAGAGTTTATTCTCTTGATAATGGATTATACTGTAGCTCCCAGAATTCTACGTCATTCCAAAAATACTACAACACTAGTATGAACCTGGTCAGGTGTCTTCCTTACCCATGCTGTGGTCGCTGTGGTTGTAGTGGGCTAATGTCTGGTGCTGAGCCCACTCAGATGAAACCCCAAAGCCAACGCCTGTTCCAGCTGCTATCCTCAGCCGGTAGGCCTGGTTGGGTTGCAGCTCTCTTAGTGTGAACTGAGTCTCATTACCTCCAACTTCCACTGAGAACACACTGTCCACTGTGGAAACACACAATACAACACTCACATACGATATATGTATCTACTTATGGAGTATGTAATCAGTATGATGTTCTGAACGTTTCTTTAGAGAAAATGCGCATCTTATGTAATTGATGATTCAACAGATTATAAGCATTACAAAGGAAAAAAAATGTGCAATGTCTTGTCTTCCATTAAAGACAAAAAAAGTCTGTTGTGAAATTGAGTCCATTTAGAGTGAACTTGATCTCCCTGTACATGCTGGTGAGCTCGGTGCTCAGAATAATACTATATACACTTTCTATATGATATAATAGTTGTAAGTCTATCAGGCAAATTTCTTAGCCTCTGCCCTCTGAAGTGTTATCAGTCCAGTAGGCTGTCTTGTACTTTTCTAAGAATAACTTCTGCAGATAAACTAAAATGGGTATATCTCCTGAATTATGGTGTCAACTTTAAGCCCCATTTTCCCCTGTTATTAAAGCTCTAAGTATAGGTGTGAGTGTACCCAGGAGGCATTGAGGACGCATTAAGATCCAATCTTTCAGAGGGGGTTTAGACCACAATTGAGAGAGTTTTCATCTGGTTTTAAAATCCGTCCTAAGTGATCCGATCGCATGTAGTCAGCTTGTACTACGTGTGTTCACACCTATCAGAAGAATGTGTCTCCAAATGCGTCCTGAGTGACCACTTGTGATTGGTTCTCACTTTCCGTTTGCATATAATCAGGCTTGCAACTTTCACATAAATCTGCATTAGAAATATATAATGACTAATGAAAAAACCCTGGCAACAGTCTTTATGTGTGCCAAAATAAGGATGTCTACCACAGGTCGCCGGGAACTGTGCAGGAGAGAAAGGCGTTTTAAAGTCTCTGTGTGTTCAGCTCTCAGTACTTTGAAGCTTCTAACTGAACGTCTGTGGTTTTAGGTTTTGTTTCTATATCTGCTTTATTTGTCCATTTCATGTTTGCTTATAGGAGTCGGGTCCTTTTAAATAACAAAATAAGTAGGGACCTTTATTCTTAAGAATTTAAAGTAAATTAAACCGTTTTACGGACCTTGCTTTTGACCACTGAGGCTTGCCGGCTTTTAAATAGCAACAGCAGACATTGTAACGTAATTGCAGAAATGTCTGTAGTAAAATTCGTGTTTTTTTCTTTTTCATAACATTAAAAATATGTTTTTTGTATACCTAGAAAATGTCATTCTAGGCAACTGGGCAAGCACAGAGTTCCAGATAGCCGGGAATATAAGAACAAAAACAACGACTGACAGTACGATAATAACATCCAAAACACACAATTCCTTCTCAGTGGTTACTGTGACATGAGAAATCATTTGGATGAGTATGTAGTATGTAGTATGTGTGCCCAATGTAGCACAATTAGACTTTATATTTCACAATTATTGGTTTCGGTGAGACTGTTTATACATCTCAACATTTTTTGACAGCACTTGAAATCAGCTTAATTAAAAAAAGAAAATGAAGGAAGAAAAGAGACGGACGGACAAGCTTGTTGCAGGAAATTCCAGGGAAGTTTAATGCTGGGGTTTCGTACCCTTGTAGTTTTTATAAAACTTTGGTGTGGACCCTCACATCCCCTATTAATGGACTGACAAGTCTAAAAGTCTAAACACGTGGTTACATGTTTGGGAAACTTAAAGTGACCTTGGGTTGCGTTTCTCCATTTTGCAGTTTGCACTGCGGGTTTGGGCCCGACGACCGTCCGACTGAATGTGAACGCAGCCTTACTCACCCTGATCCAGAGTGCTGTACTCAATGCGATAGCGGGTAACAGTTCCACGGCTGTTCTGGGAGGACAATGGATGCCACATCAGCCTGATGTCTGAGGGGGAGGTGCTGGCTATAGACAGCTGAGGAGGTGCACTTGGCACTGCAGGAGGGAATAGAAAGGGTACACTGAACTGTTGATGTGATGATACACATGCATGGCATTTCCTATAGATCTGCACAGTTACTGGGCGGCTCTAAACACACTTTGTCTATGACTAATCTATACTTAGTAAACCTTTAAAAAGAAATGTTCAACACATTTTTAAATAAATACATAAACTAAACTTTATGAACGGATGATACTGATGATTCATCGTTTCTTTTAAAGCCTGAGGAGCAAAAAGGCTGGCATGCTACGATCTTTGTGTCTGTGGTTAGCATTCAAGCATGGCCTTATTCTATGTGTGTATTAGTTTGATTACTCACCATCCTCCAGCATTTCTATCGTAACAGGCAGGGATGGTGGACTGGCACCCATGGGAGAATAAGCCACCACAAAGAATGTGTAGGCAGTATGTGGGAGAAGCTCTTTGACATGATACTCTGTGGTGTCGTTGTTCATTGCAAACTGGTACTCCACATTATCTGAACCTAAAAGTGGACGACAATATTCAAATCAAATAACATTTGTTAAAGAAAATGTGGACACATGCTTTACAGCTTCACACAATTATGAACACAGACAGACCTGTGGCACGTTGGCAGTGCACAGAGTAGCCTATGATTTGGTCCGAGTTATCCTCCGGTTTCTCCCAGATGAGCAGGGCGGATGTGCTGGAGAAGGGTGTGGCAGACAGGTCGCGAGGAGAGCTGGGCAGACCTTCCCTCACAATGACTGTCAGCTTGGCAGTAGCACATGCCGTGCCTAGCCCGTTGTCTGCTATGCACTGGTAGTAGCCCGCATCCTCCAACGCCAGCTGGTTGATGAGCAGGACTCCAGGGCTTTGGGTCTTTACCCGTCTGAATGTCTTGATGGGATGACCGTCCTTTAGCCAGTGCAACACTGGAGGAGGTTCCCCAGAACTATTGCACACAAACCTGGCTGTGTTTCCCCGGGAGAGGGACGCTGTCTCTGGGGGCTGGAGAATAACCGGAGGGGCTGTTGAAAGTAGGACACAAAGCTCTGACTTAAAGGGGACACTGATTATATTTAAACTATACAATTAAATGGACACCCCAAAGATTGTGTATTGGATTTTGATGAAGTTAGGGGACCACACAGATAACAATAGCCGTTAAAAACAGTTGCATTATTCTATTTGTTCTTTTCCAGCACTATCAGACCTTAAATGATTTGGTGACTTAAGGGGAAGCTGGTGACAGATACTAGCCTTAGCTAAAACAGGTCTCAGATAGAGCTGGGCAATATGGAGAAAATAAATATCATGTTATTTTTGAGCAAATACCTCAATATCGATATTGAAGCAATATTGTAGGGTTGTATGTGCTTTTACAAAATATTTCAACAATAAGATTTTTGATAAATAACGACCAGTACCATGGATATGACTCAGTAGGTCAAGGCTAAAAATTGGTACTAGTATGTAGCCTTTAAAACCAAAAATATACATCACTGTCATATTATTTACGACAATATTCCAAATGTAAGATGATATCTAGCCTCATATATCGATATTGATGTACTATACTGCCCAACCCTGCTCTGTCTATAATAACTAATGTGTCATTATATAGCGTACAAACATATCCTACCAGGCACATGCAGCTCAGCAGCAGCATCAACAAATTCTCTGGTCATGGGCCTGTTGGCCCGGCAGACATAAACGCCGGCATGGTGACGCCTTGTGTCTCTAATCACCAGGTTTGTTGCAAGGACGACCACATCAGTGGAAATAGGCTTTCCATCTGATCAAAGACGAAAGCAACAAAACAGAACAGTCTTAGATAATACAGAATAAGAGGTTGGCCTTGAGAAAAGTGGAGATCATTTCTCAGGCTTTCAGTTGCCTGAGAAACGGCACTAAAGGCAGCACTTTGAGCAGCAGAGCATTTGATCTGTAATTCCACAAGATGACCAACAGGTGGCTCTGTGACTTTTTAGTCTGGGTTCACTGAGGTCTCTGCATGGCACACTACTAATCAGTGTAAAATCCTTCACTATTCACTTTATAGGCCCCTATTCAGTTAGTCCGCCATTTTGTTAGATGCCTTACAGAAAATGATCATCACCTACATAATTAATTATCTCACAATGCAACATACATAAGAAAGTAGTCACAAAGTACAATTTACTACTTTGCATTGCATATGACCTGAATAGTATAGTGCAGTATTCTGAATTGCAGAATACCAATTAAAGTGACATGTTAATAGTGAATGGGGAAGAATTTCCAATGTAACACAAAACAAATAGCAGAGATGTTGCCAAAGCACAGCATGAAAGAATTCCAAAAGCTGCACATGACATCAGTCCCACCAGGACTACAAGTGTGTGTTTGTGTGTGTGTGCCAAGGCTACGGAGGTAATGAAAGTAACATGTCATCTTATGTATCTAATAACTCACACACAATGAAAAAATAAAACACGGGAGGACTAGTTGAGAGGAGACAGTTATTGTCAGTAAAAAAATGTTACAACCACCACAGGTACTCAAATCTTATCAAACTTGTGTGAGAAAGAGATACTTAGGCCAGATCCACACATAGCAAAGCAATCCCTCCCCCACCCCCCACACCTTCTCAGGCATCGTTTCAAGAACATGTGTGTCCAAACGGATCCACTTGTAAATGACTCAACACGCTAATTTATATTGCCTGCCTATAGGTGGCTGACAGCTGACAGTAAAAAAAAAAAAAATCTCCGATGGCAGAGACGCAACGGGAGTTGCATTTAAGCCGAGCAGCATGTCTTAAACCCACGTTCACCAGAAATCTACTGGTTACTATGTAACTATGTAAACCAAAGTTAAAAACAAACCTGAAGCTGAAGAAACCCTAAACGTTAACGGAACAGATCCGCAGACCCGATTGACTGCCTGCTTGACGGATCGGGAGCGAGCGAGAGAGAGAGAGAGAGAGAGAGAGATGGAGAGAGGGAGTGCATTTCTCCATGTTGTGTGTGTGTGTGTGTGAGATTGATCCAAGCGTGTTTGTAAGCGGGGGGGGGGGGGGGGGGGGGGGGGGGGGGGGGGGGGGGGGGGGGGCGCTGTGATTATCACAGAACGCTGCGCGGCCAGTTGAGGAGTTGTATTCAATCCGAGCACGGATATTGACTCATATTACTCGTAAAATACTTGTACTCGGCAAAAGTGCTTTATCCGTACCGGATGCTCGTTTCAGCCGGATACTCGGATCACCCCTACTAGTAACCTTAATAGGCTTAATATCTTTTCTAGGTGGACACGAGCATGTAATCCGCCATTGTTGTAGTTATGAGACATCGTCGCAGGATAAGAGCTCAAACGCTAAAGGTCAAGGGGTGTGGCAATGACATCATTGATACGCAAGTATGTGGCTTTGCTGTCCAAACAAAGACGCGAGGGCGGCATTTTTAATTATTTTCCACCGCGGGACCACAGCTTTCAAAAAAGCTTTTCAGGCAGTGTGTTTAAAGGATTTGTTTGGACCATTGGCCGAAGCGATGCCAAACATGAACGTTTACACAAAAAAAGCATTTCTGTGTGAATGGCCTCTTAGAGAGCGAGACAAAGATAAGGAAAGTGTGGACAGATGCAGTAAAAAAAGAAAAACAAACCACAGATGAGAACCACGAAGAACATTTGCAAGTGTTACCTTGTCTGCTCCAGGACACCAGTGGCTTTGGCTGGCCTTGTGCCATACACTCCATCACAGCTGGACGGCCAAGCACGACTGTTGCATTCTGGGGTGGTGCAACAATCGCAACTCTGTTCAGGGCTTCAGTGGAACCTATGACAAAAACAACCAATGAATATAATCAATACATGTAAGATATGTTTGTGATTGTAGCTGGAATGTTTGAATCCACTGACTGAATGTGAGATGCTATCAGCCTGGGCCCAACTTCTGAATAGCTGCCCGCATCTACAGTTTTTTAATGCTTCATTCCTCACCTATGAATGCAATTTGGTGTGATTATTTGACAAAAGCGCATAACATCTCTCACCAATTACTGTTGAAGTTTCTTTACCTTGTTTTCTAACCTGTTCCGTAACACTTGAAAATATATGTTTTTCTCGCCTAAATTTTTACCCTTCAAAAAGTGCTGCTGTTTCCACATGCTTTGGCCCTCTGGGATGATCCTGAGTTCATTGGGAAGTTAACACTCTCAACTTGTTGTTTCTAGTGGCAGTGTGACACTAGGCCTTACTGACACAGGGCTACAGAGGTTAGAACACAGAATTTCTATTTCCGTCCAAGTAAATCATCTGAAAAATTAATAAAAAGCACTACTGTAAGCATATTATAGGGGCTATATACTAAAATAGTACCCTAGCCTCATGTCTCAACTTAGAACAGAAAAAATCCAGAAATAAATGACTTATAAAATGGATTTTGTATGAATGTATTTCAACAGATGTGTCTGTGCGTTTGTCTTATTTCTTATTTCTCAAAAAGCCCAAAAAGTGCTAAATACAAAACTTCTGAAATACAAAAACACATCCACATCAGTCACAGATATGTCTGAAAGAAGTACATACATAGATTTATAGAAATAAGTAATCATACTTTCAAGAAATGGTGAAATGCCATCAGAAGTCCATATTTTTGCCTTCAGACAGCTGTAAGAGACCAACGGAATAGTTTTTGTTGGCCATGTTTGGTATCAATCAACTCGTCTTCTTATTGGCTACACAGGGATGCCAGTTTTATGACCTTATCTTCTAATTCGTGGGCTCCACTGTCAATCGTTCCCACGTGGGCCCAATGGGGAGTGTGAGATTTCATTTGCTTAGCTTGGGGGTATCTTGAGATACACTGATCCTATTGGCTGGGAACAACGTTCATTGCAAACTGCACAAGCCAGAGAATGTAACGCTGTCTTTGGTTTTGCTGTAGCGTGCTCACGGAAAAAGATACACACGATAAAAACCAAGAAATGATGCACTCTCTAGATTTCTCTACGTCAAAACTTGGGCTGAAACTACAGGATTGTGAGGGGACCAGATAATTATGGATTACAAGGCTTGGATATTCTAATACCTTAGGGTGTTTTTTCAATGTAGGAAACTAAGGTTTTTGGCGATCTTTCACCGCTGTGATTAAAGACACGAGGAGACAGGTAGGAAACACACACTCAATTAGACTCAAATCTTTCTGTGTTTCTTTACTTCAGAACATGATTATCCCCGCTGTGAGTCACCTTATTGCTTCGTGTGTGGGCTCGATGGAATCAAGAGACTTTAAGCTTTCAAATGATGTATGGCATGAGCGTGTTTATGACGGTTTAATGCTTACAATTTAGGAAAGAAGTCAGCACGTCCGAAAAACGGCGAGTTTACGTCCCGTGCACGGGAACCGTCCGCCCAAGAAGTTTTAACCCCAGCATGTAGACAACCGTAAGGGTGAGCCAAAAAGCTTCCAGGCATTTGTGTTCTCAACAAAACACCAAAGATTTGGTTCCTTTCCTTTCTTTTCTAAGTCCCTTGATTATAAAAAAAATAAAATCCCCTATGGTTGGCTATAGTTAGTCTGCCTGAGGCTAATCAATTCTTAGTAAATGGTGAATACAGATACGAGATGAGAGGAAAGTCTTGATTAAAGGTTGTGATGTACCTCTGAACATCTGACATATACTGTAGACATATTGTAAAAAAACGGTAATGAACCCTAAACCAAAGGGCTGACTGAGAGGAGATGATATGAAAGAAAGAATCTTTGTATGAGAAAAAAGCTAAACCATTACCTCAGTTAAACAGCCTCAGTGATGAAACTGAGGCACATCTCTGTCCTTCAGTGATGAAGGTTGTTATGCAAATTATATTGTTAATGGTTTGAGGGACCATCAGTCCGCTATTGTGAGAGGGCCTTACTACCCTGAAATTCTGCTCAGTCTAGGCAGACTCAGCAGCAGCACATAATGCTAATGACCTCAGAGAGAAGCTTGGCATTCTGTAAACATTATAAATTAATCATTGAGCTTACATAAAGCAATCCTTGATTATGCATTAGGCTTTAAGTGGGTCAGTCCGCCTTTGCGAGGACTGCCCTGCAGGGCGCTCCTTCATAAGGGTCTTGAGTGTGATGGGTGTGGGTGCAACGAGTAGAAAACTAGGTAAAGGAAAAAAGAAATGGAAGAAATTACAACTTAGAGGTTTAATGCAGCTTCGTAGATTTGAGCACCTCAACATCAAGCCGTCAAAACTTGGCTATGGGTGGAGAGGTGTCCTATTTATAAATCTCTAAAGTGCAAGCGAGTGAAGTGAAAGACCTGACATCTTTAATGGCTCGCAATAGAGCCTTAAGTTACCTCCTCGGAGGGTTTCACGACAGCAGCAATGACACAAACAGCTACCTTGTTATTACAGGTGCGAAAATCCATTAAAGATAATAATTTCCAAAAATCTCCTTGGCAATCAGTAGAGTAGAGAATCTGTTGAGCAAAAAAGACAGGACTCTTTATCCTAGATTATATTTTTTTGTAGTCAAATGACAATACGAGAAGCATGATAAAAAGTAATTTAGGCTGGCTGTAAAGATGAGATGTAAACTTTTAATGTCAGAATGCTGTTTATGACTGATTTCTTTTGGCCTTATCTACTCGATCTTTCTTTTTGTCTTTCTCGTAAAGGACAGAAAGGCTGTGCCTTGAAAAGGACACAATGGTTCCCACAGAGCAGCCAATTTACAGTTGACTGATCTCTAGCTACAGAGTCAGCTAATACCACACTGGCTTTAATGCGGGCAGCCTAATGGTGAAAACACACCTCACAATACCATTCACTGATTCAATGCACTATGTAATCCACTAATGACAGTCCTTGGAGGTTACAGTCACCCTGGGAGATTTATCATAGAGAGAACGGAGTACACTGAAAATAATAAAATACTTTAGAAACAGTATACTAAAAGACATGACTTTGTTCTATAAACAGCATAACTCCCTTAATTTAATTGTCAGCCTTGCGTTTCATTGATTAGAGCAGAATTAGACCACAATTTTGATTAGTTTTTTGTCATGTTGTTCTGAAATGGCGTCCATGACATTTTGAGGATTTGATTTCTTCTTGCCTCTGGAGTCAGCATGTGTAGAGATATTTGATAACAGTACATTACAGAAAACAGCCTGTGTAGAGTAAGCCTTCTTCGTCTATTCACTGTGGGTTGTAAACATTGATCAATAATACAGTTGGAGAAGATTGGTGAGGAAGTGATTCCTAATAAATATTTAAATGTTTTCCCCACAGCACCTATGACTTTAATAAAGTTTGTATTTGATTTAAATAACTTGAGATGCATTATGATTATAAAATATGTAGTTACTGCCAGACACTTGTGCATCAAAGTGCAGGGTATAAAAACTATGCCTCAATACTATTTTCTCAATATCTGCATCTGTTGCAGCACATTAAGTCTGAAGGACAGTAAAGGCTTGCAAAACTTGCAGTTAATACAAAACAATAGCAGGTTAAAGTACTTTGCATAATGGGAATGCTTTTAATGAGAAATGAGAGGGGGGCTTATAAACATAATATTGCATAGAGGACAAATGGTAAAGGTGTCTGAAGTTTTAGTAGCCTGAACTTATAATAAAAAGGCAGTTAAATAACTGACTAAACTTCACATTGTTTTGTGTGGTTTTAGTTAAGGGAAAAATTAGCAGGGTGACCTCTGTATGACCTGAGACTCAAACATCTTTTCAGGCAAGCAATACGGCTCTGAACATTTCCTAATTGTTTAAAAATTTTTTTTTCAAATGTAAACAGTTAAATACTAAAATATTGTATTCTCATATTCCCAGGGCCCTAAGCAACATCATAATACACATTAATGATCAAGTGATTATATGTGGCTCTATTAATGCAAATTTTTGATCACATTAAACCCATTCTATACCTCCATTTCTGGTTGTATTATAAGGGAATGAACAGAGAGATTAGTCTTGACATTGTACGTTGTTCATTCACTGACAGCATCAATGTTTGCAGCATCAACTATTCTATTCCTACAGCTGAAGTTACTGCATCCCTGGAATACAACACTCACAAATGTATTATCAACAAGAACCATAGTCACCTATTGTGACTCCATATTCTATGAGTATAGGCATAGCCCATTGTGCCCATGCACTGGCCTCGCTTACGTCTGCAGTATATAACAGCAGTGTAACCTGAGTTCTGCTCCCAAAAATCTGCCTTTTCGTCAGCTAAGTGAAGGAGGGGACAAGGGCTTTAGAGGTCTATGCCTATAATCAAGGAATCTGGAGGTTACAATATGTGACTATTGTTCTACAAAGTATTTTGTATGGACTTTGCCCTCAAGGAGCTGTTGGTATTTGGTTAGATGTAGTTCCACAACACCAGTTCTAGCATCGTAAATGAGATGTGTACTATCACAGGGGGTGGCGCTGTTTGCATCATGGTTGACTCCATTACAGGCCTTAGTAGAAAACTAGGAGGAGTCCAGTGATAATACACACTCTTCCCAGCAGCACTACTGCTGCAGCACAATAGTCCGTTAACATATCATCCTGGGCCCTTTTGCAGCCAACTAATCTGTGATGATGGGATTAGAGGTGCGCATTTAGCAACCAGGGAAATTTGATCCCGTTTACATTCAATATTAAATGCCAGATAACAGCACATCATCTGCCGTCTAGCATGGATAAGACCGAATGAGTCATGGAGGACTTAGACACACCTTGCAGATAGATGAAAGGGAACGGATATGCCCAAGCTGCCACTGGGCATATGTCAGCCACTGTCATCCTTCTGAGGTGGGCTTTGGAGGAGGATAAGGCTCTTATGGACCCCTCTTATGTGCCCAGATGCCCCTGGGGGTTGGTTTTGAGCCACATCCACCTGGATACTGCCAAGTGGCAGACTGGTGCAAGAAATGCATGAGGCAAGCATAGATCTGGTCCCAGGGAGACAGCAGTGTGGGCTTCCTTGCTGCTGAAAAATGTGGCTTTTGAAAGCAGGATAGATGTCAGGCTTTACTCCAGCTGCGGAACTGCAGAAAACCGTTTTTTCTGTGTTACCGTGGACTCCGTAAATGGCTCGTAGTGTGAACCTTCAGTTTCCATGAGTCAGAGAAAGCCTCCTCCATCAACGGCTGGAGCTAGTTGAAGCAAAGCCACCGTGGAAGAAGTCTGACTGGCGGTCTCTGGAAATAGACGTCCCAGACTAAAAGTCTATGAGCAGGTGCGGGTTGCTCTACAGGCATCACAGCCTCTCAGATCCAATGCTTGATGATGACCTGGAGGTCTAGAAAAAGTGCCTTAGAGGCTTGCAATAGACCTGCTTGATGCAGAGGAGAGAGCCGCAAGCACAGGGCTACCTAATTCTCTTCTTCTTTAAGCTCCAGTGCTCCCAACGTGGAGGAGGGAGAGCCGGAAAGAGAACCCGCTATGGAGAGAGTTGAGTTGGCAGACCTCCTAAGGGATGTCGGGGATGTTGGCGGTATCTTAACAATCTGCAGTTTCTCCGTAGGTAGGTGGGCACTGGTGGGCCCGATCAGTGACTTGGGCACACACTTGATCTTGGGGAGAGGGAGGCGTGGGCTTCAAGGGGCCAAAAAAGGTAGAGAGGAGGGAAGACCGGTGGAAAATGTTTGAGCTTGTCTTCATACTGCGTAATTGAAGAAAAAGGGGGAGAAGAACAACGGGTCCGCTGTGTATATATACAGTAACTGCGGACGTCGAGGCCCGTGCTGGACGCAAGCGCGAGAAAGAAAATCTTCACTGTGCATGCGCAAAGGGATAAACCCAGTGGCGTAGCGCTTAGAGGGCAAAGCCTGTACGAAATAGAACTGGCAGGTGGCCTGTGGGGTGAGCGTCAGCCCGATATGGACAAGGCTGAGGCAAGCTTCACAGCTGGTGTGAAGGTCTGACACAGCCAAACACCGCTAGACTTCCTCATATTTTTCACAAAGTTTACTGCTTGTATCACTGATATAAAAATGGGAGCAGAACTCAGCTGTTCACGCAGCTGTTATATACAGTAACTGTGAACGTAAGAGAGGCCCTTGCAGTGCGCAAATGAAATCTTTACAACTATGCATGGGCAACAGCAACAGCTCTTAGAAGGCAAAGCCTAAACCAAAGCAAACACAACCACTCCAGTCTATTATAATACTCTGGACACCTCTACCAGAACAAATGTGTTTTGCTTATTGTTACTTTACTTGAATTTTTTATTTAAATGTTTGACCTTCGTTGTGCAGAATGATGTATGAGCAGAGTTTGACATTAGTTTCCCATTCATCAGTTGGAGAGACAAAATTGTGCTCACTTTAAATCTCAGTTTAAGGCAGGATTTTGTGATGTCACAAAAGGTTTAGAAGACAATCATTGTTCAAAATTCAACTGTGGAAACTTGATTCAGGAACAAATTATTGTTCAAAGCAGAGAAGTTTGTCTTTAATAAAATGTTGTGAGGGGATTTTTTGTATTATGCCAACCTTTAATTATCATAGTCCAAATAATGCAATTCCACATCTGTTGTGAAAAACATTTCTTCTAGTTCAGTCTCCAAAATATTGGCCAAAAACAGTATCTTTTTTATTTGGATTAGATTTGCCACTGCTATTTCAAACATACAATACAATACATGGTCAGAGAGAGCCATTTTATAAGCACTAGAAAGATCTAATACATTTCAAGCATCTATTCCTGAAACTCACATTCAATTTGTTGAGGTTGGCCTTGCAGCTCCCAGCGGGGCCTGGCTGCCTATTCAAACAATATGCACTGCAACAGTCCTCACCTGTGGAGACAGTGAGTCTGGCTTCATGACTGATGTCCTTCCCAGCAGAGTTGGAGGCGACACAGCGGTAGGCACCCTCATCTTCCTTGGTCACCTCCAGAATCTGGAGCACCCCGTTAAGAAGGGAAATGAACCTGTTGTACACAGGGCATAACAGAGTATGGGTAGAGGAAGAAAGAGTAAGAAGACAAACGACAGAGAGAAAAACAACTGAATAAATGTCTGTCTGCCCTGCATCAGGAAACATTCAGCTGATCAAGCCTGTGGGGATCCTGCCGAGTCCGCACTGGACTCCATCCTTCTACATTCAGCAGAGAGGCTACTGTGTGCAACCACAACAAGGACGGGTTGCAATACAGTACATATAAAGATGAAAGTTATTTCCTGGACAAAGACAAGCTCTTGAGCTTCACAAAAACATATAATTTCCCAAAATGCAGTATATAAAAATTATATTAAAATTTTCTTTTTGGGTACCATGTTTATTTTATTTGTGTTGGCGTTTACTATTTCTACTTTAATCCTACATTTCTCTACATCTTCCTTTTTTAAAGGAGAATTCCGGTTGGTTTCAACACGTAGCTCTGTTGTTTGGAAATGTGAGTGCTGTCAGTAGCAAGAAAAATGAAAACAATCGGTGCTGCCTACACCGTTTTATCCTCCAGCAAGTTTTCAACGTGTTTTTAGCCTCTAAACACGTTCACAATATCATTACTAGTGGCTACCCATGTGCAGGGATTCCTTCAAAGGGAACACAACATATTCATACTTCTGTTTATTTCCTGTTATCCGTTGAATTCCACACTAGTCAATTAACAAACTCATACAATACAATATTCCAAAATGTATTTTTTCCACAAAAACAAATTTGCCGTTGTTATGTCCTTAGTAATGACTATGTAGAAACAGGCTGTAACCTGACACCACAGTGGAGCCAGCAGAGCTACAAGAGTTCAAGAGCTATCTGCATGAGCATAGGTAACTAAGCAGCAGTGGCCTCTTAAACTTTTGACCTGCTGCAGCCGTCCGCTCTTCTCTCCTGGCTCACTGTGGTGTCAGGTTACAGCCTGTTTCTACATTGTCATTACTAGGGACATAACAACGTCATATCTTTTTTTTTGCGTGGAAAAAATTTATTTTGTAACATTGGATTGTATGAGTTTGACAATCGACTAATGTGGACTTCACCGGAAAACAGGAGATAAACAGAGGTATGGATTAACATAACTTTTATGTCTTTTTGTCACATCTACTGCTGTCAGATTCACTGTGTTCCCTTGGAAGGAATCACTGCATATAGGTGGCCACTTGTAACGACATTTTGAACAAGTTTAGAGGCTAAAAACACATTTAAAACTTGCCCTATTTGAGCCTGTTGGGAGCTAACTCTAGCAGGGGGATGACACGATTTAGGCAGCACCGATTGTTTTCGTTTTTTTTGCTACTGACAGCACTCCAAATTTCCAAACAACACAGCTACGTGTTGATATCGACCGGAATCCTCCTTTAAGGAGGTTATGTTCCAGGCATTACTCCAGGCCCCCAGGCCCCCAGGTCCATGACAATGTAATGCCACCACACACTTATAGTCTTTATCACAGCCTATTAAACCCACCAAAATGTGACCAGTGGTAGGCTGTTCAGAAGGGAGGAAGGGGGAGGGAGTGGAGAGGAGGCGAGAAAAAAGAGAGCAAGACAATAAAAATCAGTGGATGAGCAAAACTAAGAGTAAGAAAGCACAGAATTAGAGATGTAAAGGGGATAATAACAAAGACAAAGAGATGGCAGGGGGGGTCAAAAGAGAGAAAAAGGCACATTAGAGCAAGAGGACACAGAAAGTAAATGCCAGTTATGTATAAGCCTCTTGGCTCATCTTTGTGAGGGGCCATTAACAGCGCCTCAGGTCGGAGAACTACATCCCACCAATGAGACCTCATAATGTTTGCAAGTCATGCTGGGCTGCAGCGGCCATTAGTCCTGTGCAATAAGGCTGTAAACAAATTCCAAGGCGCAGGAGTCACACTGAAATGTCAATATCGTTAAGTGAGATTTTTCGAGGATGTGGCAAGAGACATTCATATTAAAAATGATTTTTTTCTTTCTTATCTTTAAAAACATAGAATATTCATAGTGACTAGCTTGTTATATATGATGACAATGTCCTCATAGGAGCGGAAATCCTGAATACTTACTTTGAAACCCCAGTACAGAAACAGGCATGGAAGGGCATCTGATTTCGCGAGGCAGTATACTGCTACTAAAAGATATTTTACTTTGAGAAATGTAGGCCACTATTGTCATTAGCATAACTAAACAACAAATAGTGGTCACTCATTCAAAAAACATTTTTTAAAGTGCTGCCAATTGTGGAAAGCAGTGAAAACTGAATGTCCTTGATATGACCGCATGCTCTATTAATTGATACTATTATTATAAAGTTTAGAACTGTATTGTCATGGTCAAAATAGAAGCTTGTAATTACAGTATCCTCCAGTGGGATATACAGTACAAGGAAATGATGGTGTAATGACTAGACTGTATTTAAACAGCACTAAAATGATTTTCACGCACATGTATGTTTTATATATGTAATGCACAGTGTTGGGTAGTAACTGATTACATGTAATCAAGATTGCATCACATTGAAAAAAATAAGTAACTATAGTTAGCCCAGATTACATTTGAAAATATGTGTAGTTAGATTATAGTGACACTGTCAAAGATTTCTTAATTACATTTCTGATTATGCCTTTAAAATATGACAACTTCAACATTACGAAGTAAACCTGTAGGTGTTTATGCCAGCATGTTTTTATAAGGGTTATTTGTTTAGACCAATCGTAAATGAAGACTATGTTCTATTGTGTAGCAAAGTAAGTTACCCAGTCTCGGACTGCCAGGTTTAAATTTTAAAACATAGTTTTGTGGATAATTGCGTTTGCATTCCTTTATATTGACATTGAAAATGTTCTAATTTTCCAGGTTCACTTTGTAGCATGGGGGCGGATAAATTTCCTTTTCAAACTAACTGCAAACTGACTGACACAATATTTGATTTTGGTGAGGGCGGTGCGCGGTCATGGAAGTTTTTTATCATGTGAACGCGCAACAGTTTTATTGTTATTACTTAGAATTCCTCATGGGGGCGGCAGAAACTGGGAAAAGTCTCAGTTTGAAAAGAATGGTGAAGTAAACATGTTGTGTGTGCATGTGTTCTGGCTTGGAGGGGACCATGATCCTGCCTGAAAAGTGTGTATACTATCTTCAGCACACACGATTCAGGCAGCATGCCTCAAATCCTGGATGCTGAGTGAGGCATGTCACATTTGCTGATCGCGGGTTGAGCTCCTCAACAAGTGGTCAAAATGCATTCATTCCCCTGCAGCACAAGCTCTGCACCGCAGTTTCGGCACCACACACAAAAGAACCTACCAAACACAGCAACCCAAATACTGTACCCAATAGTCAACAGTGGTGGTTAACCGGCAGGTGTTTTTATGTATTTTAAATGTGTAACACCACTTGGGCCACGTTGAAATGTTGTTTTGTGTATGGTTGAAACGACAATGAAACACATTTGAATTGACTTGACTTTCTCACTGTCTATAATGTCTGTAAACGGTAGGCATGGTTTGGGAGTGTACTCGTAGGGAAGCCAAGCAAGTGCATACTGGGAGTTGTTGTCTTTCATCCAAATGAGCCAAAAATACAATTTCTGGCTTGTCGCGGTCTAGAAGGCACCAACTTCTAAACATTTTTCACATTTATATTATATAAACCTACCCAATTTACTAGATACTCATCTTTGCAGCGATAAAATATTCCTTTAAGTTGAAATGGAAACACTGTGTTGCAATCTTTTTATCCGCGGTAAGAAAAATCCATACCGTCCCAGCCCTAATCAATGATCAGTACTAGGATATTAACGACGGAACACGTACAGAGAAAAGTATGAGGTTAAAAAGAACAATAACTAAAAGAATTTGCACTCAAAATAATTGGGTTGAAATGGCAGAAATCCTGAAATAAACATGAGTAATCACATAATTCATTCATTGTGAGAAAATGAAAGGACAGAAGAGAAGATGGAGTAAGGTAAAGGTCAACAACAGCAAAGACACATAAAAGGGTCACCTTGTTTCCTCAGGAACAGCCACTCTGTCCTTTTCCCAGGTAATAACAGGTGTGGGTACTCCCTCGATCTGGCATTTGAAGCGAGCAGCTCCCCCAGCAGGTACCGTTTGGGGCGATGGCTCCTGAAGGAACTTTGACAGACCTGGGGGTACAGAGGTGATAAAGGTCAGAAGGGTCTCTATCAAAGCAGACTTGGTGATTTCCCAGAGGACAGACACAAAAAGTGGCCCATATCTAAACTACTGCTAATGCAAATGACCTATTCCTAATGGGAAATGTGTATGTCATGTCGTCTACCTCTAGGACACAATTTATTGATGTAGGTCACACATAATGTAGACATCGTGTGACTGACGCGTGCAATTATCTTGAAGGCTCGGGCCACAGTTGGTGGACAGCTCAATTTCCATCAGAGTCCACATGGACAACATTAGAACACACACACACACCACATTAAATGGGCTGCAAAATCAATGTGGTCACAGGGGGAAAGGGTTCAATACACTAATTGGGGGTTCAAGCCTTAATAAAACACAATAAAACAATGATCCAATTGACAGTTTTTGTTCCAAATATCAAATTAATGGGAGTAAACCTGCATGGTCAAATTCAGAATTTATCCATTTGTACTTATCAAAAGTATGTGTTGTATTCAGGCTGTTATAGATTTTAAAGGTACCATTTTAATTTTGTAATTTAATTAAAGACTTGTTGAGACCATTTAAATAGCCTTGAATGTCATCATAAGGAGCCTTTTTTTATTTAATCAGGCTTGGCTGGATTATTTCTCCCTCTAGGTTGAATCTTTGGTAGGGCTGCAATTTTCACAGCCTCAACACATTCACACGCACAAAAATCTCTTCCAACTGTAGATTATACTGAGCACCAGGGGCAGCAGTGAACACTGTCTCAGGGCCTCTAACCTATGACCCCAACAGGCTGTCGAGAAGAAAACAAAACTGGTTGGCTGTCCCAGCCACTTTGCCTGCAGCTCTTAAGAGTAGAAAGTGGGGGGTGGATCAAAGGAGAGAGCAGAGAAAGAAGACAGAGAAAGGAACCAAAGGCAAGAAGAAAGCAGGAAGGTAACAGAAGACTCCAAATTCCAACTGATAAAACTAAGCTAGAAAAACACAGTGGCCTATTTTTGCAGTAATGGCATAAAACCACCATAATTTCATTATATCACATCATTTTCGTGTTCAGTAAAATGTACCACAAGGCGAGGTTGAATAAATAAATGCATCTCAAAACAAAAATTGTTTATAATCAGATATCTTTATGGTTTCTTTACCAGTTCTGCAACACGTTTCTCCATGTGAAGCTAATGCTAATAACACAATAATGTTAATGCAAACCGATTCAGACCAGATTTGCACAGAATGAAAACATGTTATCCAGCACTGTTCCATACAGGAATCTACCCTGCAGGAAGGACAAAGCTGATTCGTGCATTTCAAATAGTTACTTGTAGCAGAGATACTGTGTGAAGAAATTACACAGCTTATTTACAAAATATCAGGCTTACTTAGAGATAACGTGTAATTTGCTGTCAAAGATCCCAATTTCAATTACTGTATTTGCATTTTACATCAGGCGATACTACTCACCACACTTTATACCACACTATTTTTTTATCAGCAAGACTGTCAGTTTCTTCTAGCCCTTTTGCTTGATCTGTTGAACACACTGCTTAGTATTTCAGTGATAGCTGTTTTTGAGTTTACTCGGGGAAGTGACTTATGAACAATTTCTATTTTCATAACAAACTGCTGCGCTGAATCCAACTGCTCTGATTCTAAAAGTGTTTCTATTGGCAAAAGTTTGGGACGCTCTTTGTTTTGTGTCACTCTAGTTTGGACCAAGCCATGTAAATGGGCCATGAAATGTTCATGAGTGTAGCAGTATGTGAGACTGTAGTTAAGCACAACAGTGTTATGTGCTAATTGCTGATGTCGTTATCCTGACAGTGCAAACAAGTTGATTTTTAGCATGTATAATGCTTTTCAAATTCACCACCCTATCTCAATAGGTAGCATGCTAACATTTGCTTATTAGCTATGAAGAAAAAAGTACAGGTGAGGGGAATGTCATCAACCGAAACATTGGACAAAGTGAAATTTTGACCTGAAAATGGCATCAGTTAAAAAGTCAAAGGATATTATAATTTTTCCTGATGGGGACATGAATGTTTGAACCAAATATCACTGACAATACATCTAATAGTTGATGAGACATTATATCAAAACCACAAATGTTCAGGATCACTTGGAAACCATGAATATCTGAACAATGTTTTGTGCCCATCCATTTAGTACATGCTGAGATCTTTTACCTGCTGGTGCAGGATATATGAAATGTCAGGTGACCAACAAAGTCATTACGACTCATCCTCAGGGCACCATGGTGGTAAAACAGTTTATGGCAATCCCTCCAATAGTTGTCAAGATATTCTGATCAGGACCAAAGGGAAGTGGTGGTCATCCCACCAGCCAACAGACCAACATACATGCATATAGCCGCCAGCTAGCATGGCTAAAAAGTTGCATAAGAGTGGAGACACAGTGGGATGTCATTTGACTTTATACAAACAAAACTATGGAAGGGCAGACTGAGTGCAAAACCTGACAGTTGGCCAAACGTATTTCTATTTCTGGGTGTTTTCAAACTCCAATCACATGGCTGCCTCAAGATGTCAAGCTACACTATTTCTTTGGAAAAGATTTCCTCTAAACCACTGGAAGCTTGAGGAGACAAAGGGCAGAATATCCAATAATATTTTAACACCAATCACACATACTGTTAGTCATGGCAACAAACTGGCCATCTGTGTTTTCCAACTGTGCTTAAAGAACAAAGTTTTTTAAAGAGTATACAGAGGCTGGCCATGGTAGTAGAAAGTATTTAATTCATTTCAGAAACACTTGCAATGCTTGTTGTGTAGCAAGCTTTGCACGAGAGTTGACATCTAACCCCTATCACTTCTAGTAAATACATAACAAGATGCCCTCTTGTAAACACACCACCTAGAACAGGGGGATTCCACCAGGCAAAGATGTACCATGTTCCAATTTTGTTCAGTCCTCTGCTGTGCGTCATACCACACCTTGAACATTCAGAAGAAGACATCATCATTCAAAGACTTGTGGCTATGTTTTAGTTGTTAAAATAGTTAAGTGATGTACGATTGGGAGTTTGCACAGAGTATGTATTTTGAAAATGAACATGCTCTAGCTGTTGCACCGCCTGCTCAGCGTGTACAAGGCCCCATGGCTCCATCAAAAGTATACCTAGCAAGGATTTTTAGCAGATCAGAGAGCAGCTTCTGAGAGCTCAGACGCCCCTAGTGGAAGTTTGGATTAACAGGGCCGGAGAGTGCCCGGCAAGGTATCAGACCCACTGCGTGTGTGTGTAAAAACTTGAGTGCATCTGTGCCAAGCTACTTGTGTATAAGTGTTTTCACTAATGTGGGCCTTGATGCCTGTCCATTTGACTGCTTGATTACGTTGATGAATCACAGACTGTCTGTATGTGAGTGGTGAACAACAGCTGATCAGCAAGAGTGCACATGAGCACACTTTAATGCATATGGTGGCCAGTGTATGGAGAAGGCCATTAGCCCATGCTGTGATGGAACAATGATGACTGACTGGGCTTCCACCTCCACACTGTCAAAGCTTACTCATATTAGTATTTTCCCAGGACTCTATGAATCTCCCCTGCAATGAAATTCCATGACAGACTGCCTGGCACCATTTTTTAGAGGAAAACTTCAAGTAAAAGGCGACCTATCAAGGGACAAGCAACAAGGTCAAGCAACAAGGTCTATCTATGTTTAAAAAACCTTTTCACGCAACTCTGTGGGCACTGCTGTTTAAAGTGTGTAACCCTTTGATGCACTGCCTAAGAAGTCCCCATCTCATCTTTCTTTGCTCCCTCTCATTATGTCTTTTTTCACTGCTTCTCTCTCTTTCTCTCTCTCCTGTCTTTAACTTTACTTCGGACTCTTTCTCTGTCTGTCCCTCTATCCATGCCCCACTCTTTGGCCCCACAGCTATCAGATTGCAGTGTTTTTCCCCTCCTCTTGTGCAAGCAGATAATTCCACCTGTGACCTCTTTGCTATCCAGCTTTCAGGCTGACTAACAGTCTGAAAAATGAAAGTAAGCGTGGCCTCAACAGATATTTGTAATAGCAACTGGTAAATGTGTGTGGTATGACATTTTTATTTCCTATTTACAGTACACTGTCAAATTTAGTTTTAGGAAGTTGTAGGAATAACCTGTCAAACAGAAACACTGCCAAAAGGAAGCCATTTACAGTGATTTTGTGGTACGTTTTGTTAAATAAAATGTTTCTGCCTGGTAGGTCTGCAGGATTCGGGGAAGAATATGAATCACAATTATTTTTGCTTAGAGTTGATATCTCAATTCTGTGCCATGATTTTTTTTCTCACAAAGTGTAATGTTTATTGCACACATGAATCATGACAAAACAAAACAAATTGGCAGTACCAAACAAGGATTCTTTTGGCACCTATAGCACATTGCACATCAACACAAGCCTGTTAAAATACTTAAGAGGCATCAATGAAGAGAAGGGAGAGCAATGCAGTGCTTTGGAGCGCTTTGAAACCTATTTTATACCATCTATGTTTAACACTCAGAGAAGATAGAAGTAGCGTTTTTGATGCAGTCGGCTTGTAATAATTAATCATGCAGGCCTTCCGCATTGGAATTTTTTCTAATAATGTGAGACATACTGTATGCACTACAGTGGGGCTTGATAGTTTAGGCACCCCAGGAAATTGTCAAGAAAAGATTGAAAAATCTCCAAATGGCATCAGAGCAGAGTTTATAGCCTTCCACCGCCCCCTTTGGAAAGCTGAGACCTTACAGTGTCATGAATTGTTCTCAATCATCGTCTGGAAAGACCAGGTGATGTCAGTCTTAAGGTTTTAAATGCCCAGACTCATCTGACCTTGCCCCAATAATCAGCACCATGGGGTGTCATGGATTGTTGTCAATCATTGTCTGGAAAGACCAGGTGATGTCAGTCTTAAGGTTTTAAATGCCCAGACTCATCTGACCTTGCCCCAATAATCAGCACCATGGGGTGTCATGGATTGTTCTCAATCATTGTCTGGAAAGACAAGGTGATGTCAGTCTTAAGGTTTTAAATGCCCAGACTCATCTGACCTTGCCCCAACAATCAGCACCATGGGTTCTTCTAAGCAGTGGTCTAGAAAACTAAAACTGAAAATAGTTGACACTCACAAAGCAGGAGAAGGCTATAAGAAGATAGCAAAGCGTTTTCAGAGGCCAATATCCTCTGTTTGGATTGTAATCAAGAAACGGCCGTCATCAGGAACAGTGGAAGTTAAAGCAAGATCTGGAAGACCAAGAAAAATATCAGACAGGGCAGCACGCAGGATTGTGAGTAAAGCAAGTCAAAACCCACGTTTGACTGCAGGATCCAGGAGGATTGGACCAATGAGGTTAAAGTAAAACTTTTTGGAACCTCTGTCCCTCTGTTAAGCATGGGGGTGGATCAATCGGGCCTTTGGGGATGTATTGCAGCCAGTGGCACAGGGAACATTTCACGAGTAAAATTCTGAGAAAGTTTTGGACGCTAATTTGATGCCATCTGTGAAAAAGCTGAAGTTAAAGGAGGATGGCTTCTACAAATGGATAATGATCCTAAACACACCTCAAAAGCTACAGTGGATAACATCAAGAGGTGTAAACTGAAGGTTTTGCCATGGCCTTCACAAAGTCCTGACCTCAACGTAATTGAAAATCTATAGACCCTAAAAGAGCAGTGCATGACAGACAGACGAGAAATCTCAAAGAACTGGAAGACTGTAAGGAAGATTAGCAAAAATACCACAAACAAATATTGAAAGACTCTTGGCTGGCTACAAGAAGCATTTACAAGCTGGGATACCTGCCAAAGGGGGCGTTAAAAGGTATTAACTCAGCAGGGTGCCTAACCTTTTGCAGACGCCATTTTTTAGTTTTCTGTTATTTTTAAAGTGTAAATGATGGAAATAAACTTTAACTTTTTGTGACATATTATACTGATGTCTAATCTGTCATTTGATGCCTTTTGGAGATTTTTCCATCTTTTCTTGGCTTTTTATGCACATTTATACAAATTTTTACTTGTGGTGCCCAGACTTTTAAACCCCACTGTATCATTTCTCATCTTGAAAATGTATTCTCTGGGTGCATAGAGTTGTGCATTTTGCAACTAATGAAGATTGTATGCATTCAAATTTACTAAAATCATGGGACCCTCATGTGAGTTGAAAATGAAAAAAATAAAAACACCAACAAAATATCCATTTCTTAAGCTTGAAATTAAAGTGAACTACAGTACATACAAGAAACAGTACAGGAAGTACAGAAATACATTTCGGCTACAAGGTCCTTTGTAAATGAAGAGCAAAAATGCAGCACACATTTATGATTATGACATCAGATATTTGACACTAATGGGTTGCAAAAGCTGGTAGGATTTAGAAAATATGACATTCACCTCAACAGTCTCATAATATGAAAGGTTAATTGGTCTAATTAACATTAAAAGCTGCTTTTTCCCCCTGCATCATCATTTACCCGTTGATGTGTTGGGGAAATTTAATGTGCACACTGCATGCTGCCTTTGGCATATTGCCGAGAGAAGGGTGAGCTAGAGACTGAAATACTGTTTAGCCGTATCTAAAGAAGAAGCAGACGTCTTTCACTGTCTCTCACTTTGCAATGCATTCACATTCTTTTAGACAAAGCCACGTGTATCATAAGCTGCAACTGGGAAAATGGAGAAGGTGGGTTTGGTAATGTGTTTTCACAGATGTGATCTCTGCTACGTTCTCTCCTCAGTCTTATTTCTGCTGGTGAAGACGCAGTAAGAAATGAGAATGCCCGCTCAATGTCAATGTTGAAGCAGTTTGGCTTTGACCTCCTGCACACTGGTCACATCTATCTCAAAGTCTCTCGCCGCAGATTTAATTCAATAGCCACACACACACACACACACACACACACACACACACATAAATATACATGCACGTATACACAGACGCAAACTGAAGGTCATTCCTAATGGTCTCTGAAGCATCTCCTTTCTCCACCACTGGAAACTCTCTTCAGCCTTTTCCGCCTTCTCACCATTCATCCCCCATCCCCCTCCTTTACTCCTTATTGTCCCTTAAACAAGAGCTCCTCATAAATAAGCATGTGACAGCAGACAAAAGCAGGGGCATCCACAAAGGATCCTGTCTCATTATACACAAAGCTAATGACTAAATAAAGACTACCACTTACAAGTGTGAGAGAAAGAGGCCTCTTTGGAGGGGCGATTAAAAAGCTACAGTCCTCTCATCCTTCACACCCTCATCTTCCTGTTAAGTTCTTTCATTTCCACCCACCATTCCTCCTTTAATGTGTGCCTTTTAACAGACTGTTGTTTAAAAGTGTACCTGCTCATAGGACACTTGTTAGCACTCCACCAGTATTACCCCCAATTTCCACCGGATGCATAACGGCTGCGTGACGGCTCCGTGCTCCGCCGTCCGTCAGCTGAAGTCTCGAGGACCCACAAGATCTCGCAAATTCACATAGAACAGAACCACGAAAACAACAACATGTTGTTTCCATCCAGAGGAGTAGAGGGGAAACAACTTTGTTACCAGTGCAGGGAAATATGATCCGCTGTGAGCACGGTCTACTTTATTTAGAAAATTAACTGGATGTTTTATTTTGTTTCTGTGATCGACTTCCTGTCCCACACTATCTGCCGTGTGCTGTATTGCGGCGGAGCTCTCTGGCGTCCGGCAAAAATAGAAGATCTGCGTATCTGCTCCAAGGGGCTACTGATCGCCGGAGCTGCGACGAATTCGGGATGCAGCCGTTCTGCAGTCCGTGGAAATACACACATTGACTTTGATGGAAACCTAATGACCCCCCTGCCGTTCCGGACTGGACCCACAGCCGTTACGCATCCGGTGGAAATTAGGGGTCGGAGGCAGAGGAAAACCAAGTTCAACTTTGTGCATGAAAGGAAATTGCCTTGACAAATCGGACAAATAACATTGCTCTATGTGTGTGCATACCCAACTGAATGCTTTAAATGGATGAATGATTAAAACCAATAACTTTCCGTCACATCAGTGACACTATAACCTACCTCTTCCTGCCATTTCATCACTTTGTCTGCCCCAACACATGTAATGACAATAACGTAGATGTTGTATATACCATCACAAATATCCAGGCATAAAGTGTGCTTTCATGATTTTAATATATTATAAAGTTTATTTTTCATGCAACAAATTATCTTAATAAAATGACTTTTGTAGCCCCGACTTTAGGATTCCTTTTTATAAAATGTCAGGTCCATCTCAATTCCCCTGAGGTGAAGTCTCCAAATTCCTTGTGTTGGACAACCGAGAGTCTAAAAACCTAAAGACATGCAATATTTACTATTAAAGAAGACTCCAAAAAGCAGCAAATATTCACATCTGAGCAGCTGGAACCAGTACATTTTTGGAATTTTTACTTAAAATTGTTGCAAGTTAATATTCTGATGATCAACTAATCGATTAATTTACTAATAGTTTCAGTAGTACTCCATCTATTTAATCTTTTATTTTCTATCTATCTATATATCCATGAACTTTATACAGTGCATGCAGTGAGTTATTGATTCCTGGTCTATCAGTGCTATAGAAAGACAGAATAAACCACTTTATTTATCATATTTACATATTGCACCTATACACCTATAGCTAATCCAGGGACCTACACTTGCATCATGCAAGCTTTGATTTGCATTCATTTTGATACACTTCACTAATCAAAAAAACAGATGCCATACATGGGCATGAACCTGCAAATCACTGCAGGATTTGCAAATGTATCTGCTGGACACCTACTTGCTAGGAGAACATTAACAGTCCGGCTGGTCAGGGCTCCGTGGGCACTGGCACTCACACAGCTGTAGCTGCCCTCCACGCCCTGAGAGGTTGGCAGCAGGAGGAGGGATCCGTTAGCCAAATACTGCAGGAAGTCACCCCCCTCCAGAGGAAGAGGCTGGCCATCCTGAAGCCAGGTGACATTGAAAGGTGTATCGCTGGCCCCAAGGTTGCAGTCCAGCAAGAGGGGCAAACCTGGCTCCAATACTACATGGCTGGGTCCAGCCCCGCAGCTCAGCTCCACCGAAACAGGCTTTTCTGTGTGAGACAAAAACAAATATTAATAAATAAAGAAATTCTTATTAACCATGCTCTGTACAGGTTAAAAAAAGTATTTATTCTAAAAAAGAAATGTCTGTAAAGTTTCACTTTCCAATGCATTTGTCAGTATAATAAGCTCAATATATACAGTGCCTCACTGCAACCCTCTGTAGGAGCATTTGTATTGCTCTGTTAACACTACCACACTACTATCACAGACACACAGCCACTATCACAGCTAAACTACAAATTAAATATTGCACTTCTCTTCTCAATTGATCCAATTATTTACACATCTACCTCATATGTCATTTCTGGCTATTTTTGTCTACTTTATTCATTTCAGCATTTGGCAATTTGTCATGTTATAGCATAACTTTAAAACAATCAATAGTGTTGTCAGCAGAGATGGATAGGGGTAGTGCATTGCAGGGGCAGGTTGTTTTGGGGACAGAGAGGAGAAGAAAAAGGAGCTCAGAAAATTAAATGGGTGCGGCGGCATGAAAGGTTTTGTATGTCAGTGGCAGGACATTAGAGTCAGTGAGAGAGTCTTGGAGTGAGAGGTTGATGAGCTGGTGTGAAATGAGCGGCAGTGAGCTGCATAAACTGCACTTAAATGAGATGATGCTGTTTAACCACAGCAATTTTAGCGCGCTAAGATTTCATTGTTTTAAAAAAGATCTAAAACATAATTTTGAAAGAAAGTTGCAAATGATTTATAACAAGAATATAAACATTTTATGTGATTAAAATGTTTTAATTTTGACTTTTTTAACAATATACATAGAACTAGCCACATGA
>NC_048407.1:26343518-26352027 GCF_013103735.1 Etheostoma cragini
CCCCCCCCCCCCCCTTGTCATCATCATCCACCCAGACAACATTCAAGAAAAGATGACACAGTAACTACAATATTCAAGACCATTCATCACCTACACAACTGTGTTTTTGTACTCTATTATTCATCAATAAGTGCTGTGAAACACAGTTCTAATTGAGTTCTTTGAGAACTAATGAAAAAAGATGAGGGGAAAGATCAAGAGTGAATCAGAGATGGGAGATAAAATGCCCTAAAGACTTCAAATCTTGACTGACACAGTGGCAGCTTATTTTCATGAAAAGGCTGGATAGCATTAGATATAATGGAAAGTAGCACAGCTCCAAATCTTTAAAAAAGAAGTGTATCAGCTGCACTACAGTGACAAAGAAAGCAATAACTTATCTGTGAGTTTTGTTTTCTTGGGTAACCTTTGAAAGCCTTTATATTCCTATTGTTTATATTCCTATTGTCTGGCCTCCAGACAGCGAAAGGACATCCAGCTATCTGTTAAAACTGAACCCAATTTCAGTGAAACACTTACATTTTTGAAAGTATTCCGTTTATTTTCATTTAATGAAACATGTAAAATGTTCTAATGGATATAGCCTATATATTGAGTATATTTATAAGCAAAAGCACTGAAAGTAGTGAAACCATTCCATATATCAGTGTTATACACAAGGTTCTACTAGTGAGGTGCCACTACAGTTATGGTAGATTGTTTACTTCCGCCTTGGACCTTGGATCATCTATAGATGACAAATATTATGTTAACTAAAATGTCTTTTTCATTAAGTCACTACTGTACTGGTGCGATTTAAACTTCCCTTCTATAGCTCATTTAACAAACCTCTTCATTATTCCAGCGTAGAAACACTATTTTCTCACAAACCGTACGCACATTAGCACACACACACAGGCAGGCTTCTTTCAGCTTTTCTTTCTTCAGTGTTGGAATAATTAAGTTAATGGGAGATGGATTTTTTTTTCTTGATTAAATGAGGCCTGACCCCCCACCATCACTTCCTGATGAAGAGGCTGAGTAACGCTGAAAAAGAAGGCACAGCACTCTGAAATGCACGTGTGCTCGCACACACACACGCACACACACACACACACACACACACACACAGAGACAACATAAACATATATGCACATGCACCAAAAACAAACAGATAAACATGCTCACAACAGGAACAGAAACACCTGCATACAAGCATGGCAACACACACACAGATAACTGACACGGCTACTCTCTTCCTGATTCCCATTTCAACTAATTAGGTCTCATTAAGTCATTAAAATGTTAGCAGCCATTTCCCTGCTCACTGCCAATGGTTTCACTTGACGAGAGGTGGGGATCATTGTGTGTTGGATATGGAAGCCTATACGCCTCACAACTGGAGTAAACGTGTGATGAGGAACATGCAACATAGGGGGAAAAAAACTGCAAAACACTAATTATATTTTTGGTTTGGACATCTGAACCTGTGTAAAACTAGAAAAAACATAGTCACACGTTGCTGTGACAGTATATTCCCAGAACAGGACAAGCACGTGCTAAAAGAAAGGCATAGTAAGCTTCTCATGTTTTTAAGTAGTGGCTATTTCAAGGGTAAAAAACACATAATACTAAGACACACATTTGCACCAGCAAGCTCAAAATTTGACACACACGTACAGTATATGCATGCACGCCCGCACACACGCCCGCATACTATATATTCACATGCTGACATGTACCCTCATGGTCCTTACAACACACACAGATGTGTGTAGGCACACGGAGTAACTGTCAGTGTCTCATGAGGACAGACTGTGGTGAAGAGGGGGAATCTATGAAGTGGCCATTTTGCCATTTTACTGTACAAATGGGAACTGCTGGAGAGGACAAGGGTGCACTCTGGGATAGTAACGGCTGTGAGGTCTCACTGAGCTGTAGTGAATGGATTGTGATGGCACTGCGCCAAGAGGTTCATAGCTTACTCTAAGTAGAGACAGGACAGTATTTGCAAAAGAGAGAGAGGATGAAATAAAATCCCAACAGACAACAGGAGAAAAAGAAACAAAGAAGCAAACGTACCAAACACAAAGGATACAGTGCCCCTAAAGCTGATCAGTAACAATGTTGATACCTTATATGGATCCGTAACATCTATTTATTTGCACAAAATACATCCATTGGATAAAGTAAAAATACAGTGGTGGCATGATCCCCAAGATGTTGTCTTTTGATTGAATCACATTTGGTGTAGGCCTACCTCGATTCTACTGTCATATATAGATTAATAGATAACTGGATAGATTAAATACTGATTTGTAATTCTATTCACAGGGAAATACACAGAAAACATAGACAAAAGCAACAAAACACACAGAGACAAAGAAACAGGCTGTCCCTGTATGTCACTCAGATAGAGAAGAAGAGAGAAAGGGCAGGGGAAATGGAGAAGATAGGAGGGCAGTGCTCTCAATACCATCAACGCTATTCCGCTCTTCCATTTCTGTTAATGGATCACCTATTCAAAAAACGTTTGGGAGAACAGAAGGAGAAAGAGGAGGAGTAGGAGCAGGAGAGTGACCCAACACAGTGAATATTTCCCCTGGCCCAGCTCACTGTCAACAGAGACTGGACACCCAATGGCCAAGAGGCCACAGCTCAGGTTTCCACAGTCTCTAAAGTGAAGCTATACAATACCTCAGGCCTCTCAGGAACTCAAGATATGCACAAAGAGGCTCAGCTAAACGAGTGCAAATGAAGGTTCTTTTTACACAATGCTGCTATTCCCTGTATATGTCATCTGTTTTGCTTAGTTATTGGCTTGTACTGATATACCTCAAATTGGCTTCTTTAAACTCTTGAGCTAAATGCTAACGTCGGCATGCCAAGATCCTCCCATTGACAATGCTAACATGCTGATGTTTAGAAGGTATAATGTTGACCATGTTCACCATCTTAGTTAGAATTCTACTATTAGCAAATTAGCACTAAACACAATGTATAGCTGAGGTTTATAAAATCCCATTTGTTATAACAAACAGGTAACTAATAGCATTTGGAGAAATGCATAATTTGACCTCATGGTGCTTAGGACTTAATGAAGTTATTACAATTCATCATGATTGGAACATGAAAATCTCTAACACATTATATGGCAATACATCCAGTAGTTAAGATATACCAAGGTGGTAGAATGACCGTCAGACTGACATTGCCAACCACAGAACTACACCGCAAGTGTGGCTTAAATCTGATACATCATACGTCATACCCCTCCCCTTTCGTGCCCTCAGCTGTCCTATCAAAAATAAAGGCTGAAAATGCCAAAAAAATCGTACAAAAATAAATGTACATCTACCTGGTAGAAGCACTATAGTGTTTTATTTTTTTTTATTTAATCAGAAAGTCCCTTGAGATTGAAATCTCTTTTCCGAGGGAGACCTGGCCAAGACGGCACACCAGTTACAATTTAAATAGAAATACAGCGTAGTCAAATCAAACAAACAAGCATCACACATAAAGTAAAGGAACAGGTCACATGTGGCAGATACATTTTTGAGTTACATGGCCTTAAATTAATTTAATGGGAACAGGTAATTTAGATGTAGAAGGTTTTTGCAAGTTTTTTCAAGACCATGGAAAGAAGGCTTTTTTTCTCTCAGCTCAGTAAAAACCCTTGGAACCTGTTGTGTTGCATTAATATGTGCCAAATAGGCTGTAAGAGGTTGCAAACAAGAGATGGAAAGAGAAGATAGCAGACACCGGAAGAAACCCAGAATTAAAGAACTAAATGCAGGACTGAACAGTGCAGCCTTGAGAGTCAACTGACAGAGAGCAATGAAATGTAATTACAAATGCTTTTGTGAAGAGAGACCACTAAATCACTCAAAAGCAAGGATAACCTGAGTGCCTTGTATCTTCTGCTAAATTGACACAGCAGCAGTAGATAATTGCTACAAGTTGTTCCTGAATGATATTAGTAATGTATTATATCGGTAAAACGGCGTTTTAGGATATCACTATGCACTGAAACCTAAATACAGGCTGAGTGGACAGGGACAGATGGTCTGATTGATAGCACTGGGCCGTTTACAGCAGGATAATGCCTGTTTGTGTGTGTGTGTCTGTGGTAAGTCTCGATGCCACAAAGAAACCTCAAATCAAGATCAACTAGTGCTCGTCTGTTGTCTCAGCAAAGTCTTTGTATGTTAATTAAACCACCTTATATCGATAACAACAAGGTAAAAAAAAAGCCCAGACACTAACACGTACTTGTGGCCAAAAACTATCCCGAGTGTGAATTAATCGATATTTTGAAGCCACAGTTTTGATAATCTGAGTATAGCGATCAACCCTGTAGGGAGATGAGGACTCTCAGGTTTCGGTATGCAGTGGAAATGCCTGTGCAATAAACAGAAACAGAAGGTCTCACTGCCTCACTACTGTCTAGAAAATGAAGCTTTTATCAAGCAGGCTATCCCTGGCTTTCCATGTGAAAAATGTTGCCTTGGGCATTGGGTTTTGTGTGTAATGTAAAGCGCCATCCGTAGTCTGAAGAATGCCACACATTCAACCCACAAAATGAGTTATGCTCATATTATGTTTTTTGCTTTTCCCCCTTTGCTTTATTGTGTTAAATATCTTTTTGTGCATGTTATAGATTTACAAAGGGAAAAAGCCAAAAGTGCACCCCGCACGTACCATCTCCAACAGAAAATACTGTTTACAAACTGTTCCAAACAGCTCTATTGTAGTCCAGCCCTTACGTCCGTGGCAGACATGCATCACTTAGTAACACACATTATAACGCTCGCCTAGCTGCTAGCGTGGCACGCACTCATTATCTGCTTCTGACTGGCTAGTAGTCCTTACCTAGCTACTGTACATGTGCGTTTCCCGACAAAGATGGAACAGAAGTGAGATGCATCACTCTGTAGCTAAAACAGAGAGCTCAACACACAGGGTGAAAAGAAGAGCTGCAGCAATGTGCAGTACAACAAAAATGTTTGCTTTTTTAAATTAAACCATAAAACCTATTCTGATTTAACCTCTAAATACAATTATGAACCTGAAAATGACCACAATATGAGCACTTTAAACTGATTTGATGGCAAATAACTCTGTTTAATAGTTAAGTAATGCTGCATACAGAGAGATCAACATTTCACTGAATCCACAGTGAGGCTCTGACTCACTTGACAATCTGAACAGCTGCCGTGTCAGGTGTTAAGCGTTCAAGCTGTGTTTCCTCCCATGACGATACAGAAGGGTTCTTCTCACACCCCGTCATCGTAACCACAAACACACTCACTCACTCTCACTGTCAGAAAGCTAACACAATGAATGAAAAGATTTTCTTTTCATTGCAGAGTTGACTGAATTTACAAATACTGACAGGGCTGCAATTACGGGGGTGCGATCTGGTGATATTAGATCGTGAACGATGTGAATGATGTGTCCTCAATCTGCCTTTACAGAGAGATCATTAGTATCGTGCTACAGGGCACATCAGTTGCAGTTTTATCAATGGCTCCAATGTTTCCCCTGCATACAGTGGCGCACTGCTAGAAGCGCGCTAACAACGGCAACAGTGCTCCCACTAGCTGACTAATTGCTAATGAAACTTGCACTCCTTGTTTGAAGCATCTTCCTATATAAAGTGTTCTGTGTTTGAGATCCCTGTCCTCTAGATCAAGTGCAATATTAAAAATCTTAAAATAAAAAGAAATTATTACAATCTAATTACCTCCCAAAAGCAAACTATTGACATTTTAAGATAACTAACAACTTGTTATTTTCATTAATTAATTAGTTATGTGTGTATGTCTAGGTCATTGAAATATCTGAAAATATTGAAAAACGCACAACATCATCATTATTTCTTTAAATATACCATGTTATGCTCATTTCCAGGTATACACTTATTTTTTCTAGAACATGTTTAGATGTTTAATGTGTAAAAAAAAACAATCAGTTTTAACACTATTTTACTCTGATTATATTTGTATTCACCCTCTGTCTGAAAATCTCTGTTTTAGCTCGTGCCCCTCGCCAAAAACCCAGTCTGCTCTGATTGGTTGGCATTTCTTGGTCTTTCTGTGCCGTCATTGAAGCAGGGGAATGACTGTAATGGCTGTAGTGACACTTTCTACTTATATATAGTAAACATGTGACATCACAACCATACAGAAGTCCTGGCGGCTTGTTGAAAGGCACTCTTTCTGTGCATTTCTCTGTGGAGCGTTTTGATACTCAATTTGAGGCATTTTTGCTTAAAACATTACAATATTAATCATTTCATACCAACATGGTACTCAAACTTGTAATGTTTTTCAACCTGTCTTTGGACCTGTCACACTGTATCACACATCATATTTTGCACACAGTAATGAACGACAAAGTTGACATTTCCAATCCCCCGTGACTCTGTTCTCAAAGCTAGCAGAACAAAAAAAGGCATGAAAGTGTAGAATGAAAAAAAGAGGGGTTGTGGTGAGACAAACATGGCTCCTCTGTCCCACTGAATGTGTGTGCACAAGAGGGGGAAAGGGAGCAGAACGACAGAGAATGAGAGAGGGGGGCGTACCAGTGCAGTCCCTCATGCCTCCTGCTCTATGTACAGTGCTCATTCATCCCAGTCTGGCTTCCTCCAATCACAGAGGAGCGTTCCTGCATGCAGGGCCTCCCAACAGCATGGGGCCTCCACATAGCCGTGTCAAGTGCCAAGCCCACTTGCAAGAGTCAACAAAGCACAGCAATAAAACTAACATGGGAGATCCAAATCAGAATTTGTTTGTTCACGCAGCAGCACAATGAATGAACAGGACTTTTTGCTGGTGACAGTGGTGAATTAGACGGTATACTGGCATAAATGTAACGGCTCCCAGTGTGTAGAGAGAAATGCAGGACAATGGGTCATATTGGAAGGTAGTGAAAAACACTCTCCTCCTCTTCCTGCAGTGAGGCACATGTACATCATAATGCTTGTGTGAACGGATCAGAGTCGAGCATCTCACAATAGGTCAGAATGATGAATGAGACTATGTGACAATACCTGGTACATGCACTGAGGAAAGGCATACTGCACTGAGCGAGCTTCACATATTGTTAAGCTCACACTGGTATTCTCAATAATAACATTTTTCATCACTGATATAAGAGAGATGTCCTGTGATTTTTGTGTAATATACAGCATCTGAATGAGGAGTAAAGGGCGAGTGTACTTAGTATGAATGTACAGTACAAATTCCCGAAAAACCAAAATATCTGTATCGTCATTGCGCTGCAGTTTAATTAACTGTGATGATCTACTAGTGGAAACACCTGGTGTTTGGATTGCAATTGCAACTTCAGTAATATCTGCTGCCTTAAAACAGCTTGTTTACCGAAACGGCATAGCCCTTTACCTACCCTAACATTATGGGTCAATGTATTTGATTTGAAGCTTATATTTAAAATTATATGCAAATAATGTATGACCGCTAGGGCCATTCTGGTAGTAATAGAATTCCTTTGAGTGTTAAAGCACAGTCTACTGTTACACAAAATTGTCAATGTTATGTTCACAACTTGTTTCCTCTGAAGCACACGAAGCACATACTCATCAATATGCCATAACTCTAAAGCACATCTACAAATCGGCACTACAATTATTGATGTATCTACTACCCACATCTTCCCACCTTCAGTGTAACCTCCACTGCACTCATGTGACCAAGCAGACAGTGGGGAGGAAGGGAAAGAATGTGAATGCAGGCTAGTTGACCAAGTGAGCGCTGCCAGACTGCTGCTTTTCTCTCAAAAGCGCACGCGCACAGACACACACACACACACACACACACACACACACACACACACATACACACACACAGATAAAGCTACACTGCTAGAATAAGCCAAAGTAACAAATCAATGTCAGTGAGAAATCAAGGTTTCCCAGGTGTATAGAACTCATCAGTGTGACAAGTTGACTTTTTTGTGACTTTAATACTTTAATAAAAAATCCCTGAGGGAACTTCTGGATTGACAGAATAACCACTACAATAAGGAGGTTCCTTTGATGTTGGTTACCACATTACACAAAATATTGCCGCAGCTTTAACATGAACATGACCAAGTCCAAGACTTGGGGCTATGGATAGATCAAGTGCTGGGATTGAAATTAGATTATTATTAGACCTTGGATTGAGGTTATTGCTGGCTGGCTGAGTTCAAATACTGTATAGCTACTTCAGTGCAGCTGTGACCCTACACTGAGCATCAACTCAAAGCACATCATGTAATGTTAATAACTACACTATGTGGCTAACATCAATGAACTAGTAAACCAACCGGATGAAATAGCACAATCCATCTGAGTTGCATCATTGCAGCAGTAAAGTCTATTTGTACTCCTGGGATCAAGTAGTTAACAAATAGCAGCATTACAAAAGACTAGGACACATTTGGTCTCTGTGTTGTGGGTTAGGGTTTTTGTTTGGGGTTATTTTCCCGTTTAGCCTTCCCTGTGTTTTTGTCCCAGTTTTCTCCG
>NC_048407.1:26352127-26365615 GCF_013103735.1 Etheostoma cragini
TAAACTTGTTTTTGAGTTCTACCTGCCTGCCCTGCCTCTGCTTTTGGGTCCTCCTCCTAGTATGTCCCATAACACTCTGTATGCAATAAAGGTGCACTCAAGGCAAACAATTGCCATAAAAGAATATTACATTTAGGGTCCTATAAGGAATTCTCGGCAATGTAAATGCTTTGCCAATTTTATACGTTGGCATTATCTGACTGCCTTGATGAAAAAAAATTGACATGGCCCAAGTGTAAATAAAGCATTCAAATTTCTGGTAAAGGTCCACTCAAGAGTATAATCCTCTTACATATGATATCTGTGTATATTCTACAAATGGCTCACAAAAGACTGTGAGGTGTAGCTTTAATTCTTAAATGTAACATTTGTGAGCTATGCAAGCTGTACTTCTTTTGAAAAAAAATAGAAATTGGTGTGATGGCCAAATTAGAGAAAGAGCTCTCCTTCAAATGGCAAGATAACAAGATAGCTTTACAGCCCGTTGCATATGAAAAACTCTCACCTTGGCACCTGGCTTGTCTAGTGCACATCATTCCAAATGCCATTGAAGCAGCTCTATGTAACCCTCCTGTCAGTATTGAAAAGAGTCAAATGGAACGTTTCCATCACTGAGAACCACATGTGAAAGCCATTACTTTGGTAGACAGACAACCCCTGAAATGTTTTATGCCTGAAAATGGTTAATGGTTAAAATTGCATCATAATGGAATACAAACTTCAGGAAATTATTGCATTTTCCTTATTATATTATATTAACCTCTGTCATAGGTTTACATGGGAATTTGTTTTCTTTCTTTTACTTAAGATCCAACCAAGGCTAGTCGTAAACACACGTCTGCTTATACTAAGGCAAAATTATCACTAGCTTACAACATTTTATTTTTATATATTTCTAAGAGACCGTGCTGTTCATTAATGAAAACAAAATACATTCATCACAGTGCTGTGAAGATCCTAGGAAAGAAAATCATTTAAAATTATTGCAGACAAAATCAAGACTTTGGCTTTCATACAAACACTTCTGTGCCTCAAATTGCCTCCCTGGCAGCATGAATAGGCGCACACAGGGCACCATAAAAAATCAACATATTCACTGCACAAATATACCCAGCTGAAACTCAGCCCAGGGCACCTTTAAATAATATGCATCCTAATTTAGCATGGACTCTGGGGAGGGGATCAAGATGCACTAACAAATCGCAGCTGACACACCCATGCTTACACACAAGCGAGCAGACAGGCACATGGGGTAAATGTACCTCAGCGCACACACACACACACTCACACACACACACACACACACGCACACACACACACACACACACTTAATGTCACGCTAATGTGTAATGAGCTATTCTTCACAGGCACTGCTGTCCAACAAAATCTGTTTTTAAGTCTCAAGAGATCTGTGTATGTACATGTATGCTCACATACATATTGAAAGAGTGCAATAAGTTTGGGCCCAATGTTCAAACAAGGCTAGCAACTAAAACTTAGTCAGTAAAGCGGCAATATAAATAAGTACCTCATTTATACATCAATTAATTTAGAAATGCAATCACATGAAGTCATTAAGGATGGGATCTCTTAATCTGCTACAGGAAATGGATGAATGGAAGGTAAGAATGGATATAATGTATTTTTCCACATTTACCCACTGGACTTACTAACCAAAATAACCATAATCTTTTGGTGAGCTCAAAACCGTTTCACACACTATATATAAGACACATGGGCAGTAACAGTCAAGGCCAAGCGGTTCTACAGACAGCATACATACAAAATGTTGTAGCTGCCACTATGCGGGAGGGTGAACAGCTGGCCTTCTGGTGTAGACGTAACAAACGGGAGCTGAACACAGCAAAAAATTACAGATGAGTTCAGAAGGAGACGGATGTCAACTCTTAAGGGACATAAAGATGGAGACAACATTGACTCCATCTTCCTGTAGTGGATAAGGAAAATCAACCTGCCCGAGGGGCTGTTTATCCAGTCTATACGATCATTTTTTTCTGTGGCTATTTCTACCCCTCGGCTTATTTGCCGTTACATTTCATTTAGCTGACACTTATATCCAAAGCAACTTCCAATAAGTGCACTGACTGACAACTCCTTCACTGTATGTGCATGCATGCTGTACTCGGTTGATGACTTTAATCTGCTACTTGTTCTGATGCCACTTTGATACCACGGAGTATGTGAAACTGTAGAATGAAGGATAACCTCCAAAAAATACCAGCAGCTCACTGGAGTGGACTGGCACAACATAATCAGATCAGCCAGCAGTTCATCATTGGGATTCCATATTCAAACGTTCAACATCAATACCCCATTGTGCAGGGTAGAAAGTTATACAAATTAAGATCATGCATAGAGCTTATATTACACGACATACATTTAAAAAATGGAATTGTGCTGGCGTAGCTGTGGTAGGCATGGTACCTTCATGCATTTATTGTGCAACTGTTCCAAGAGATTTTGGACTGAGGTAATAGATGTTCAAAAATTAGTCTGAATGTTCATATTCCTAAATGCCGTATTGTATGTATATTGGTGAAGAGATTGAAGAATATACAGAGAACCTGTTCAAGGGATAGTTGCGTAAGCTTTTTTCTCCATAAAGACGAGTACACTCATGAACTGGAAAACACGCAAATTAGACTGCTATAATAAATGTAACTGATTCAAGGAATTTGGACTTACTTTCTTTGGAGAATGCAGCTGCAACCCTTGCATACTATGGTCATGGTCTAGGCGCCCATTGGACTCTTAAAGAATATATGAACAACAGAGCAACAACTTGACTGTGTAGGGTTTGTGTCTTGGGTTAGGAGTATTGAGTATCTGTACCATAAATAACAGCAGCCAGCAGCCAGAACCCTAGTGCCAGAAACAAAAAACAAGTTTTAAAGGAAACTTCAATTTCTGAGCCAGATTTTTTTCTCAATATTTGGAAGACCAACAGAGGCCATTAGACAAGAGTGTTGGACTTCCATTAAAATGTGGCGAGGAGGAAAATGTGGGCTGTCCCTGCTGCGTTGTATCTGCTGTAAATGTTACAGTGTCAAAGTAAAGAAAAAGCTTGTTGCTCCCCACAGCTCTTTTTGCACTTTCTATGGAAATGTCCAGCTTATATGATGACTAAAATGTAAAAGTTTTGTAGCTCAGGTTTGTATTACTATCTTGTTTAAATTGCCCAACAATCAATAATTATTAACACTGTTAGTAATTTTATCATTTGGTTGGTTTTGCTTGACATAACTCTGGAGTTGTGACACCCCTAGCTTGATGGAAAACAATGTAAGTAAAAAGAAGCAAAATAATATTTAAAAAAAAGGTCTGTGTAAAATTTTAAGTACATTTTGAAATTTGTTGGGAACAAATTGCTGTTTTTTGATTTTCATGCATAATGCCATTCAAGTGATGCAACTTCACTTCACTTCACTACGCAGCAAACTCACATTTCTGCATTTTGTGGAAAAACTTTAAAATGTCATGACAAATAACCCTGTTCATACTTTTTTTTTTTAAAGATGCAATGTTTGTAACACACCAACCTCACTGAATTAAAAATATCTTCCTCTAAATACAGTGCCCAGCCAAAAATGTAACCCCTCGTGTAACTTTACATGTGCATGATATTTAAGCTAGAGAATGGACTTTGCCCCACAGTACCCTGGTGCAATGTGTGGAATAAATGGTTGACTCAAAAAAAAAAACATATTCCTCCCACCACCATGCCCAACATTGCACAGGGTCACTTCAGCAGTTTCCTACAGCTAATGTTCCTTGGGTGTTCAGTCCAGATATTAACTTTGTATAAAACAAGCTTGTTGTAGGTATCTGTCACTGCGTAATTGTGAGCAGGTGTAAAACATGAGTCAGAGATGAAGTCGAAAAGATGGGTTTTTTATTTATCTCCCAATTAAGGCCGTGGAGGCAAAAATAGAGACACAAAAATTAACCAACTTATGGGAAGAAGACACTCTTTCAAGAAAATAACGGTAATTGACTGGTGAGTCAATAGAAACTATTCCCCAAATTAAGAATACAACTGTTCAGTAAATTGACCTTACATCAAGTAACTACACTGAGGGCATCCAACAGACTTACTTCCTTCTCCCTCAGGTGTTTCCTAAAGCTGTCTCCCCTAAGCAATGTGTCGATGTATGTACTGTACATAGATATAAATTACTGGAGTATTGGATTTTAAATGTGCACACAAGAACGTTACGGTATTACTGTGGGGAATTGAAGAATGGCTAGGTTAACAGATGTTGTTAAACCCATGTGATAATCAACAACCTAACACTCTAAACAAATAAACAGGAAACAATTAAGTTTAATCTCCGAGAGCTAAAATAGGTAGCGCCTCGCTACCGTGGCGGCAGCCATGCGCTCTGTCACAAAGCTGTCACAGGCATGTCAAGAGCATGTGAGAAAATGCTGCTCATTTGGACACCTTCATTTAGAATCAAGGTCATCATAGTATTCACTTAGCTAAACTGGGTTACGTGTGTTCAAATATTCAAGCCTTCCATGCTCTCACTCACATGTTTTTTCTTCTTTGGATGAATTTTACTCTCAACCCATGCTTGCGACTTACAACAACAGTTGGGAGACAATGTTTAGAAAAAACTGTTCTTGTCATAGCTTAGTTCATATTTCAGAATCAATTTTATTTCCTGATTGAAAGTGTTACATCTGTGATACCACCTAGTATTAGTAAGAATCAGTTTGCAGTCTTTCTGTGTAGACTTTGTGTGTTCTCTCTGTATCTGCGGACTATTTTCCTGCAGACATACTTTTACCCATAGATATGCATAATAAGCAGTTTAAAGAAGGAGAAAGAAATGTCAAGTGAAGTACTCTTCCCTTAAGTCAAGGCTTATCACACTATGCTCCTCCAGTGGAATTAAAGGTGACTGCATTGCATCTCCCAACAGTGTTACTGTGTAAGCTGGACAATGCAGAAACACATTATGTGAGCTCAATCCAAACTAACTGGTACAAAACCAATAAGCATGAGGATTGAGATGTTTAATAAGAGTTAATATGAACTGTTAATACAAGCAGTAAATACCAATTTGGCGCAGGGTAAATTACCTCATATGAAATTCTGTGTCGGTGTAGTGCCAACTCTTCATCATGCAACTGTTGCTGTGTTTATAATTTTCATATGCATATAAAAATGCTAAAGACGTTACAATAATCAGACTGCTTTGCTCATAAAGTCTTGCAGGAGTGCAGATGTTTTGTTAATAACTATATGGACTGTGAGCACACAGACACCCAGGCACTTTTGTACAATTGATTTGCTTGTGATATGTTAAGTGAAGTTGACATACTTCCTTTTGATCTTTAGAATGGACAAAACCAGCTCTTTGTGGATGTACCAATGACCCTTGCCCTGAAATTCACCCCGCCAGCACCCGTTAATTTATCCACGTCCCAGAATCACACCCTGCCCCCACTCACCAGTCTTGGTTCTAACAACCACTAAAAACCACAACATTCATGCTCCAACTTTCTAAACTCAACAAAATGCACGCAGAGAAACATGCACACGCCAAGTTGTTGCCATGTTGTTGCCATGTTGTTAACTGGCCTTGAGGACTACTAACAATGCACATGTAATTATTTAGCCATACTACATGTATTAGGATGCTGTCAGTTTGTGCAGAGCAATACAAATGTGTGGTAAAGCACATTTTGATGACAATTCTTAATTATTTAAATGGATGTTAGTCTTGGATTTGTTTAATGTTCTTCCAGTCATTTTTTAAATGTGATATTTTATAAAAGCGACCAAATGTCAAAACTGCTTGGTACCAACTTTTAATAATAAACTTCACAGTGCAAATAACTCAATTTCCTCTTCACTCTTATCACAAACAACTTCGATCACAATCACCATTTACCCGCAAGAGATTTCATCATCTGGATGATATCTCCCCCAGTGTGTGGCACTTACTCTCCTGTCAGGAGGCTCTCAAGGGTAGTAATTCCTTACTCTGTCACTGCTGAAGTCTGCAGGGCAGGTTAATCTAACTGTATATAAATTGCATCATCTGACCTTCCACCATAAGATCAGATGGAAGTCAAGGAAGCATCCCTCCATAAGGCCTTTATATGCATAATTGAACAATGAATAATGGAACTCGTGATAAGATTGCAGTATTTCGCAGGAGTCATTGTCTACCTGGATGTGCCAGAGTAATTTAGAGTTTGTGATATATTCATTCCACCACCACACCAATCCTTTTTCACAATATTCCTTTGTTTCTTATCATGTTGGTAATAATTACTGCAGATTATGTCATAATAAGAGATTAAAGAAGGTTTCAACAGCAGCAAATCTATGTACTATCCCCAGACAAAGTAGAAGAATAAAAGAAAAACTTTCATAATGCAGCTATGCACTAAACACAACTGTACTGGCTGATGAGACAAAGGGAAATAGTAGCAAAGTTATGAAAGAAAGTGTGTGTTACATATGTGTTGCATGACACCCACAAACCACGTTACTGTAAAACAATGTAAATCCTTAAGCAGAGATTTTTTTTGCCAAGAGATGTACTTTAAAATTGGACTGTCAAAGTGAGAAATAGTGAATAATAACAGTGTATGTAGTGTTTGCATGGGCTAATGAACCAATTAATTAACACAAGATATCAACAGTGAAATATGACAAACTATTGTAGACATTACAGGTACTGGACACAAGCAGGCGAAGGTAGCCAGATGTGATAGTGTGCCTGTTCTCACATCAGGATGTTAGGATTTAAGTCAAAGTAAGGTTGACTTCAGTTCACTTCATCTGGTGCCCCTGCTCCATAATACTTGGGTGGGAAATCAAAGTAGGGCTGCAACTAACAATCATTTTCTTTACTGATAAATCTGCCAATTGTTTTTCTTGTTCAATCTATAACTCGAAGAATGTCAGAAACCAATGTCCTTAAACATTTTCTATATATTTTTTTATATTCGTATTACTTCTTATATTTTTGAATTATCCAGTGCCATTCTGCACAGGTCTTGGTCATTTACATCCTGTGGTCAGTGTTATACCCACTCGAAGCCCCCTGTGTAGGCGGACTTCCCTCTCCAACAAGCACGCTTTCCCTCTCTGGAGCCACCGCAAATGTCTAGGAAATAAAACTGCTACTGTGCATCTTTCACCATGAGACACATTCCTTTCCAATTTTAACAAGATCGTGAATAGAGAACGTCCTTTTGATGACAAAATGACTCTTTCCTTAAAACCCTCTCGTTCAGCTTTCTGAGCCAGTGTACCACCATGTGCACAGATTCGCATTTGGTTATTAAACCGTGAGAAAAACTTCAGATTTGTTTTTTTTGTTTTTGTTTTTTTGGCAAAGCAATCGACACATGCAAGACTGAGCTGCTTCCAGGGCGCTCCACTCTTGTGAATTAAACACCAAAGGCTGACTCCACGTCTTTATAATGAGCCCCATCCATCCCATGTGTGATCTCAAACTTCCCCGGTCGGTTCAAAGCCCTTTGGCCGCTCCGTGGCACCGTTCAGGGCTGCAACTTCGTAACGCCGAAGCCTCACAGCGCGATCCTGTCAGAGAAACCCACCAAGTAACAATCCAACCCTACCATTCAGTGAGGCCACATGAGGTGAACACAGAACACGGAGGGATGTTACCGTGCAAGGTGCAAATTCACCAAGTAGCTCTCCTATCTTTTATCACAGCCCACTTGTGTTCTAGTAACTGCACTTCAGTGTAATGTGAGTGTCCCGCTGGCTCACACATGCACTCCACTGAAAAACATGCAGAAGATCAAAGTGTGTGCTTTTACCTTGCTTGGATGGACCACAAAACAGCGAAAGAAGACAGAACAGCAAAATTGTACTCTCCACCGCCATGTACAGCCTTTGATTTCCAACAGTGGGGTAGCAGCGTACGTCTATACAACCAGCTATACCGTTATAGCGACATGCTGGAATCTGCTTTTGTCTCCGCCGGTGCGTAAATGACTCTCTGTAAATGTTGAAGTCTCTTTGGTTAACAGTCCCCTGGATTTCCGAACAATAAGCTTAGTCGGGGGAGAGCCGTCGTGTCTCTCGGCGCTCCAACGCCATGTTGCGAACGAATGTTAAGTGTGTGTTGGTTGCTGGTCCACACACAGGCACACACACACGCACATGCACACGCATGTACGCACGCATACGCGCACACGCGCGTTCAGCAGACACTGGCTGGCTGGTCGTCGCTGGAGTCCTGAAAAGCGGTCGGTGATTCTAACACACCCCTTCTTCCTCCTGTTTATTCAACTCCATGCTTCCCACCTACACTTGGAAGATTCATTCAAAGCTGAGACGCGGTACAAACACTTGCAACACCAAATGTGTGAAAATAGATTTTATCCCATGCGCCCTCTCTCTCTGTCTGGAATGATGAATTCGTTAGGGATCTCTGCTAGAGCAAAACGAAGTGTGGAGAATGCTCTGGCAGTTATCTGTAATGACTGCAAATGTGATGCCTTGAATGAACCCAATGTTGCAGACATCAGTTATTTTAATGAGCATTCACATATCCAGATACACATGTTCTAATCATGCAAAAACAATAGTTTTCTATAGTGTGTGTGTGTGTGTGTGTGTGTGTATGTACCATTGTTTATCCACATGTACAGATGTGTAATCATGAAGCTGATTCTGATGACAGCATGAATGCTTGTGTAAAAAGCAGGGTAAAAATGGAGAGTAGGAGAGGCACATGTGTTCCGCAAGCAAGAACAGGCAAGAGGAGGAGGAGGAGGAAACAAGGGGGGGGGGCATTTTTAGTGTGCATCCCAATCAATCAACCAGCTCGCCTCCTGCACTGAGTGCTGAGGGACTCTCTGACTTTTGCACATAGCATGAGCCAGCTGGAGCCCAGCCTTCCCAGAGCTAACAAAGACTCGCCTCGTGCAGCAGTCTCACCATCACTGAAACCAGCAGCATCCCCATATTCACCACCAGCATACAAAGATAGAGCAGGGGAGAAAACCACAAGCTTTAACTGGATTAGAAATGGCTAAGCAGCAGTCAACATGTATTTTAAAGCTGCTACTTGTAACACTGTAATGAACAAAGCATTGTTCTTTGAAGTTTCAAAGAGATACACCTTATATAAAATTGCTTTTTGGGATGAAAGTAAGCCTATTGTTGAAAAATCCTTTTCAATATGAGTGCAAACGGGTGCTTTTAAATACAACCTCCTTTTGTTTAGTTTTTTTTTTTCAAAATGGGTTTAAAACATGTAGGAGCAGAATGCTTTATACACCATGGAGAAAAGAGACAGGCAATCATAAAAGGTAGAGGTAATAAAGGAGTTCCCTTTGGTAAAAATATCTCATCTCAGCATATTCATTTAATGGTGATATGAGATTGATTTGAGTTGATGAAATGAAATGGGATGGATTTCCCAAGTGTCTGATTGAAGCACATCTCTGGGCCATTGGATTATGTAGTTACACTGGAAAACTAATAGCATTGCTGTGTCCTCTGTGATTGTGGTCAAGCTCCTTCTCCCTTTTTTCCCTCCTCAGCTCCCATAAAATAATGAACTACCAGCTGCTCGTAAATCACTCTACAACGCTGCTATGATCCGAATGCACAAAACATCTATAAGAAATCGCTTTCATTCAGGTTTGTCATAAAATGTTGACATTTCACTATTTGCTGGTCTCTATATCCATCAGAATGTGTGTGTGTGTGTGTGTGTGTGTGTGTGTGTGTGTGTATGTGTTTGTGTTGCACTACATTGATACTGTAAGTGTTAAAGGTGCCCTGTCACAAGTATTTTATAACTTTGTGGTAATGCCTGAAGTTCTACCATGGATTCTGTAACATTTTTTTGTGGAAAAAATGCATTGGTTACCTGGTTTTAAGACATTGTAGAGAGGTATAGATACTGGCTATCAGAATCCTTTACCCAGCGCAACTTGGCAAGCTCATGCATAGTAATGAGCTCAGGCAACATGACATCAGCTTTTGTAATTGGCCTGATTTCTCCGCTTATTTCTTTTAAGTGGCTAGAGCTGACAGAGGAGGTAACAGTTCATTTTCACATTCATGACATAACACAAACACATATGGACCTAACATATTTCAAAAAATGAAAGTAAAAACAGTTTTGTGTGGCAGTGCACCTTTAACACATAAAAGCAGTATGAGTGTGCATTGGAGGACATGATTATGCAATGTGAAACTAAGTTTATGTTGCTGTGCTATAGTCCAGACAAACAGAAATGAAATGACTTATGCCCAATCAAAACCCCAAAAGCTGATCCGGTGGAGGGTATGACCTGCTTCAAGCTATGTTCTTAATTATGAGTAACCTGAGTCTCTTAAAACCTCAATCCCACTGCACATGCTGCAGCAACAGTTGAAACCTCATCTGCAATTTATTATCCTTAATAGACATTGGTGGCCATGCACTCTGGTTGATATGTATTGTAAGATTGGTGGCTGGTGCATTGGTGGATCACAAAAAAAAAAAAAGATTGGTGGCTGTGATTGAACACTGGTCTCTTACCTAAGGCTACATGATAAAAAAAAACGATGTGCTCCTGGAATTACAGGACATTACTTCCAACAGGAACAGGTTTCCGTTTACAGAAGAAGGAAAGCAAAGATAGAGCAGGCCAAGTGCAAAGAAAATTATTTACACATTTGATGCTCTACCCACTGAGACCAATTAGGATAGTAAACTCATCTGGTTTGAGTCAAACTGCAAGAGGTTTTAGTAGTTTCTCTTGGCAGTGAACAGTAGTTTGGTGTTGCTGTTTTTTATTGTTAACAAATTAGATCTTTCTACTATAGACAATATTGTAATTGGTTGGCAAGGAGCTGAGCAACTCTGCTCCAGAAAATTACCATCTTAGTACATGTGTGTTATATTTAACAACATACATATGTGAGCAAAAGTGCTTTTCTTAAAATAATTGCATGGGATGAGATTAAACACTTGTTTACAGTACACTTACTCTGTTTCAAGACTATTCATGAATCAACTGAAGAAATGAAATCTGCCATTCTCAGGTATTTCAGCATCATACACCCTCCGCCAGGCCACCTTGCTTCGGCTGAATAGACCTCAGTTTGTGGCTATCTTGCCACATGATTCTACTCTAACCATCTTAAGGCGCTCTCTGCCACAACATCTATTGCATGTCTTTCCGTCTTAGGACAAGGACACCTCCTCAACTGCTCTTACTGAGCTCTTTAACATGTATTCCCTGTTAAACGGTTTGTTCGGGACAAGGTTTTCCTTTTCCAAATCAAGGGTCTAAGGAGAGAGGGTTTCATGTTCTGTACTGATTCTAAATCCCCTTAAGGCAAATTTGTGACATTGGGCCATAAAAATAAGATAAAAATAAGATAAAAATAAACTTGACTTGACATGGCTTTTCTATTAGGCTCTGGCCAAGGAACGTGCTGCATCAAACTTAAACATGGAAGCACCTAGCCTGTATTTACCAAAGGCCTACTCCAAGCAATCTTGCCAGTTAGCTCCAATATGAGGACGTGCGTGGACGATTTGGACATGAGAATGATATTTGGTCTTAGGAAAGTTGAGCTCTTTCTTCAGATCCACCAGCAGCTTCCAGTCCCCTGCAGTTGTCAAGATTCCTGCAGACCTGAGGGTGCTTGCTGCTCTGCTGCCCTGAGGAAAGTAATGGCCTGTTTTGAGGGGCGGGATCGCTTGCTCCACTCAACTCTGGTGCTGATGTCTTCTGCAATTATCTTTAGGACTGGAGCACCAACGGTATCTGTCCCTCTCCCATTGCCTTGGGGCAGCAACTCAAGATGTGCTCTATAGTTCTCAGTTACAAGCACAGCAGGCAATGTCAGTGTATAACCTCTGACCCGAGATTTGACATACACAGCCTGGACGTGGAACTTGATGCGGGTTGGGCTCAGCTTTCCGCAGCTCAGTAGCAAGTCTTCAAGCATGACCAAACACAAACAATTCTAAAATGAACAGTTAGTATCTATTCTGGTATAATTTCAAGCTAATAGCACATTAAGTGGGCTGTCTAATGATGATTACACATTTATTGGTCATTAACACCATTCTTAAATGCTTGGTGATACATTAACATCATTGCCATAAGACATACTGTAGGTGAAACATCACATTATAAACACCGCTAGATTAGATGAGTGTATTTTCCCCTAAGGAATATTGTAAAGAAATTTACATAGATTATACTGATAATATAATAAGGAGAGTTTTACTGATTTAAGCACTCACACTATGCTCCACATATCTGGAACAAACTCCCAGAAAACTGCAGGTCTGCCGCAACTCTCAGTTCTTTTAAATCAAGGAGGAAGACCTTTCTTTTCTATGTTGCCTTTTCTTTAAATACTGTTAATTTATTATACTGAAGTTCATATTTTAAACTGTTCTTTAATGTTTAATTACTTATACTGCACTGTAACTTTTATTCTCGTATTTTAATTGTTTTTATGCAAAGCACTTTGAATTGCCCTGTTGCTGAAATATGCCACAAAAATAAAGCTGCCTTGCCTTTCATTGCTGTCATTCACGGGGAATCTCACAGTTAGCGATTCAGTGCTGGATTAGAAACTATTGTGGCTGTGTGGAAGTCAGTCACCGGTGCAATTACGGCCCCAGTGAAATATGCAAATAATGGTTAGCTGCAGTTCTGTTACTTTGGTTCCATTTTTATTTAGCCTATTAATCAGTGAAAATGATTGAAAAGAGTGAGAAAACTATACTGTATTCTATTGTTCTATTAAGCTTTATTTTTCCATCTTGACTTTGTATAATAGTTGTAAACAAATAGCATCTGATGGATGTGATCTAAAAAAAAAGCAAAAGATTATGACCAACTCACAAGTGCAGCTTCAAAAGTAGCTTTTAAAAGGAAGTAGTGTGAAATGACAGCATTTATAATGTAGCTAGAAAAAAGAAAAGGCATTTGTCACCTTGTTTCTTCCCTTCTTGGTTTGTGCGTTTGTCTCTAGGCTGAAAGTGTGACAGTCTTGTCTCGGTAAGGTTTGTGTATTTGAATGCTGAGTACAGTAGCCTCCAGTGGGTTTAGGCTGTCTTTCATCTTTCTCAAGGTCAGAGACAAACAGCTCCATCTGACAGCAGAGTGTCTCCTGAACAGGTTGGAAAATACCACAGACTGACTGACAGACAAAACAGTGCCCCCAGCTGGAGGTGTTGAGGAGTGACCACAAAAGGTCGAGACACACAGGCATGCATCATTCATGTCAACGGGACAGAGGGAGCAGCGGTGACCTGAATGCTGAGCACCCCCCATGCACAAAGAAAGATGTTTTCTACATTCTAAGAGAACAAGAGTATTTCATTGTAACTTTCGTTCAATTGATTTCTTCAGCTATCACACAATATCAGAATTAACTAAACTTTTCCTTTCTGTTGACATATATTTACTATGATATATATATGATCCATATATATATATATA
>NC_048407.1:26365715-26396627 GCF_013103735.1 Etheostoma cragini
CATTTGTGGCTGGGGTGAATCAACTACTTTAAAATGTTTAGTGAACAAATACTGTATGCTACAGTCCATGGTCCATGTTTGGATATGTAAATGAGGTTGGTGTATGATTGCCTTGCCACAGTGTTATTCCACCGCCTTCCACTGGAGGGACGCCCTCCACATGCTTAGTCTGGAGGAAAGCATATCCATAGAAACCAAGACAACGGTGGTGCAGTGCTTAGAGGGTGATTGGCCAAATGTTTTTTTAAATTAAGGGGCACAATAACACGAGGGTGCACTGGTACAGGGCCTCACTTGAGAGCATCAATAAGGGATGTTAAGTGTCGAACAACAGACAATTATTTTTACAGTGTAGTTACACACCCAATGATAAAGATTACATTAATACATGGATTTTGGTATTAAATATGAAACAGGGGGACTAACACGTTTTGTGTGTGTGTTTGTCTGTGTGTGTGTGTTTGTGCAACTGTTTGCGTGTGGTGGTGTAGCACCTCAACATTTAACTAACAAAATGTGATTTTTTATGAAATTTCCATATAAAGTGAAAATAAAATTGAACAGGACATTATCTAACTTAAAAAACAAACAAAACACAATTCTGGATGACAAACATAGATTTTTAATGCAAAGATTTACATTTATCTGTAAATATTTGGTGATTTATGGATTATGTGTGGGATACCTGCCAAAAGAGGAAGCAAAGAAAGAATTTTCACTGGTCCAAAGTAATTGTTAAACTACAAAGGAAATACTGTATCTCTCTGCCTCTAATGTTGATGCTAAGATGTCTGGCTCATCTCTCACTCTTCATTTCCTCTTTTTTCTTTCCGTCTTTCTTTCTCTTTCTATCATACCCCTCTCATTCTCTCACTGTTTTACGCAACACTTAATATCCTGCCTTCTGTCTACATCCCATTCAGGATGATGACAAAGCCCACAGCAAAGACGACCCAGAAAAGACCCATTGTGTTGCATCAGTGGTGTGTTGGGAGAGCTCCTGGGGGAAATCTGACTTTCCCATTTTACTCTATGCAGAGTGAAGCACTGTTGGTGAGCTGACCAATACTCTCTGAAAGAAGCAGGTCTTGTTCTAATTAGCTTAACTCAGTAGTAGTAGAATCTAAGTTGAAAAATGTAAGGCATTTAAGAAGCTCATCAGCCTCATCTTAGTGGTGGCCATGTTTGGTGAAGAGACAAGAAAGGCAGAACGAGAGACGGAGAGAGACAAAAAGGTAAGAAAGAGAGGCCACTTATAATAGCCAACTCTTCTGTAGATTTCTATTTAAGGTGTACGCCATCATGGCCTTAGAACGACCTGTCATAAGCTTGTCTAGACTGACACGCTGCCTGATAAAAATTAATGGAGAGAGGAGAGGAAAAATGAAAGAATGGCTGGAGAAGCAATGTGAGGTAATGGCTAGCTTCACAAGCCCACATATCCATACCTGTTGACCTTGACTTGACAGATGACAGTTGATAAAAGCCATATGTCTATCATTATTCACTCATAAGAAATTCTCAATTTTTTTAAAATGTTTTATTCATTGTTATTTCAAAAGAAATATTACTGATTACACCCTGGAATGAGTAATCTTTGATATTCTTCTACTTTTAAAAATTGAAAACAAGTTATGCTCTTCTTGCTTTTGTGTAAATTGTTGTGAAAAGTAAATGTCAATGTCTTATCCTTTTTCCACTATTTTCACAATAGAATCAGACAAATTAACATGTATGTTCATTTTTTATTAATATTACAATTTATAATAATAATAATCATTATTTTGCATTTGACTAGAGGGACGACAGTCCTTTCAAAGATGATTTTAAGATGATGTCACGTATACCAAAATCCAAAATTAAAGTAAGGATATTCAATATTGAATTTTTATAGTTAGAAAAAGGGCCTTATAGGAAATAGCAATATTATACTATAATATAATAATAATATGATAATAAAGTGCACCTTCACAGGGCGGTGGGAGCACGTCTCCGCTACAAAACATTAAGATGATACTTCAACTAGTAAAGAGTTTTTCCTAAGGATGGTAGTGTTAATATTCATGATATGATAGTTAATATAATATTTTCAATGACTAGTCAAATCATCTGTGTCAGAACCCAATGATCAAGGCATGGCAGAGCCTAGTGCAATATGTAAAATATTATGATATAGATACCATCAGATTATTACTGAGACCTCAAGATTTGGTGTAATTTGCAATGTAAAATGTACGTTATTGAAAACCAATGAGGCTTGACAAGTAATAGTATAGTTTTCTAGTCCTTTTCTCTGAGGGAACTTATGTGGCTTACTTGATACTGTTAATGTGTTGCTCTGTCAATATAAAAGTAACACTGATCTTGCAGTAATCCTTTAATCACATCATTATTACATTTCAGAGGGAAATATTGTACTTTGTATTTCACTATCTATCTTTTCGGGCGGCGTTGGCTCAGTGGTAGAGTGGTTGCCTGCCAATCGGAAGGTTGGTGGTTTGATCCCCGCCCCTGCAGTCATTGTCGAAGTGTCCTTGGGCAAGGCACTGAACCCCGAGGTGCCCCCGGTGCTGCGCATCGGCGTGTGGATGTGTGTGAATGTTTATCTGATGAGCAGGTGGCACCTTGTACGGCAGCCCCGGCCACAGTGTATGAATGTGTGTGAATGGTGAATGTTTCCTGTAGATGTAAGAGCCCTTTGAGCAGTTGTTAAGACTGGAAAAGCGCTATATAAATACAGCACATTTACATTTACATTTACATTTTCATCTGATAGTAAAGTACTATTCACTGTTTGTTAGGCATGCAGCATTATTGTGCCCAAAGTGAATTTCCTCTGGGGAATATACTGTAAAGTGTATTGTCTCATACTACAACTTTAGTTACTAGATACTCTAGAGATTCAGATTTTTAATACAAAAAAATAATATAAAAAAATACCAAAAAACTAACTTAAAAACTAATATGATATATTATATTATTACAGCTTACGCTACACAGTAGTATAATTACATTTTCAATTAAATTGTATTTATAGTTTCAATTCATAACGGAAGTTATCTCAGGACACTTTACAAATAGTGTAGGTCTAGACCCCTCTGTACAATTTACAGAGACCCACAGGAGCATGCATTTTGAGCGACAGCGGCAAGGAAAAACTTCCTTTTGACAGAGCCTGGCTCTTGGTGGGTGGCCATCTGACCGTTTGGGTAAAAGGGACATAGAAAGACAGAGAGAGAGAGAGAGAGAGAGAGAGAGAGAGAGAGAGAGAGAGAGAGAGAGAGAGAGAGAGAGAGAGAGAGAGAGAGAGAGAGAGATAGAGAGAGAGAGACACACACACACCTAAGTAAAATAAATAGATTGAATACAGGACTTACTTGTGACAGAGTATTTCTACACCGTGATAATTTTACTTAAGTAATTGATCTGAGTGCCTCCACCATCAGTGGTTGCACGTATGCTTATCAAAGCAGTCACAAAGTTTGTCTTTTGTTGAAAAAAGTCCTTCTTATTATGCCAAGCAAATGTCTGCCAACAAGTGTGTTTACCGCCAAGAGACTGTTTCCCTGTCCCAGTTTTCCTTCAGACTCTCTCATTGCAGTGAAACAGCAACCCTAGCTGGAGAGCAGGAGTCAATTTAGTTTTTAGTTCAGCAACAAACTCAAGTATTTGATGTTGAGGTTTGGGCCAGTGGCTTGGGTGCTAATGTGAACAATGGTCCTGTAACAAGTGGGGTGTGGTACTGTACATCTGAAATTGCAAAATGTGAAGGAAATTACTTCTAGCCTGTTGTTTATGTCATCCAGGCTTACTGTATCTTTCTAATACTGCTGCATAACTTAGATGTTACAGTAATACATTGTACATGTTAAACATTGTTTATAACATTTGTTTTGCCATAGCAAAGAACAAGCATTGCTGCACAGGACAAGAAAAAGAAACTTAGGAAAAATATAAAACTACAAAACAACACAAACGTGTGATTAGAAGTGTTACAACTTCCCAGATGAACTGTAAATGCAATGTGGTTATCACATAATGTTTCTGAAAATGGTCAGCAACGAGTCTAATAGTTTGCAGTTATATACGCCACGTTGTTTACCTTCGTCGGTGGGACAGGTTCAGCACCATGGACAGAGAGCGCCGCGGTGATTGGGTCAACAATTCCACGTCAAGGATTGGAGTAATCTGCCGATTGGTCCGAATAAAAGTGACAGCAGACACACGCACGATGATTGGTCGAGCGTCAGGATAGTTGGGATTTAACGCTCTGTTCATACCGTACATAATAAAGTATTCTAATAGTCTAATAGTTTGCTTGCACATATCGTCCGATTGGCAGAGTCTTAGTATATTTAGCACGCAGCTGAAGCTTCCATTGGAGACGGTGCACTTTAAACAGAGAAGCTCTGCTGTCTGGAGGAGGTAAGCAGATTACGTTTCCTGTGGAATCCGTAATTCCTGCCTATTGGGACCAGCTCTCCGTCAAAATATCCAACCGTCTACGTAAGTATACAGCGAACGAGTGCTGTTTCATTTCAGCCAGTGAAGAGGAGTTTGCGTGTGATTGCGACAGGCGCGTGTGTGCCCGGTCTCCCGGAGTGTGTATGAAAATGTCCCGGTGGTTTAACTGAAACCGGAAAGAATCAGTGGTTGAAAAATCTTAACCCCACTAATGAGACGGTGCCTGGAGGGCGCACACATTAAATCCCCCGGAAGAACGCCAAGACGGTGAAGCTTAGCTTATAGCACCCTCCGTTAAACGCCTTCCATAAAGTGTGTTGTCCTGGTAATGATCTAATGCTCCCACACCAATGGACTGCATTTGAAAATAACTGCAGATGACCACAGGTTAGATATACTTCAGAAATAACCAACTACTAGGTCTTAACCTCCAGTTTCTTCTTATTTGGCAGGCTCAAGAAACTAAATATAAACAGCGGACTCCACACTTTATCCACATGGCAGGTCAGTGATTATAAAATAATATACTTGGTAAGAATCGTCATATGCAATCTGCTGTGTCTAACTGCTGTGAAATGATTTGTCTCAGAGCCCAACTTCCCCCCACTGCCGGGATTCATTCCACTCAGGCCATGCTTCTACCAGGACTTTGAGGAGATCCCTGAGCAGCACCGCAGCATGTGCAAGAAAATGTACAACCTGTGGATATGTGAGTGGCTAAAAGTGTATTGTTATAAAAGTGGTGTGGGATCCCCTGTTGCATTATTATTGCATCAGCCAATTAACTTTGGAGTTTACATTTCAACTAGGGAAACTTTAAACTGACTTCTTATGCAGAGGCTACCTTACCATCTGATAAAGCAACAGAAGCCAGGATGTTCCTGGAGGTCCCATAAACGTTCCTCTCCTCTGTGGTTAACGCAGGATAACAACTATGTAACAGAAGGGCAATGGTTTACAAGGGTCCCGTTGGTCCAAAAATATATTCTTTTTATTGGCTGTGGCTGTGTTATCCTGACTGGTTTATTTGCTAATGAGTCATAGCACTGACCAGATGGCCTTGGTTTGAGCAGAGCAGTTAACATTGAAATTGTGTTCAACAATTTTTGCCAGGAGCACTTTCATCAAAGTTTATTACGCCATAAACAAGCCGTGCTATGATGTTTGTGATATTGGTCTGGAAGCTCCCTGCCCGTCCATGAAGACATGCAAGGGAGCCGAGTGCAGGGAGAGCGAAATAACTCAAACCTGCCGCAACATTTACACAGGTGCACTGACACTAGCAGTTATGAGCAGAGCCATAAGCCAATATACAGTAGAGTAAGAGGAAAATAATGAAATCAAAGGTGAAGCTGGGGTTTTGATGCAAGTTTGCAATTGATTTTGTCAAATGTAGCCCGTCTAGAAGTGTCTCTCCACTCCAAAAAGCATGCTGTAAACCACAGACTGATTTTGATTGTGTTTGCAGTGCCCACAAAACAAAACGTTTTCCATTTGAATTAATCACTTCTACACAACACAAAATATGTATCTGTTACTCTGAGCTATTGCAATTTAACTCTGTTCTTTCTGCAGGTGTCAACATTTTTAGTAACCGATACACATAAGCAGGTATTTAAAGTCCCAATCTGCTTTTGGATGTGCTGTTATCCTCTTTCACTATGTTCTGTATGCATGGCATGCACATTGCTTGCATATTTGAGTTTTATTTTCACACATTTCATGTGTGAAAATATTTTGATGCCAATATTTTCTTTTGTGTATTTTGGAACCGTGGTCCTTAATAGCTGTCATATTGCAGCTGTGTTTGGCCTCATCATTATCTTGTAAAGCACTCTGTATTTTCTCTATGGACCAGAATTTGAAGGTGATTGGTCTTCTTTGCGAATTTAGAAAAGAAAGATGGGACATAAGCACAGAGCTCCAATTAGAACTAACTGCAACTTAAAGAGGGGTAACTTTTGCCTCATATCATTACTGACAATTAATAGAAAACTTCGACAAACAAGCTTTTACTGGAACACAAGCCATCTTGTGAGTCAAGCATTGCAATTACATGCATCCCAATATGTTTATGCTGGCTACCTTCGTATCCACACATCAATGCCGTCCTGCATGTGCATGTCTGTGTACCAAATAGATACTTGTTTGCACTTAAGATAGAGTATGTCTGTTTTGATCTTACAGTGAATGGTGCTACTCTCGCGGTGAATCTCATTGGCTGCTTGGCTTGGATGTTTGGTGGAGGGGGTGTGACCAACTTTGGACTGGCTATCATCTGGCTCCTCATGTTCACGCCCTGCTCTTATGTCTGTTGGTTCAGACCCATCTACAAGGCCTTCAAGTAAGTCAAATAGAAAATATTGACATTCAAAATATTGTTTAGTCGGTGCTCCAGCGTTAAATCGTTATATAGTTGTGTTTTGTCTAGCTGCATTTTGCTGACACAGTTGTAGTTAGCATAAAGCAACACAGTAATAATGTTCTACAGTAAATAGCACACAGACTGTAGTAATATTTGACCAATGTGTTAAATTCTAATATAAGGTATTCAGGCATAACTTTAAATGCTACATTCAGCTTAAACACTTCCAAGAAACTCCAGGACACAGCTGCTTCATTTCCATGAAGTTTACTGGGAAATTTGTGAAACTGTAGTACAATTCAATGTGAAGTCTGTATTATATATCAAACCTAAATGCACAATATCAGTGTAAATAGCACCGCTTAGCTTACATAGCACTGTAGCCTATATGATAAACAAAATCAAGCTAGTAAAAACAACCAGCGGCAAGAAACATAAGCTAACCTAGCCTAGCACTAACAAATTAGCTTCTTAGCTGCCTCAATATGATTACAAACTAACAATAAGCAATGACCTAATGTTACACGATAACAAATACTCACAGACGTTGCCTTAGCAAAAAGGGTGAAGGAAAAGCGATCCTCTCAGAAACAGACAACTGGTAGAGCTCAAACCGCATGACAATTTAACTTTCTGTTTCCCAACATGCATTGGTACTATGTTACTATGGTTGCAAAGGTAAACAAACCACTCTAAACTGCTGAAACAAAGTAGACAATTTTTTTAAGCGGCATAACAGTTATCAAGTAACACCAAGTGACAGAGAGATGATTCTCGCTCAGAAATTTGAAATTATGGTTGCATACTGTAACAGTACCGTTATGATCATTGCCATCACCCTTTTATATATCTATGTATATGTGCAAATTTTGTAGATTAGAGGGCTACTACAGATCACAGGATATTTCCTTTTAATGCCATGTTGGAACATTTTATGTGAAGATGCAATTTGCAGTTGAGAAGCTCAATCAAAAATGTTTTTCTCTTTTACTGAGTCATTTCTAAATACATATAAAATATATAAAATATACATACATATACATATATATATATTATATACTTATCTAGGACAATGGTCCATTATGGATGGTGGCTTTAAGTTCAATTTTTAATCCATTCTCTGAAAGTGTGGAATGGCAGCAGATATAAAGGATCCAATCACTCCCTCTGGAGACAGAAGGGCACCCAGAACATCCCCTCTATCCCAAACCCTGTACTGCTGACATGGAGATTTTGCATATCATGAGGTGACACATATATAGCACTATCTGAAATCTTGAAATCATTCCTTTGTCTTTTAGGCTTAGGTATGCTTCCTGCTCCTTGATCAGTTTGCTGAGTCAGGGACAGCCAACATGTTGTCTAGTACAATAGATGATGCCCCAAAGCAATATGTGGGTCTTACCTTCCACTCTGGTAAAGATCAAACCAAAAACCATCAACCAAAGTAGTAAGGCAGGGGCAAGAACTCATCACAGTCTTCTGACAAGGCCTTCTACAGCTGTGTTGTCATCACTAAAGAAAGGCAGATGTGGGAGAAGTGACAGTTTTATCATGACTGGCTGTGAATAAACCTGGAAAGAATAGTGTGACTGTGTGCGGATTCCTGAACATAAGTCATAGTCTGTGGAGCCACAATAAAGGGTGAAGCCCGTTTTGAAATGTTGGAATAACCTATGTCACCCTGTGGGCTTGAATTCCTTCAAGTGTAAATATAACATGAATAACATCACACAAGATACAGAATGCAAATTAGACAAATAGTTGTCATTTATGCATATAGTTGTGCATTTATGCATGTATTAATATTTCTTTTTCTTATTTCTTTTTTATTTTTTATTTAGGAGTGACAGCTCTTTCAACTTCATGCAGTTCTTTTTTGTGTTTATGGCCCAAGTTGGCATCAGCATCATCCAGTGTATAGGCATTCCTGGATGGGGAGTATGGTAAGAGTCAGAGATTGAAAATGTATGAAAAACTTCTCTCAAAAAGGCCTTTAATGACCTTCATTTTACAATATTCAGAATACAATGGGAATATGTTTCAGAATCAGATTCTTGCACGATTATCAACCTTTTATTCAATCAATTTAAATTGATTGATTCAATCAAATTCAATTTATTTAGTCATCACTTATTTTGAAAAATAAATGTTCTCAAGTTAAAAAAAAATAAAGTCAAGGAAGTGCCATGACACGGACTCGTGCTCAGAGGAAACCAGCCTAATGCAACTCAAGTACCAGAGCCATTGCTGAAGTTCAGATATTTCTACAAGCGTGTATGAGTGACGCATTCATTGCTGCGCTGCATGCATTGATTAACACAAGGAATAAGAAGTAGTTTTAATACGACTACAAAATCTACCTATGAAAGAACATTTTGAGCTTAAGCAATAAAGTCCTGTTTTTTTAAAGACCTTGGCCACTGCTTTCATTAACATGACAGTGATTGAACATCAGAAATTGCCCTCATATAACTTTTATGATAGTCCTGTTATTAGATTTTTGAGAGGCCATTAAAGAGATTCTCAAAATGTCACCTCACTCAGGCTGATGATCAGAAATTAATATTATGACAGCCTCCATAAAGTTTATAAATGTCACCACGTGCAATTGGATAGTCTCATGTATGAGCTATAAAACTTTAAAACTTTATATCGCAGTACTTAAAGTCCACAAAAATTACTGACATTTAACGTCCAGATGTTCGGTGGTGGTATCATGATGAGGAACACCAGACAATCCAATAACAGATAATTATGGTTCATGTTTTGTTCATAATCTAAAATTAATCTTTTTTTTAATTAAAATTGTGTTAATGTTCATCTGTCTTTTTCAGTGGTTGGTTGGCTACCATCTCCTTCTTCAGCTATAATATTTTCATTGCGCTGGTCATGTTGGTACCTACTATCATGTTCACTGCTGTGGCCTCACTGTCCTTCATTGCCCTCACCAGGGTAAGAATTTACTTCTACACAGGCCATTTATAGAATACAGTTTCTGTCATTGTTTTAAACTTCCAGATTTCTTTTGCCAGAAGTTAGAGATTTATTTTTTGTGGTGGAAAGTAATATTACAGGTCTTTGACAGTCTAGGATTTAAGATTGAGTCATTTCCTCTCATGTCAATCATTGTTAGGTTTAAATTGATTTATAATAGATTTCCATTTAAATCTTTTTTGAAGGTAAAGAAATTGTTCCTCAAACAGACACACAGATTATGTAATGAAATGCATAAATCCATGTGATAACATTAACTAAAGTAGTTAAACAACACTTACCTTTCACACATGAAGGTGTTAATAATAACTGTGAAACCTGCCTGCAGATCCATAATTTCTACCGTGGCAGTGGGGGCAGCATGTCCAAAGCTCAGGAGGAATGGGCCACAGGAGCCTGGAAGAACCCTCATGTCCAGGCAGCGGCCCAGCAGGCAGCGATGGGGGCAGCTGCTGGAGCCATGCAGGATAATTCCTACTCCCCCAGCCCACAATATAACGACAACCAGATATAGCCTCTTCGAGACAAATAGTTATGCCAAAGTTTAAGTTTAAAAAAGCAGAACTGTAAGTGATTTCAAGTTATTTCATCATTTGGGGTACAAACACTGCAGCTCTGAGCATCTTGGGGAGGCTGGTTTTTGCCTTCCTGTATTAAGGGGCATGCTGATATTTGTAGTAGTTTATATAATTTCATGTCTTGTTTGTGTTCTGTTTGGGAGGTTGAAATGAAAGTAGTTTTGAATGTGTATTACTTTAAGGGCTCTGTGAGAGCTGTGTGTAATGTACTCTTTGTGTTGACCTGCAGTTTTAGCTATTTTGACAAATAAAAGAGGAAAAAATAATTTTGGATGTACAATAACTTTTGTTGTGATGAAGATTAATTATTTAGTATTATATTATGAATATATTTATTTATTCATTCATTGATTTGAATGATACGTTGTTTAGGATGTATAAAGGTACTTTATTTGGTATTTGTTTGTTAATGTTTAGCTGTTGTGTTCTTGTATCTAAATTCAAAGGTAAACCAAAGATTTAATTGAATATTGTAATTTTAATTTTAATAATGCTACTTTATGTTATCACAGAATAATTACATCAGTGTGAATGGTTCTATGTATACATTCAGCAAGAAAACAAGTGAAATATCTGAGCCATGTGCTGTAATCAGCTCTAGTTTTGGGCTGAATGTCAATTTAAAAGATAATTTATGTGTTCCCCTGCAGTATGGATATTTGACCACAGAGAGGCACTGACGGATGTAGTATGAAATAAAAAGTTCCACCATGTACAGATTACCTTTATTCATCCTTCCCAGATTATGGTCTGCATTTATGATTGTCCCTTTAATTCTCTTTTTTTCTCTCTCTCTTTCTTTGTGTCACTCCCTCTGCTCTGCCTTCTCTCTCCCCCTCCCCATCACAATGAGTCTTTTTGGAAATCAATCTAAACACTGTGCACCAACCAATAGTAACATATATCGAACTAATATCTTGTTTGGTTTTGTTTTTCTATAGCTATTTGTGTCTATAAGCTACTGTACATACAGTTCAGCTGTATCACCTTTATACTAAGATCAGGAATGTGACCACTCGGATTGGTAACATCAAATCTTTAGACAAGCTGCTAAGTTTAAAGCGCCCATATCATGCTCATATTCAGGTTCATAATTGTATTTTGAGGTTGTACCAGAATAGGTTTACATGGTTATTTTCAATAAACCCCATTGTTTTTTGTTGTACTGCACATTGCTGCAGCTCCTCTTTGCACGCTCTGTGCTTAGGTCTCTGTTCTAGCTAGAGAGTGAGACCTCTCACTTCAATACTATCTTTGTTGGGAGTCACAGATGCGCAGTAGCTAAGTAAGATCACATCAGCTAGATAACTCTTTCTCCACCTTTGCTCAGTACAAGGCAGGACTAGCTGGGAGACTTCTTCTAAACGAGGACGCACTTGTGGAATACCTGTAGAACAGAGACATGTAAGTAATTCTTTTGTAGATTATGGTGAACTGATGTGTGTTGTAGCAGTGTTTTGCCTTTGAGAACGAGCTAGCATGCTAGCGCTAGCATGTGCTACGGTTAGCCACTTCATTCATTCAGAAACCTTGTATCTCACTCAAAACAACATGGATAGTTTTATTTTCCAAGTTTGAATGAAAATTGATTTTTTTTTATAATATGGGCACTTTAAGACTGCAAACATCATTTTTTTTTAATTATTATTATGCAGTAACTCAAGGAGGTTGCTTAGAAACTTTGTGTTTCTTGTTTGAGTAATTTGTCATATTTGCCCCATTGAATCAAGACATTGTACTTGATCATTAAAATGTGATTTTAAATAGTTTCCAATACATTACACACAGCAAATGGCACTGCAGTTACATTTAAACACTGTGCAATTGGAAACTAAAATAGGAGGCACATTCTTTGTCTTCAGGTGGTAATACCTGAAGGTGGTTGGTTCTTTGTGGCTCTCTAATTGTCACACTGACTGTCCACCAGGGGCACTATATAACCTCTGCTTTTCTATGACCTCTGCTTTTCTCAACAGTGGTCTATTTATAAAGTCGGTACAAGTGCATAAGAAAGGGGGGTGATTGATACTACTTGCCTGACCAAAAGATGTTTTTTCTTTTTTTAGACTCACACAAGGGCAAACACAATTTATCTCTTGACGTCCTATGAGCAGGTGACAATCATAGATCAGATTCAAAATACACTTTTGATGGATTTATCAGTAGATGTCCTCTTCTCTTTTCTGTGTCTCCCTGTGTTGTGAGAGTGATAAAATTACTCTGTGGAGAGGGGGATGAAATTATACAGCGATATAGATACCCAAGGGACCCACCAGCAGCCACCAACAAGAACACTGTAATTGCTATACACATGGAAATCTCTTGTGACAAGTGGTGACAGCAAAGACTTGCACCCTCAGGTAAACAGGACTGGTTGTCGGCTACAGAATATAGTCATTGATTCATAACAAATCAAGAATGAACAGATGCTTTTCCTTTTAAAATTCAATTCTGTCCACTTGTAAAACATGCCTCTAATCATTTAATTCTGTCTGGATCAAAAAAAATGTTAAATGCCAGCTGTGTCTTACAGTGAGCTCTTGGTTGTTGAAGCATGTCACAACAAGAGGGCCAGATTCTATTGTGGTTTGTGATCCCCATACAAGGAACTCTTGAGCAAGTTTCTTGATATCCCCTACATGTGTTGGGGTTGCTGGTCACAAGCAGTAAAGAAAGCAAGTGTTCCACTCGTCTGTGTCAACATTTACATAGAGAGTTTCTTGCATTGGTGTTTCTAAACTTCATCAACATTCAACAAGCATAAACAATTTCATCTTGTTGGCATCCAACAGCTGTTATGAGTATTTTACATAGGCAAAAACATCATCTTTTTAGCAAAAGCCAGCTGTAAGCACAACACCAACATATTATCACCCTCTTTATATATTTGCTATATACAGAGCAACATTCAATACCAGTATACTCTCATGTTTGCTCTGTTTTTGGTTTACAGCTCCCAACAGAAATACATGGGTTTTCAGCTGCTAAATGTTTGTTAGAGCTATTTCACTTTCTCAAATAGCTGCCTGCTGTGTCTGGACAGAACCAAAACCGTATTTACGGGTCTCAAAACAAAAACAATGAGCTGAAAATGCTGGACTGTTACACTACAAGTGACTGATTTGATCCCCTGTTCATATATAACAGTATTTTATATATAACAAATACTGATTAAAGCCATCAAGTCATCTATTTAATTTTAAGACCTGGTGTTTTGATGAGACAAAGACATATGCTGATCGCTGCATGGCCTCAGAAGAAAAGGACAGTTATTTCTTGTGGGAATCCAGAAAAACAGAGGTATTTACAACTCCTCTCAATGCTACATTTACACCAGGAAGATTTCTCTGATACGCAGCTCTTCCTCATTATCAGTCTTATTCCACCAAGAGCAAACAGAGAGGTTGGAGGAAAGAGGGAGAATGTGAGGTCCACATAAAGGGCACACTGTGGCCTAAAGTTGACAGAGCACAGAGGGCCTTTTTGTTTAAGTTCTCAGGAGAAATGGAGATAGAGTGCCCTTTCATGCTGTTAAACACACACACACACACATTACCATCTGGACAAAGGCGTACAGATATCGAGCCACGCACTCACACGGGCAAGCATTTATGCTTGTGTATCACATGCAGATACACATATGCACATGGAGCTGGAGTCCCACTACCCAACATGTTTTGAGGTCATAGACCGACTGACATCCTGTGGGTAAAATGTTTCACAGCTGAGATGAGCAAGAAGGCTAGGCAGGAAGTGTTAACTCTCAAACAAGGTATTTTACCCAGGGTAGGAAATGTAGCTAACACATTGGTCATTTGCCATTTTCTATAGGCTACCTGGTTAGACTTTCCTTCTTTGGTCTAGGGGAGACAAAGTTGACTAAGATTAATGATAAGCACATGACAAGAATCTGAAACAAATGTTTGGATTGAGTTTGCCAAATGACCTCAAGACACAGACTGTAATCAATGTCTGGGAGTGAGTCATTTACCACTGCCTCTGTGAATGTGCATCCACAGCCTTAGGTTTTGCAAATTGGGCAGTTAATGATCAAGCTGGCTTAAAATAGAACAAAAACTCAGGGGGATCAAAAAATAATAATGTTCATAATTGTTTGCGAAATCATGTATTGCATCTCTGTAAAGTGGTTTCTGTTAATTACGGCCCTTAAAGCTAGTGACCCCAAAAAAAACACTGCCTTTGTACGATCTCTGATCACACTGCAAGATGTCATTAGTAACATTAAAGCAGCTAAAATCAAACAATTTCACTAAGATCATCCAAAGTTTGCTGTGACTTGAAATGTTATGTCAGACTGATAGTAAGTCAGTTAAAATGTGGTAATGAAAAATGCCAAATAATATGGCAGTGCCACTTAGGATTTTGCTAGGATAATCCTAAATATAGTTAAAAATAGTTTGACAGGAATTCAAATTTTATTTTATTACAATTTGGCTGGACATATCAGCCTACTGATTTCAGCTATCCACAGCTAACTATAACAAAATACACAGTAACACTGCAACACTGAAAATGTGTAAGCATTTATGTCACCCCTAAAGGAAAAGTTTGATATTTTGGGAAGTGTGATAGTTACAGTATGAGAATTTCCATGACTCTGTGATTTCTGTCCTTTCTCTAATTGTGGCTTCAGCAAGCAGCAGGTTAACAGGTAGAATCAGCTAGCCTGGCTCTGTCCAAAGGTTACAAAACCTATCTACTTGTACTTCTAAAGCTTATTATAAACACAATATCCATTTTGGAACCCCTCGGCTATCGGTCTGACGACAATAAAGCCTTTGGGATCATCGGCCGATATATAATATTCAGATAAAGAATAGCAGCACATTCCACTCAATACTTCCTCGTTAGTGCGTCGGGCATTTTTGACAGTCCAATTTGATACTTTTTGCGGGTGTTTCACGTCAGGACTACATTTCGTCTAATCTCTACACACAGATATCTGCATGATTTCAAAAAATAAGAAAAGCTAAATCATTGTTAAACCATTGTTCAAAGATTCAGAGATTGCATTTTGTCCAATGCATTGATTCTGCCTCTTTTGCTCTCCACACTCGCTCAAACGTGATTGGTCAATACTACTTAGACTACAACGAAAACCAGAACGCTTCCGATCCCAAATCTTGGCCCGTTAAATGTTAAATATGACAAGTTGGGATTTTACAGGGGGCTCATTGAATGTCGGACAATTTCTTGGCCGAGACGAGTGACTTCCTGGAGTGTCTGATGGTTGCCTGGTTGACAGTGACAGGCCTTCCAGATGTTTCTGCCAAGGTATAGTAGGATTTTTAACATTTGGACAGATCCTGGCAAGTTGTTTCCCCCTAATTCCAGTTTTTATGGTAATATAAGATAACTGGGGGCTGACTGTATAGCCTACTGTGTGATGGTTTGGGTAGTTTCCCTGGTTCCTCCTGACCCTGATTCCCAGGGTTCCTCTGGGAACCCTGGGAATCAGGGTCCAGGCCCCAGCTCCAGAGGTCCCCCTGGCTCTGGTTACCCCTGGCCCTGGTAACCAGGGTTCCCATTGGGTTCCCTCAGGACCCAGTTCCAGAGGTCCCCCCTGCCCTAGTTTCATAGTTCCCCATGGCCCTATTTCCCTAACCCCTCCAGACCCCTGGTTCCCGGGGCTCCTCTGGTCCAGGTTCCCGGGGTCCCCCTTTGGGGTCCCCCTGGATTCGGTTCCTAAGGGTTCCCGGGCCCCAGTTCCCTAGGTTCCCCTGGTCCCAGTGTCTCCATTCCTTTCGCCATTCCCGTCATGGTGCCCGTCTCCGTCCCGTCATCGTTCCTATCTCTGTGCTCATTTCCATTCCCGTCTCTGTTCCCTTCTCCATTCCCGTCACCGTGCCCATCACGGTGTCCGTCTCCATTTCTTTTACCGGGCCCGATTCTGTCCCCATGTTCATCTCTGTCCTTGTGTCCATTTCCGTCCCTGTCTTTCTCCCTACCCCAGTGAAACTGTGATGGTTTTGGTGGTTTCTGTGTTTTCTTTGGGTCCTGTCTTGTCTCCTCGTGTTTGTGTCTTGGTTTGCTCCCCGGTTTTGTGTGTTAGTGTGTCTTGTGTCCCCTTGTGAGTGTCAGTATGTTCTGTTTCCTGTTTTATGTTGCTAGTCTGGTTTCCTGTTCTGTCTCATCTCGCCAAGCTTAACTTTTGTCTGTCAGATTGTCTTGCCCCGCCCTAATGTGTTTCACCTGACGTATCATCTGTTCCTTGTTTCCTCTTTACCTCTTGTATTTAGCCTCTGTGTTCCCTTTGTCTCTTGTCCGCTCGTTCTTGTGTCTGTGTTCCCTTTTACGCGCCCCCTGACTGAGTGTTGGTTGGTTATTCTGGTTCGCGTTACCCGTGAGTTTTCCCTGCTGTTCCCTGTTTTTTGTCTTGTCTCTTGCCCTCGACACTTTTTGTATTTTTGTGTTTTGGGGATTTGACTGTTTGGTTTTGCTCCTTGTGTTTTTCTTGTACTTTTTGTTAATAAATCCTTGTGTACTTACTTCCGCCTGCCTCCCTCTTCTCTGCTTTCGGGTCCTCATTCCTCCCCTGTGCAACATACTGGACAGATAACCATGAGAGTAGTATCAATCTTCTCATCTAACTCCCTCAAGAAAACGATTAGGACTAAGTGTATTTTTTTTCTCCAAAATGTCAAACTATTTCTTTAACAGTGACTTCTGGCGTTGTCCAGCTTTAGAAATACAACAAGGGTGCAGTCCCAGCTGACTTTTTTGTTGTTGTTGTTGTTGACACAAACTCAATCAAAAACCCTACAACAATCAGGACCCAAAAGCTATTGACATAATGCGGCAAAAACAATCCCGCCCTAGATCATCTTTACATGTGCATGATGAAAGAAATCAGAGCATTCAGGCAGCTACTAAGGAGGGGTCACCCAGCTGTCAGCTACAGCGAGAAAGTGCTGCTGCCGCTGCTGCCACCAGCCTGTGAAATCACCGATCTGATGATGGGAGTCATCCCCCTGACAGCACAGGAAACGGTGACAGTGGAGGTTGGAGTATGAGTTTGGTGAAATATGGGCCTGTCAGAGCGGCCTGAGCATAGTGGTGCAGGGCCGTCGCGCCCCGTGACTGACTTCATCATTGACACTCCCAATGGAGCCAGTGGAGGAATGGGTGGGTGGGATGGGTGTGACAGCGGGGATTTTGCTGGGACCCAATAAAGCCAGGAAGCCAATCTTCCCTCCACAAGATCTCCTCATTTGTTCCATTTGCCGGGGACTATAAACATGGAAGGAACGTCTTAATAAGAATGTATTGCCCTGTTGTAACTGTGAGGACTCCTAGGGGTGCTGGAGGAATTGACCATTTGCATACTCCTTAAAATTGATGAGTGGGGAAAATGAGGAAACTAAGTTGTGAGAGAGGGTGCTTTTTTTGCAACCGACATTAAATACAAGCCAGATGTTTCAGTGAGGAGGCAGGCGGTATTTAAACTGTCATGCAGTGCACTCGAGTGTGTCTTGTGTCTATGACACAAGCTGCTTCTTTGTCTCGTATAACGCCCATTGGTTTCCATGTGGAGTGTTAACACAAGAAGTGAAATATTTGTTAACTCAGATATATGGTGGAGTCAGCTCTGCAAAGTATGCGCAGGATGAGGTATTTTAAAAACAAATGAGCCAGCAACTGCAGCTGCATGTAAATCTGAACATCCCCCCCCCCCGTCACTATTCAAATGTCCTTTAACCATTCACTATCTTCCAGGCAGTGGTTTTTCATCTGCCTCTTTTCTTCATTTACAAAGCCAGCCTTTCCTCTTACCGTTCCCATGCAGCAATGTGTTTATCCCTACGGAAATGAAGATTTCTTCACATCTTTATTCATTTAATTAGTTCGCAAAGCAAAGCTAGAACCAGAAGATGAATTACCTGTGGCCTTGATATTGTGCCACAGAATTTTCTACACAGTAGGCTCTGCAGAAATTAGACCTCAAGACTGGAGGTGGGCGTTTTGGCAATGCCGGCTCACAGACTAGTCCCTATTCTCTCTTTGTACTAAATTCCATTATCCTCACATAAACCTGCTGGAGTGGAGAAGGAAGGTTTCAAGTCCTGTCTCATCGTAAGCCGGCAGGTAAATTAGGGTGGAGGGGTTTGAGTCAATTGTCTTTTCATTGATATGGGAGAACGTCTAAGAAATATACCGTATATGGAAACTTTGTAACTTGCTGGACAAAGAGTGTTAGTAAGTTGAGTTCTCTGCTCTAAAAGGATTTATGTTTTTGTAAATTACATATATAACTCTTGCAAATTACCATAAAAAATACAAAACTGCCGCAGAGATAGGCCAACCTATTAAAAAAAGATGTAGGCATTTAGTAAAAGCTTAATGAAGCTCTTTTACATGCTACATGAAGATTATCAAGGCAAAGCGCCCCAGCCAAAAATTCTGATTAAACACAAATAATTATAATTTGAGCACAAACACTCCCTCATGACCTGACCTCGCCATGAACCACTGTAATATATACACTGTGGCTAAAATGGGACAGGGCTTGGAAGGGTGAGCAAATTACTGAAGCTGAATGTTGTCACCTTGTCATCAGTGTCACCACAAACTTATGATTATGTGCTGCATGAGTGAAATAAATGTCAGATCAACTAAACTATCTGGTGCACGACAGGAAAAAAGAAGCTAAAGCAGATAGGAGCAGGAATGTAATTTTTGTCATCATATTTTTCTAAGTGATGGAAAAGGTTAAGGGATCATTTATCTTCTATTCAATTAATTGATTTGTGTTCATTATCATATTCACAACATGCCTCGGGTGCCACATAGATTACACTGTGATCATGGCTTGGCAAAGATGTGAGGGATGTTTTAGAGGGACAGCAAAGACTCAGTAGATGATAATAGGTCAGAGTTGTCATTACAGGCATAACAACCTCCCCAATCTGCCTGTAGTAATTGCAGATCCCAAAGGTCCGACCTCTTTCAGCTTCATCGCTGTGCAGTCAATGCAACAGTAATGGCCCACTATCATCCTGCTTTCCTTGTACTGCCAGAAATGTAAGCCAAACGTGATTCACAATACCCAGCCCTCATCTGGTTGTGACTAACAACTTCAAACCTAGAAAAAGGTGTTTCCTGTGTGTTTTCCATTTTCAGCATCAGCAGCATTAGCACGCATGGCTCCTGTTCCCGTAGGGGCTTTGTGAATTCAATGACGTCTCTACACGGAGAACGCTGGAAGATCTAATCAGTCTTGCTTCACGTCACTTGATCTGTTTCCTCAATTAGGTTGTAAGCTTGCAGCTGCAAAACTGTTGTAGCTTTACATAGGTTTGCTGGTAAAGTAAATGTGGCTTGTTGTAAGGGGAAATATTTGTCTCTAGGTTCTTTATAGCCCTCCCCCTACAGATCTCTGGCTTATCGATGATCAAACCAAACATTTTGCTGCCCAAAGCGGAGTATTTACATAATAGATTTGCTCTTATCATGTTGCAACCTCTTATGAGTCTTTCCCTTTTCTCAGGATACTACTACACTATCTTGCCACATGTTCCTTTGATCAGGTGCCAGCATGTTTGTAGAGCTAACACACTGAACGAGAAGGGGCCTCCAACATCCAAGGGGAATTACAACATGTCTGTTGTTTCAGATATAGTCAGACAATGTATTATTAGGAAGGTAGTTTCAAGATAGTTTCTGCTGCTTGAATTCCCTTGGGATGGAGCCCAAAGTGCAAAATATTTGGTGCTACATAGATTACGTTACCATGGTTTAACTTTTGGATCAGAATCATCTCTTACAGACTCTCACAATCACCTCATAATCTAAAAAGTCGTTCTGAACATTTATACAAACACTGTATCCTGCTACTTGTGCAAATTTGTGCCCCCCCCCCTCCAATCTCTTCTTGTTCTAGTTTATTGCCACCATGCTTGTGTTGGTATCTCTGGCATTGTGCAGCATGTATATTCCATGTCTCAGGGACAGAGTGTGTGTGGGATTTTGTTCTGAACGTCCCTTGAAGGAATTTTTATGTGCTCTACTCAGAATTATATACACTGTTTGGATTCACTTGGGACACCCTCTGGCACATATCTGAAAAATACAATTGCATATTCGTCGTATGAAATGGTCCTAAGTCATTTACCAATCTCAAATGCTTTAACATCCATTGCTGACACTGCTGTTGGGAATGTGCTGCAGTATGTCCCTTTCATTATTAATAACAAGAACATGAAGCCAGGACTTTGAAAGAGGCTCCTGGTGGACATTGGGCATTATTGCCTATACCCCACAGAGGAATATACGACTTCATTTAAGCTACTTAACCAGCAACTTAATGAGAATACATAGGAGCAAAACAGAGGCAAGCTTATGAAAAATGGATATATTCCAGTGAGACTTCAACAGGACAGGCACAGACTGTCCATTCATTTTGTAAAAATAATACTCTGAAGTTAAACAATTCATAGCATAATTTGGCTTCTCTCTCCCTCATTAAGAGTTACCCATCTGTCTTTCTCTCTTTTACACAAACACACAAAAACATACAGAGAAACACTCAAACACATTAACGTAAACACATACGGTCAAAGTCAAGTACATGGCACGTACTGCAGCACTTTCACAAAACAACACAATGTGGCAAAGAGAGCTGGGATTGGGAGATTCCGTGCGAACAGCCTGAACAAACAGCCCATAGCAAGAGGAAGTCCCATCACAGGGGTCAGGGTTCTGTTAGGACGGACCAAATATGAGAGGGAGAACAGCGTTTCAAAACATTACACGGTAATGGATTCTCACTCTTCTGGGTGGACAGGAAATACTTGTACAAGGAATGTCTACAGTATGGGTTTTCAAATATCTTATTTCAAAACTAAAACTACAGTTTCCATTTTTTTGGGTACTCTACACAATTGAATCAAATCAAATACAACAGGCCTTTAATGAATGTGACAGCTAAATTTGTAAAGCTTTTCATTTCCAGATTCTATGCCAAGATTGTTTCAGAGAATGGATTTCAATTTTCAGGTTCTACAATTGGACCCCCTTAAGATTGTTTAGAATTGGTTTGAACAACATACCAAATTGTTGGAAATGTAAGCCAGAGGACAGACAATTACATTGTGTCCAATGGTCAAGGAATACATGATAACCTATGTCGAACTGCAGAGATCCAGGGTCCATTCAGCCAAAGATTATTTCTTCTGGGAGATGAATCAATCCTAAACGGGATGGATACGCATATAGGAAGTTGGGTCCAAACTAGTTTCAGAGGTTGAAGGAATGAAAGGGTGCTGTCAATCCAGGAGTGGACTTGTGAGATGGCTATGGTGTTGCCATTTGAAAAGGTGTCATACAAACATTTTCACAGATTAGATGTCTACACTAGAACATGGGGAAGGTACTTGAGTTTCTGGAGGGCTCTTAAAAAGCTTTGTGCTGGGGAGATGTGTATGATGGGCTTATGGTGTTGTCATATATATATATATATATATATATATATATATTTGCCTCATAAGCTATTGTCCGTTTTGTTATTATTTGGTTATATGGTCTTGTATATAGTAGTTAGTGTGTTAAAGTTTTCTTGCTTTTTGTCTGGGATGCTAGTGATGATGAAGGGGCGGGGGGGTTATTCATGCTGCAAAATGCATGTTTAGGCTGTTGTGTAAAAGTTATAAAAATAAATCTTAATCATAACAATAATTGTGAGAGAAGGGTAATGAAGCTTGTAATCACTCCACAAGTATTGCTTATTAGTCTACATTTCCATTTCCAAATGTCAATGTGGTACAACATTGCTAACACTTTTCCAGTCATTGTTACTATTTGGTTGTGAGAAATTGGCAACAATGCTAGAGGAAAACAAAACAGATGATAATCACTTCCCTGACAAAACCATACATTTTGTGAAGTTCTATATTTGTTTTAATAACACTATAAGATCCTCTCTTACTATTGCAACACAGGGCTATGTTCCATGTAATGACTATTCATGCTGTGATTGGGCTCTGTTTGCTGCTGAAAAAGAAATCAGATGAAATGTCAGATGCTAATTGGCAACAAAAAGCATAATGAAGAGAGTTAACTTGAATGAATAAATGGATCTTTGGTTGTGTTGTGAAACTGTCTGACCTAAGCAGATTATTTTAAAGGATGTCTAAACGCACATGTAGTTTGACTGATGCATTTATGCACAGCAGCGGTGCCACCACCCAGTTGCTGCATTTACTTTTTGTGAGTTTACAGACATCACATATGCAGTGTGTAATTTCTATATTCATAAAGGTCAGCTTTGCATCACTGCCTGAATCATGCATGACAAAATTGAATACATTACCCAGGAAAGGACCTTAATGAATTAACATATTACACCTAATCTCTTATGAACGGCATTATTTCAGTAACTTGTCACATAGCATTTCCTTAGAATCTACTAATATGTATTCTGTATAAACTTCATACAAAGCACAGGGATCCACTGTGGTGCATAGCATTCATATTTCACTCAATGTGCACAGCAGATATGTAATTTCTTTTATTGTATATGACATTTTTGACAGGTGTTTACTGTTAGAAAAATACAGATTGCATCACCACATGTCAAAGATGCTGTATAACTGTCAGCAACTCTTGTGCTGTTATTCCACTGAATGTCATGTTTTTTATCTTGTCAGTGAGCATATAGTATGATCATGAGCTACCCACATAGGAAAATGCACATCAAATTAAATTATTGTCTATTCACCAAAGTACCAAAGAGAAGGTCTATTTTGCATTTAGAGCGAAAACTTTGAAATCGCAGAATAAAAACATAGTAATAAACTAATTTGATACAACCACTGAAAACTAATTTTGGTGCTTTGCCATTGTTTAATCAATATATAGAGACCAGATTGTTCCTATAAAAGCTGAACTTTACAAATCATATTTATATATATTAAGTTAATATTCTTAAGCCACAGACAGCCGCAGGCTGCACAACTAGTAACTTCTCAACAAAGTAACCAACTCTTGGTACTGTGCCCTGCTGTTGTGTGGAAAACTACTTGCCCAGTGTGCACTATGAAATCACATCACAGTTCCTTATGGCATGATGGAGAAAGGCCACTTATTGACTGACTTCTTTATTTAAACTTGAGTTTGTTTGGTTCCAATGCAAACAGTTGCTCTTCTGCTGTACTGCTACTGACAAAGTAGATGCTCGAGGTGTGTTTGATGTTGCATCAAATTGCACTTGCTTTTACCATCAGTCACCACAAGTGTGGCAAAACCAACCAGGACGGATATCTAAAGGATTCTCACTTTAAGACTTTTGGAATGTATTTACTTATCCTATATCATGTGATCTTTGATATATTCAACAGATTTGTGGGTTTTAGCGGTGTGCTGCAACACATTGGTAGGAGGCCGAAGTGAACCATTGCGTAACAGGAAACAACAGCTCACTCAATTAGAGAGGTAGGTAGAGACGGTTTGCTTACGCTCTGCATTATAATACTGAGTCTTTAGCAGTAGTGTTTTCTTTCCAACAACTATGTGAATAACTCAGATTATCGAGAAAACAAAAATACTACATAAAGCTCATTGAATTCCATGAATTACAGTAACAGGTCGAACTAGATAAACAAAGTACAATCAATTACAACAAAATAATCTTCATCATTAAAGTCATGCATCAGTGGAATATTTGTATAATCATTCTTCGAAAGGTATAGATGACCTATGTGCCATCTGACCAGTGTTGGTAGTTGAAGAAAAGACCCCAAGACAGTGTAAAAATACAGCTTACATACTGTGAGTCTAGTTTTCTGGAAAGCACCCTTTTCTGCTAGTTGAGCTTCCTGTTCCTGTTTTACTGAAATAAGAAAGGACGAATGGGGACACAACACGAATATGCAAGGATTTAGAGGAGTACAGCGCAAGTACTGACAGTTTGTTTTTATGTTGACGTACAATTTCATGGAGTTGACAAATGCAAATATGACCTGCTGTCTACCTCTTGCTATCAACAACAGGGTGTGCCCAGAGAATCACAGTATCTCAGCCTGACCCACTGAGGCAGTGAAGAGAAAATAAGCAACACACAACTAACATTATAGTTCTTCTGAGTCACTGGGCATCTCTGTCTGTCCCCACACACCATGGATGAATAGACCTGGGACAACTTTGCCCCATAATTTTATTTGTTGGATCACAGCTGCACCCAGACTCGTCTCATTTCAGCACCGGCACCGTTTCACGCTTTATTTATAATTCAAACAGAGCCACTCTGGTGTGCATAGATGTTTGTGTGCAAATACAGTAAACACCGATTTTGGAAGGCAATGATGTGTCCATTAACCAAACCAGACTGGTAGAGATGCAATATGAGAAATGTAGTTGGTAGGACAATATTATAAAGTAGATTTCAAGGATGTGGACTATTGATTCAATAATGGGATATCAACGTTCAATATGCATTATGCAACGTAGTGTGTGTGTGTGTGTGTGTGTGTGTGTTTGCATGTGCACTTTAAACACCCACATTGTGTTCAGTGCCAGTGCAACCCTTGTTGGCCATGGGCTCAGTATACCAAGACAGCAAAAAATAGTAGAGATAAACAGCATCAACAATAAACCAACAACAAATGGATTCCATTCACATTTCAATGGAATAGCAATCAGGGTCACTCTAGCATGGCAGCCTTCCAGTGCCAGATCAAGACCTGTAAAATAAACAGAAAACAAATAACACTTTTGTTAGAGGAACGTTAATACTCCAGACTCAGTGGAGCATTTCAATGCAATATGAGATACTATACATACTGAACAATTTGACTGGGCTTAAACTAAACAATTGCTCAGATAAAGTTATGCACTCTTTGACCAAATGAACTACAAAATTAATTATTGCCAATCCAAAATACCACCATCTTACAAGACGTTTGGCTGTTTGCTTATCTCTGCCGCCCTTACCTACTGTTTTTATGCCTGTCATTCTTTACATTCTTGCAATACGTATACAGTTCAACAGTCACACCCCTCCTCCAGTAGACCTTGGGTTCCAGAAGCCTGCTTTTGCCAGTATTAAGTTTGAGTTAACGTTATTTTAGACTAAATCAAGCTGTCAGCTAGCGGTTAGCCAAATTGTGTTTTAACTAAACTAACGTTAGCTTCCCAGCAGAGTCTAATGGTTGAAGTGTGGAACAGATCATGATCCGTGCAGTGTTGTAAATCCTCGTAAAACAGGATTATCATCTTCCACATGCGTAAAGATCGGGTACCCACAGCTCCCCTTCCTCACCAGGATGAGTTTCACCAATTAGAGGCATCACTGTGGGATTGTGGGATTGTTCAGGATTGTGGGTAATGAAGTAATTAACCAATACATTGTGAATAAAAGACATTTATCTCAAAACAAGGTTGGTGCCCCATGAACTTTGGGCATCTGCAGTATGTGAGCATATACAATCGCTTAGTCATGTCGTAGCTGGTTTATAGTCTACCATCGATGCTTATGATTTAATAGCTTATACTCCAATTGTCAATGGAGAAATAACATTGCATTTTTACTTCTGGAACCCGCTGTGGGCGGGACTGTTGAGCTCTCTAATAACAGTTTACGGTGATAAAAGTGGCAAGCTTACCACTTAAATTCCGAAATTAAGTATGGAAAACAATAGCTTCTAGATTTCAGGCAGAGGTAGACAAAAAGTCGGCTACTTTTGTTAGCTGTTGTGCATCTATTTTCCTGGCTGAAAAGACACTTGTTGCTGGCAGATTTCTAGCTAGCTAACTAAGCTTATGGCAGCTTCATGCATTGGTTGAAAACATAAAAGTGGCAGAAAGTTAGCATCGTCAACAGTGATGACTAATGCAGAAGACATGTAAGACTACATAAAGTAAAAAACATTGTTGTTGTATTGAAGTGTACAGTCAGTATGATAAGTAAAATCCAACCGATATTTATTTTTAGCATAACGCAGTTTGGCAGAGTAGTTTATATGTAGGCTACATGCTAGTTTGTATTAACGTATATGTCTCATTTTGAATGTTACAATGGAAAAAGCTTTTAGAATGAGGACTAACTGATGTGTTTGCTGGGGGTTGCCGGGGAGTGTCACCATTCCCAAATCTAGTAAAGAGCAGGACAGAACTTACAAAACTTTGATAGCTTCTAGCTTCTAGGATCAGCTGTTGCTGTTTGGGAAATCGCTGTTAGGGGGAGGGATTCAGCATCCAATACAACAATACTTTTTGAAGAAAAAGAAAACGATTTTATTTAAAAACAATTGATATTCACAAAAACAATTGAATTGACCTGAGGTACCGAGGTAGGTGGTTGTTTTTAACATCTTTTGAATAAAATCATGTTTTAAATATCTTTCAGATCAAACTGTTACCTTGAAATTAAATTAAATCTAATACATTTATAAATTAACAACTTATGGTATTGACCGTAAATACCGTAAAAATAAACTGTAGTATTTTGAAACATCTACCGGTATTAGATTTTTAACATTCAAATTTCTGTGTCTGTAGCTTTAAATGCGTTTGAGGAGGATAGATGCGGGGCAAGATGGAGGTTGGGGGTGTGGCCCCAACCAACTGACATGCTTTGATTGTTTGAAAAACCATGATGTCTCTCTCTTTCAAATGGGCGGGTCAAATTCTCTGGGTGGGCAAAGCAGAGAAACCTTTCCCCTTATGACAACATAAGGGGAAGATTCCAGATTGGTTCATCTGAGCTTTATTTTGTGTGTTGATTCTCATGTGTACATGTGTGTGAACACAACACCTCTGCGTATGTGTGTTTATTTTTACGTATACATGCAGATATCTGCGTCGGTGTATCATAGTATTCGTGCATTTGTGTGCTGGTTGCAGTGTGTTTCTTTGCACAGCTTTAGCTGCTTAGAAAAGCCTGGATGCACATGGACACTGATCATCTCAACTAAACTGGGATATGAACCAAGGGACTCTGTCAAAAATGTTGGTCTATTTGAAATCATCTGTAATATTAATTGTTGTATGACTTGGACCTTTCCCAAATATCAATTAGGCGGGTCAAATTCTCTGGGTGGTCAAAGCAGAGAAAGGGAAAGGCTTTAATTTTCTCAAAAGCAGGGCAGGATACCCAGGGCTTGGTTTACACCTATTGCTATTTCTAGCCAATGGGGGACCATAGGCAGGGTAGGAGAACCCATATTAATGTTAAAAAACTCATAAAGTGACATTTTCATGCCATGAGACTTTTAATGATAGAAATAGGAATCATGGCATCTGCTATTGCATGCGCCATACCACACGCAGCGCAGACGCACCCGGTTGAAAATAGGGGTTATATTCAGCTTTCAGTTAACTGTGAAAATGCTTTGGCAAGCATATGTTTAAGTACATGTTTCAGGTTTCACTGTACTGGTGAATTTAAAGGAAACTGACTTGAGCACTTGAATGATGCTTTCCTCATGTACAACCAATCTCTTCATTAAGTCTTTTCAAGAGGATATGATAGCAATTCTGAGTGCAATGATACACTTCCTAATAGCACTACTCAAAAGTTCAACACCCCTACATCTCCCTTTGAGAGAGAATATGAAAGTTTTAGAGGCTATTAATCTTAACTGGAGAATGAGAACATAATTCATAAAATCATCAAATATTTCACCCAGGAACCCATTAAGTCGACTAAGTAATTCAAAACACTGTGAGGCTCTTCATAAAACTGCATTTAGCTTCAGTGTAACTCAGCGTTGAGAACACGACACAAACCCTGATTTACGGTTTGCCTTTCAGGTCCCGTTCTACAAAAACACAATATCCGAAAATTGCCCAGGTTTCACTTGCACAAACAAGCAGCACTGCAAATAAATGTAACACTCTCCCAGTAAATTATTCATAATCAATTACCAACTGTGTCATACAAGTGCATACATTCTCTCTTACTTACTGTGCTATCTTGCAGTTGGTTGTTGTAACAAACCGTCCTGTGTAGTGTATATTACATCTGACCACATTGTTAGTGAAGTCTGATTCCAGCACCAAGAATTTAGGATTGACCTGGAGCTAAGAGACAAAAGACAGATGGCACATTACAACTCACCGTAATCATAAAATTAAAATGAAACAGCTAATGGGTCAAGAAATAAGGTGTTTGGGATGGATAAAACTGAACACAATCATGTATAGATGTTTTGTGTGTACATCATGCCGTCGCGAAATAAAATATGCATGGAAAATTGAAAATGAGATGAATGGGAAACCAGTGCCACTGAGACACGAAGTGCTCACACACCAAAAGAAGTAGAAACCTTTAGTAGCTTTATAACTCTTTTATAACCCAGATGAATGTGTTTTAGTGACCTAGACCTTCACACTCTTCATTGAAATGTGACCTTGCTCTGTCCGTAAACATTCCACATATTCTCACTTGACTCCTACCTTTAGTATGTAGTTTCCAGGCTTGATGTCAGTGATATCGATCCACTGACAGTCAATATCCGCATTGTATGTATCGTAGCAGCCGGGGCTTAGACCCTGAAGAAACAGAAGGGAGGAGAGACGCTCGTGAGGAATACTAATCCAAGATAAAAAAACAAAAAACTTGCAATTTTAAGTCAGCGGTCAAAAAGTTAAGATGTTACAATAAACATTAGGTGATCCAATGAATAAAAGCCAGCTGTTACGTAACAATCAGGACAACCTAAGTGTACTGCTGGTGATCACTAAATGAAGATGAAAATAATATTTCATGCTTTGGTTTTCTGTGTTACCTGAGTGTGAGTGGTACATGCATATCGCTTCAGGTGACCAAAGTCACAGGTGGTGTCCTCCAGACAAAAGCTAGCCTTGTGTCCCTCTGCAACTTTACGGCCAGTGCTGACCTCCAGTAAATCATAGTGGCTGAACTCATCCATGCTGTGGTAGTGCCTGTCAGAACAAGCGAAAGACTGTGATTATAGTGAAAAGTGAAACAAACGTCTTAGTTAAGGTGGGCAATCAAAGAGTTTAAGTTTATTTTAGTGTTATTTTTAATACCATGTTTGACTAAGGAGCAGTGTCTAAGCAGCACCCATTTTCAGTAATATATTAATAAATGTATTAATTACATTGCCATTTTGTTTCAATTTAGCTTCTGCAAGTTAAAGTGTGACTTTAAAGACAAACAACAAGGATGACACCTTGACTTGACACATCATAAAGTATCAAAAGACAACGGATACTAATTAATGGCAACAATAAAGTATTTCTGAAGCACGACATTAACACCCTAATGAAGTATGAATGTTGTTAATTAGCTTATATCAGTCAGCAAGATCAGAGGTGTTTGTGTGTGTGAACACAACACCTTTGTGTATGTGTGTGTTTGTATGTGTGTGTGTGTGTGTGTGTGTTTATTTTCACGTGTACGTGCAGATATCCGTGTGTGTTTATCATAGTATGCGTGTATTTGTGTGCTGGTTGCAGTGTGTTTCTTTGCACAGCTTTAGCAGCTTAGAAAAGCCTGGATGCACATGGACACTGATCATCTCAACTAAACTGGGATATGAACCAAGGGACTCTGTCAAAATGTTGGTCCATTTGAAATCATCTGTTATATTAACGGTTGTATGACTCGGACCTATCCCAAATATCAAAGTGACCCAGGATGCTATTTACTTATCACAAGCCTGATGACTTTTGTCACATTATAAAAATTACATATATATATATATATATATATATATATATATATATATATATATATAGTAATTTTTTTTTAATGTTACCAAAGTTCCTCATGATAAAAATCACACAAAGATTAGCCAACTAACTATTCCTAAAATTCAGATAATACTTGAGAGCTGGCGAGGTATAACTGTTTTCAATCCATCATACTATGGATTAGATCTTAAAGCAAAACCTTTCAAACTGTTAATAGCTGCACTTTGATTCTTTCAGATACAAAATGGCCTACATCAAAATGACAATAATCCTAAAGGGAACACCCACCTGAAATTACCAGCCGTTATTGCAAGCATTTATTTCCACTATCCTTGGATTCTTAAATTGCGCCACAAAACATATTTAATTGGTGTTGACTTTAGTTGCTGCAGCAGGTGAGGTAAGCACTGGATCTACATTCAGACTATATAAATATTTTCCTTTCGCCTTACTTCATGGTCTATATTTCAACATAGCAACAGCTTTTACTGGAACAGTCATTAAAGATTGAAGGATGACTTGGAAGGGAACGTGGGTACTTTCCACTAACAAAGCAAGTGACCATTCAAGGACTCATTCTTTCCATAGAAGAGGCACCCAATAATGAGCTGCTCTCAGGTAGAAACCTGTCAGTCATTATCTCCTGATGAACACTTTCTTTTGTGATTATTGCCATAAATTACTCTTCTGTCTCCGTTGACATGCAAATCGTTATGGCCGAGTGTGTTTACAGGCTTATTGTATGTGGGGCACACAGGCATTTTTGTGCAATGTTTGAGTGTATTCACACGTGTATAAACCAGGGCGGGGGTGGTGGTGGTATGTGGGGTTGGG
>NC_048407.1:26396637-26455916 GCF_013103735.1 Etheostoma cragini
ACAGTCTTTGTTTGTGTTCCAGAAACTGCCATTCATTTCAGTGGCAGTCTTGAGATGATTATCTGGAGTGTGCATGCGTGCATGTGTTTGCGTGTTAAATAGAAAGAAAGAGTGCGGGAAGCAGAGAAAAAGATTGAGAGTGGGAGGGGCTGGATGGCGAGGTGCCTGGAAGGGTCCCCTGCCTCCTCGGATTCCTGGATCACCTCACCCACTGTCAACTATAGAGAATGTAGTGTTGGAAGGACAGATATAAGGTTTGAGAAGAATAATTTGTAATTGTAATTTGCGAAACATTCCAATCCTTATTCAAAATCATGAGTCACTCTCCACTTGTGTTGCAACAAACAAGACTTTGAGGGTTTCTCAGATCACAGCTTGGGTTGTAAAACACAGAGAACTACAGTATGTTCTTTTAGAATTATTTAGCAGTGGCCTGACATTTGCCTTCCACAAAATGCAAACAAGATAGGAAGACATACATCCAAGAACCTTCATAAACAGCAGCTATGATCTCTGACCACAGAGATCCCACACTTTAATACAGTTGTACCATAAGGTGGTGATAGCCGAATGAAGCTTTGTGAACCAGTATCTATCTTTTTCTGTGAGCGTTCTCTGTTCAACAATTGGTTGACAATATCCTGTATTGTAATGCCTTAGGCATTTCTCTTAAAACCAAGAGGGCCATCTAGTGGACTTAGAAAATAAAGACACTGGTTTATGAAGCTTCATTTGGCCATGACTACCGTAGGGGACTGCGACAAAAAAGCAGAAGTTGAAGAACTGTATTATATCTACCAAATAAGAATTCTGTGTCCTCGATTTAAAAAAATAAAATAACATAGAGAATTCCAACATTTTTACAACACTATGATACCCAAGAGGATGCTGTTCCCTTCCCTTCTTCTAATTCTCCAGTGAGAAAGATAGGGGTGAATGTAATGAAAAGCAGAACTGTCAACTACACAGCATTTGCAACAGAACTGAAATGTAGGGCAGCAAAGTTTATTGTAAGAATCTGGCCTAGAGATGTTCTTCCCCTACATAGATTTCTTTGTTAAGAAACACTCTATCCCAGTAACCCATATCCATGCCATCATACTTTAGCAGCTGTGTGATCTGGCGTCACAAATTGACAAGAAAAATTGATGGATTTGTCATTCTGATCACACAGCCAGTGGAATTATTGTCTTGGCTTTCTGCCTCATGGGAACCACTGTGTAAATGCAGACTGATGTCAGACAGCAACAACACTGCCAATCTCCTAATGGCCAGTCAACATTCCTCTAAGATGAGGATAGTAAAGCAGAGCAGCAGAGCAGCAGAGCCTGGCACTAGCTTCAGAGGGCGGACTTGCAAAAAGTGAGATAAAAGCCAGTCTATGGAATATAATGTCATAAAATTCTGACAATAGCCCCAAAATCACCTCATCAGCAGTCCATCAGAGCCACAACTGACTTGCTTAATCAACTAAAATATGCCCACTGAGAAACACAGTAAGAAATGGGCTTGATAAAACTTGTGATGTTGGGCTATATGTAAAAATTAAATTTAAGTGACTTGACTCTGTGTCTAGGATAATCCTGAAAGGCCCGGGACATGCATCATGGATCACCATCCATCATGGTTCCATACATTAATTAAATATTAGTCATGGAATATTATAATTCACAAGCTAGATCAGGAATTTTACAAGCAAAACTAACAACCAGATTTTTCTTTTTGTAAAATTGCAATAACCCTTTTATGGGTAATTTAATCAACATATACTAGTCTATGTGAACAGACATTATTTACGTAAACAAATAAATGAATACACTTAGTAAGAATAAAATCAGATTGACATAAAGAAGCTTGCTCACTAGTTCCCTGGTTACCGCAACAGCTAATATTGTGGTCAGTAAAAATGACTAGGTGATTATTAATATTAGGTGAAATCAGTTTTTTATTAAGTACTTACTGATGACAGCTATGCCACTCCCAGGTATGACGTGGCCTGTTAGGCATGAAGTCGGCAGTCCCCTTATTCTTCACCCTCTGTGGGAACCGTAGCAGGACCCTTACATCATAGTCAGTAATCTCGGGGCCATAGGCGGAGCTGAATGGCGGACACAAACATCAAGACAAAAAACAGTAAGAGAAACAGCACTAACCCTAACCCTGCAAAAAGAATGTTAGCATGTCGGTTTCTCATAACTAAGACAAAAAATAAAAATAAGAGCCAGACTGGAAGGGCTTGGAGACAGAAGCATATCTACTAAATAATTGATTCTACAGATTACAATCATCTCTCCAAACACAGTTTCCATATGGGGAGAGGAAACATTCTGTTGCACGATTCACTTTTTTGTGTGAAAGAGGAGGAACAACCTCGAGTTCACAATAGCACTGAGGATCTAAATCATTCATCTTATGGCTTGTTGTTGACATTGGAGTGTATGGCAAATTACAACAACCCATCTGTCGGTGATTGCAGCAAAGTCAGACAGGATATGAAAGGGCTTTGAGGGATGGCTGTGCTTGTGTTGGGAATAAGGCAAATAGAGCAGCCATGGGGACAGCACACTTCCATCATTTCAATAGTGTCTTTAGTGCAAAGAAAGTCAGAGGGCCCAGGCCCGGGGCTCAGGGGATGCTATCCACCAACACAAAGAAATGAAACTAACAACAGTATAAGATAAGGATATAAGAATGATACACTGGGTCAGGAAATATTTTATTGTTTCTAATATACCACAATTGAATGTCTTCGAAATGTGCTAACCATTAAGCCAACAAGCTACCTTTTAAGATATCACAGCATCCATTAAATAAAATAAATAAATAATTAATTAACATAAGAACATTAACATGAAAACAGAACCCATCGGAGCAAGGACATGTTTGATACTGTGACATTAGAATGAACCCATTGAAAAGGTGAATAAATACTAAAATAAACACAAGTCAGCAAAGGACATCCACAATTGGGTTTACCTTGAGAGACATTTTTCTTCCGCAGCACAGCGGAGAGAATACATGTGGGCTCTTTGAATGTATGTGGAAGCCTGGACATAGTTGGGATCAGGAACCAGGTCAGGCAAGCCTGAAATAATGGACAATAGAATTACTTATGGATTAGTCAAAGGGAGGGAGGTTTTAGACTTAAACATGATAATACACAGCATATACAATGTTATCATCACATTACATTGTTAAGTGTAGTCACCTTTTGAGCTCTACAAATGTATTTCCTTCGCACCAGTGCCAGCATACACCATAGAAACATAGGAACTCTTTAGCATATTTGTCATCAACTTTTTATTACCCGGTTATTATGCTAGTGCTGATCGGAGAACATGATGGGCAAACATGCAGCATTTCAAGACTGGGTGTCTCAAGAGAGAGCTTTCGGCCACTAACTATTGTGCATTCCAGATTATTATCATGGTTTTCTAATAAGACACTTTTTCTCCATAGGCCTGTTGAACAAGGTTGACTTTCAGGTGAGAGAGCGCAGAGTTGTAAAAGGTATTTTTTTTTTTTTTTAACACCAAAAATGTCTTGCCTTCTTGGCTAATGTGATGTGACCTTCTACGTGCACTGATCTTAATAAGAATGTGTCACTTCAGCTTAACCTTTAATATAGTAAATGTAGAATGACTAGTTATATCTGTTGGTGATAAGGCTAAACTTGGAAATATCTGAGCTACAGTATCATAGGGGAGCTTGTTGCAATGCAGCTTGTGTTTTTCATACTTTCGATTCTGCAAACAGGTGACAGAGATGAAGAGATGAGGGAAGGCATAGGTGCACAGAGATACAGCAAGAGAGCCAGACAGAGACATAGAGAGGGAGAACAGTGATCTCACACCAGAGGTGTCAAGTAACAAAGTACAAATACTTTGTTACCTTAAGTAGAAATTTGGGGTATCTATACTTTACTGGAGTAATTATTTTACAGCAGACTATTTACTTCTTCTCTTTACATTTTCACGCAATTATTTGTACTTTCTACTTCTTACATTTTAAACATAACCTTGTTACTCCTATTTCAGTTTGGCTTGTTTTCCTTCCAGCTTGTCAATGTTAAAAATAAATAAATGAACACCAAAAAAAACTTAAACCTATCCAGATAATTTGCTCCCTCTGGATAGAGTGAATTTGATCATGTTTGGTTGAGAAGTATAAACATATACCATTCCAACACCGCGATCAATCGCACCTGCATATGGCACAAATCACGGTTTTCCCTTTACAGTACTTTTGCTTTTATACTTTAAGTAGTTGTGAAACCAGTAGTTTTAAACTTTTACCTGAGTAGATATTTCAACTTCCACATAAACCCTACTACCTATACTTCTACTCGAGTAATACACGTGAATACTTTTGACACCTCTGTCTCACACAGTGCTGTTTTTTAAAGTGGGTCACTGTTCAAGTCTGAGAAAACCTGAGAAACAAGTAAAATAAATAAATAAGCAGGCCTGACTTCATCCTGTTCTCAGTGAAGGCCAATGCCAGCAAGAGTCTGTGGCATAGCTTATCACCCTTCTCTGTCTAGATCACAAAGGCCAGACACGCTGAAATGTGAGCTTGTTTAAGCCACTGAAAGTCAAACTATCAGACCTCTTAGCCTGGAAGTATTGATAAAATAACAAAAGTTATGCACATCCAATCATTTCTGTTGCAGCAAGCTTAAGCCACAAAAATAAAAATAGATAATACAATGTCTTTTAATTTCTGAAATGGTCTGTTAATGGAAACCAGACATTAATTTTTCTATTTTTTATTTGTCCAGTTTAACATCCCAGTGAGTCATCCCTCCCCAGCCGCAAGTTTAAGTAAGGACTTTGCCTTTGTGGGCATTGTGTAAACATCCTATATGACAGCTTTCTCTGAGGCAGACATGAAGGACAGGGGGAAGCTACCTGGGGAAGACCATGTTAATACTGTAAGATTATTGTGAGATGCAGTTTTCCAACAGCACTCTCAACCCCATTTTCCTCCTCACCCAAGGAAAGCTTTGTTTTCTGCATCCTAATCTTTTGAAATATAAAATTGGGTCCCTTTTAGAGGGATAAAGTGTATTGAAAAGCCAAAGCTGATCAGCTCAACAGCATGTGACAAAGCCACATCACATTACACTCTAAGTGGGCCGCGGAGAACAGAAACTGAATCTTGCCATGCTTTTTATACCATCTAATATAGCATAATAAAATACATGAGGGCTAGACTGTTAGCTGCAGGGCAACTGCAGATTGGAATACTTGAAATTTATTGAGGTCATTTTAAAATGAAAATCACAGTGTCATTTGATGATTGTATTCAGTATAAAGTTTATTACTGCTTATCTTGCCAGTTTGTTTATTATTCTGTTTTCTGTTGTTATTACATCTTATCTATTTTCATGATAATCAACCATTTTACTTCTGGTGGTCAGTATATTACGGATTTATTTCAGCAAAAGTGAGATGCTAAAACCAGTTCTCTTAATTTGAAGATATCATGTTTAAGCTAATGAGTGAAATATCTGCAGCTCTGCCTTGCAGCTGCCTTAATGAATTAATTAGTCTAATGATTCCTACACATGACTGCGTGTGGCTTTGTCAGGGAATATGAGAGCAAGCAAGAGTGAGATTAAATAGCAATGGGTGTGGGGACAATATGCAAACTTTTTTTACTGATCTCTTTGAACATAGCATATACCGTGTCCTGTGTAATATTCTTGCTCTTTTTATACAACACTTTGCTTCTAATGCCAAACCCCTTGAAGCTTTGGCTGCGGATCAAGCCCTATTCAGTGTGTGATTCTGGGAACAACTTGTCTGTTGAACCATTTGATAGTTAAAAGAAATTACTAGAAAGTGGTTCTGCACTGAAACTTATATTATGGCCTTATACCTTTTCCTTCCTTGGGAATATTTTTAATGACCACATTGGATAATATATATTAACATTTTAAGAATGTTTTTATATGTTTTAATCTGTAGCCTAATCATTGAAATATATGTTTATTTTGAAATATCAGTGTATCTTATGTACTTTACAGCCTCTGTTACGACACACCATTGTCTTTAAAAATGGTGTTAAATAATAAATACACATGGTTAATAAATATGCATGTCTGCTGACTTTAGTTTTAAGTCAAATTTAAACTAGTAGATCACAATAGGTTTTACGGTACTTTAACAGGCTAATGGCCCCCATTGGCTGAACCTTGATCATGATGATCCTGGGAGCACTAAGGTATCTGCACACATGTTGGCTTTTTGTGCTGTAGAAATTGCTCCAAGCACTAGACTGGCTAATGAATGATGAATTCAAGGCATGCAGCACACTAAAGAGACTGCTGCACAGTAAGGCAGATCATTGTGTAAAAGAAAGGTAAATCTGCATTATTAAGAGCCGGAATCTCGTTGGAGGTTTTCATCTCCTCTCAGCTCAGACCAGACACAGCCTCTGGTGGTCAGACCATAAAAAAACTTAACATGTTTGCATTTAGCTTTGTCATGTTTTCCTAAGCGTTAACAATATGCTCAAGAGAAACCTCTTCCTCCATAGTACAGTGATATGTTATAAAAATATATATTTTTAGGCCAGGGTATTGCACTTTTGACACTCAGTCTTCCCCTAAGAACTCTGACTGAATGTTTCTTTGATTTCCTGTAGCTGAGGCAATGGACCCCATGTGTTTCAGGGACTTTCCATGCACTCCATCCCCCTCGGGGAGTGGTGAAGTACAGTATCCCCCTCCCTTGTTTCCTCTCTCCTGTCCTCAAGCCCAGGAGGCAGCCACAGCCCACCAACACCCCATGTCACAAGACCCCCTTTGAGGTCACCACCACTATTACCTAACTCCACACGCAGCGTATATAACAGACCTCCCCACACAAAAACAGTGGTTCTTGTGTGTGCTCTCTGTTTATTGGCAAAGCTTGCTCAACACCTGGTTTCAATAACCATGCAAGTGGAAAAAGATGAACCTTGTGTCCTTATGTACTTTGCTTTGTTTGTAAACTACACAAATATATTTTATCCTACATTTTAAGCAGTTATTTCATTCTAACTACTCCAGATATTTGCAACTTGAAAGAAGAATGTTGTAAAAAACAACATGATTGTGTAATGAAGGGGTTGTGAGCGCTCTACTCCCCTGGGTTTTACATACCTCAAATTCATATGTCCAGCAATAACAGAAATCAAATCAAAGACAGAAGTAGCCTAGACAGAAGCCTAGTAGTGAGCACGTTTCCTGTTTCCACTGAACATTTGTAATATTTGAGTGCCCTTGAATTTTCTTGAAAACCAAACTTATTGCTACAAATCTGCCATCCCACCCATGTGTCAAAGCCACTCATAATATTATACAGATTTAAATAAAGGATACATGTTCACAAAAAAGCTTACCATACCTCTCTGTTCTGGTCGGTACACACTCCCAACATTCATGTTCTCAACACCGGAGTTGGGAGAATATCTGCCTGGAGGAATGGGCTGCAGGAAAGGAGGCTGGGGTCTTCCATATGGAGGAAACTGCTCATACTGAGGGCTCCTGACTTGTGGTTGACCAGCTGGTCCTGTCCTGTCCACTATTACTGGAGCTGCCTGGTTGGCATCAGGGGCAGGGGCAGCAGGGATGGCAGGAGCAGTGTCCCCGTTAAAGAGACTGTGGGTGTATCTGCGGTCGAGACCATCTGCAAATGGCGGTTGGGCAGCACGGGCAGGCACCGCAGGATTGGGCCCATAGCCGTAAGACTGGTAGTAGCGGTAGCCATCGTCAGTAAAATCAGAGGGAGAGCCTGGGAGCACTGGGGCCAGACCACCTCCAAACCCTGCCCCAGCATACCCCTGCCCAGCACCATACCCTCCACCACCATACCCTCCAACACCAAATCCTCCACCGGCAACAGGCTGAAATGGTGGCTCATAGCCCCTGACTGGTCCCTCTACAACACTAGAGTCGAAAGGTCCTGATTGAAATGGAGGCTGTTGAGGATATGGGTTCTGTGGGAAGGATGGTATATTATAAGAAGATGAAGAAAAGGATGACGATGACGACGAAGACCCTGTGGATGGCCTGAAGCGTGTGCTAGTGGATCCTTGGAACTGGCTACCACCTGTGCTGCCTGCAGTTTGTCTCCAGTTATCAGGCACTTGCCCAAAGCCAAAAGGATGCCTTGCCTGCCCACGAACAGTCTCAGAGGATCCTCTTGATGGAGCCTGGCGGCGGACATTGCCTCCCGGAGGTCTACGCGAAGAGCGTGGACTAGAGTTTGCCACAACCACGCTGGGACCTCTGTCCTGGGCCCCTGCCCGGGCAGGAACATATTCAGCTCCACTGTTCAGCAGGCTAAACAGCCTGCCATTGTTCTCCCACTGAATCACCTGCCTCCATGGGGTGGCCGAGCTGTCCTGCCCTTGGCCCTGATCCTGGCTCTGTTCCTGAGTCTGTGTGGCAACTTGAGCCTGCCCCAAGCCCAGCAGAATGAATACTAAAAATGCCACAATAGGCACCATACTGGCTCCAAAGATGCCACAGCTCACCACAGAAAAACTCCCCCAGTACACCAGCACTTCAAACTCAAACCACCTGTAGCTCAGTCAATAAAACATGTGTTACCTCTTCCCGAGGGTACAGCTTTGGTGTGAGTGTTGAGACAGATGAAGTGTTGAAAAGTAAGCCTGTGGTTGAGTGCATCTGCAGGTCTTCCCTGCCAGCAGTAGTAGAGGTTGAATGTGCATTCAGAAGCAATCACACCCAGGAGAGTGAAAGTGGGCTTCAGAAGACTCAGGTGGTGGTGTCGTCTGTTAGGGCTATGAGAATACGTCCTGACTTCTCTGCTGGCTCGACTGTCAGGAGACTGAGAATTGCTCTCTGCCTTCTGGAAAGAAGTGTCTGTGCACTGCACGACTGCAAGTTTCTATTTGCCTGATTGCTTACAATGGGTTGTGAAAAAATCTCAAACTTTTTTTAAGGAGAGGTCCCACACGGCCCTAGTGCTAGTGATGTTTCCTGGCCTGCAGCAGCCAGGGCTCCATGAGGCTTCCAGAGTCAACATTACCATCTGCAAAGGCATTCAGACATATAACACATCTCACTTTCAAGGGCTTTGCTTTCTCTTCTCATCCTGTACAGTATGAGCCTGGACATGGACAACATGACTTTGATTTTTCCACAGATGTTTCAAAAGCATGTTCTGTTTTTGGATTTACATTTAAAACTTTTAAAATTGCAATGACCATGTGTAAATTGGAAATGCCTTAATTGGAAAATGGGCAGTTTTTCCACAGAGAACCACATAAAACAATAGACAACAGGTTATTTTAAATGTAATCCAATTGATCCAGGGTACATTTTGTAGTGCAATGCTGATGTACAGTGAGGCGACATTTGCACAAGCAATGAGCAGTTCTTAAGGCTATACTGTCTGGTAATTTGTAATATGACTTTATATGAATACATTAGTCTTTACAACAGAATCCTCTATTTATGTGGTGGGTATGCTAGAAAATGTGGTCTGTGTCCTACACACTAAGACATAAAAAACTGAGGTCAATTAGAAAAGTGTTCAAAACCCTCCCCCCGCCAAAGCAGTAGCATTCTAAATGCACAAAAGACAGGCATACATGCAGACAACACTGTGAGTGCTGTTGTCTGCAAATACTATCACTGTTAATGCTGAACTGTTGCACTCAGAGAACCCCATTTACACAAATGTTCTGAGAGACAAGTCATTAGTCAACACATTCATGTGGGATTTGAAACAGCTTGGTTACTGCTTGCCTTGATAGAGTGAGCACATGCAAACAGAATCAGATTTCCCCCCATTATCAAAGTCATCAGTTTGCAAGGTATTTTCCTTGGCATGGCTCGCATGGGCAATGGCCCCAATGTGCCACAGACCAAAGAAAGGACAACATTCCTCTAGGGCTGTAGCAGTGAACATTAACATTGCCTCTTTGAAACAGGATGCAGAAAAACAACCTGATGCATGTTGATTTTAATGTACATCCTCTCCCTCAAATGCACAAGAGAAGGTCCACCATGATCATTCCTGTACAACAGAATATAGTGAGAAGTCTTCAGGGAATAGATGGCCGTGGAGAGTGTAGCAGAAGGGCATCAATATGGATATATCATTACTAAATGTACACTGTATGTTTATCACATATGGGTCTACATAGCTGTCGTCTCATATTGCCATGCAATGACTCAAAACATATTTATAAAAAGCTGACATTCATGACTGAAGATCAAATATTTTTAACTTTACATTTTTGTCTGCTATTTGACAAAGTATATGTAACAATTGTCAGCCTATTTATGAAATATATCCTACTCACTGAAAATACTGGATTAAACGACAATTTGCTGACAGATGATTATTAGATACAATACCTATAAGAATTTCAGAGAGGTCAACAAGGCAATTTTTTTTGTTTTGTACTATATATTCAGCATTATATTTTGGTACACCACCCCTGTCATATATGCTATTGTCAAGTCACAGGCCAGTAAAGTATATAAAGTTTATAGTTTGTTATCTTCTTTTTTTCTTAATTTATTTTTCACTACCCACTTTCCAGTGTGTGTCTTTGCTGTGATACCTTTTGAGGGGATTTTTACTTGAAAGTGACACAAAATGGAGAAATTCCTTGAGGAAGGACACTGTCAGATTCTTCCTGGCTCACACTGTCCCTCTTTGTTTAGTGCCTTTTAAAGCCTTTTACCTTTTGAATCAGTCTTGTTTTCAGCTCTTACTCCTACATTTTAATAACACCCCCTTCAACTTTTTTCCATTATATTAAGCTTGAGGGTTTTTAATCTTAATTACAGATGGATCCCAGGAGATTTTCCTCAGACACAGAACTTGCTGCTTTAAAAAGACACACCAACCAAGAGCCTCTGAATGCACTGAAATCCTGTCACTAACACATTCCACAGAGATTAGTCTACGTTGAAAGGCAAGGATGGTTGTTGTTGTGTGACTGCTGTGTCTCCTGTCTGCTGGAAACACCATGTACTTTGTAAAGTTCAGTGTAGAAACACATTGATCTGAGTGACTATAAAGCACAGGAGGAAAGCCCAGGGAGTAGGCATCCTGTTAAGAGCAACTTTAAGCTGTACAAAATCAGAGCTGGGGATGCTCTTGTATACTGTATATGACTACATTCGTCCTCTGAGTCAAGACAGCAGAAGAAAGTTCATATATGTAATGTTCTAACAAACCTATCAGTGATTAAGTTCAGAATTCTATTGAATACAATATTTTAGACAATGATGTAATACAATAAAAGCTAACAAACTAATACAATATGTATAAAGCAAACTGTGTTCTGGTTCTGTGTACTATGAAGAAAAAAACAAGCAGTGTTGCCTGAAAACAGGGACCAAACAGACTTGTGATCAAACAGGCAAATGTTTTAAACTGATAAATGTTTTTATAAGGTCAAATACCACTTTCTTCCTGTCTGTTTCCTTGGAATCAGGTTTTATGAGATGCTGATTTCATGCAAATTTTGAAAGGGGACAACAACAAAGAGAAGAGATGTCATAAATTCTGAATTTTTTTTATAAGAAAGGAAATTATTCAACTTTGCAGCTGTCAGATTCTACAAGAGTTACTTATCTGACCTTTCCTTATTCCAAAAGGAAATTATCTGATATACAACAATGAAAGATAGCTAGATGAAGAACACACTGAAAAGCTGTAAAAGTGATATTGGCTTCCCTTGTAGAACGGCTCCTTTCCTGACCATACCCTGCATCCTCAAATCCTGCATCCATGGCCAATCATGCATTTTGTATTTGAGGATTCAGAAAGAACGAAATTGGTTAAAAACGGAGACTTCTGTGATGGCTAAGTTTGTTACCAATGTCAGACATGATGATAAACCACTTCCTGAAGTCGGCTAGGATTTTGACACATTCAGCATTTTATTGTCCGACAGCTTTCCTCCCCATCTGTAATCTGCTGGAGAAACATTAAAAGATTGCTGGGACTGCATTTTCTGTGGAACATTTCCAACTATTTTGCAAAGAATGTTTTGGGTCATGGTGGGGATCTATTTTTTTTTTTCTTAAATCCAAACAATAAGGAATGTGCCTTTGTTGTTTCGTAGCATTGACTTGATTGGTCATGTAAGTATAAAAATAGGTCAGTTAAACTATTCAAACGTGGCTGCAGAAAAAGAGTCTATTAGTGCAATGAAAGCAGTAAGTGTAAGAATACAGCAGACGTATAGCTCACTAAGTTATAGCAGTATAGCTTAGTTGTAAAAGATAAAAACGGGCATTAAAAAGACAAAACAAAAGCCCAAGCTTGTAGGCCCTTTGGAATTGTAACTGGTGAGAAACCGGTGGCAATGCTGAACTACAAACTGTATCCAGCCATTTACTTATTTTTTTTTTGCAATCAAATATTTTTTATCATAAAATTAACAAACAATACCCTGAGACATAAGAATGCTTTCAAAAACCAAAAAACCCAGGAAAGACAGGGGACCTAATAAAAACACAACAGTAGGAATGAAGTCTGCAGCTTACCAATAAGACATCCAAAAACAGACACAAATAAACAATCGACATTGACAGAGAGACGGACATAAGACATACGGGTCCAAACACATGCACAGATGGAAGTAAGGAAGCTAAAGCACAAGCTTACAGCACGGATTTCTAGGATTCAGCAATGCTGAGCCAAGAGTCCAAAGTCTTTTGTGGCGCTCCATTTATGCAAGTTGTAGAAAGCTTCACGTAAAGATAGACAAGTTATGAGGTGGTTTTCACTGTGTTGCAATTATTTTCTGTAAATTACCTTCATGTGATGCATTTTCACAGGGGTGAGATATGTCCTATGAATAAAATTGTAGTAATCTGCTGATGGTCTGGATTGCGTGACAATTCTGCCGGGGCGGACTCAGACAAAAATTCAGCCCTGGCACTATAGCCACACCAGCCCACTTTACCATGCCTATGCAGCCCCACTCATGGACACGTACATTTTACATTTGTGTACAGATGATGAAATAATATAAGCAATACCTTATGCAACATATTTTTAACATGTAATGTAAGGAACCCTTACCACTTTTTAAAAGCAAACGTTTATAACAATTGGACACATACTGCCTATTTATGCTGTTTGTATGCTGTTACTGTCATTTGCTACAGTATGTTGTACTTTGTTGTCCCTGTATGTTTGCTTGTCCGTGTTTCTCTCTGTTGACACTGTACACGTTGTCTGTCTGGTTCGACATCTTTTTAATCCGTTTTAACTCTTAAACTGCAATCTAAATATGTTGGCTGTTTGTAATTATACTTCAGGGTTTTTCCTTGCTCAGAATTGATGTTTGGGGGGTACACTTAAAGCAAGTGGGTTCTGGGGGTCCTCCCCCAGGAATTTGAAAAGACTTCAATGTCAAAACGTGTATATTTATAACAAGGAAATCATAAAAATTCTGGTGGCAGGTAACAATTCAAAATATTATAGAATAATATTATATTCCATAGCCCAGTAATTTCCTGGAATTATGGTAACTTTTTCCCCCAAGGAGCATGTTTGGCCCCCAAGATGAAAAATGTAGGATTGACTTATCTAGGCTACTGCTTTTACTGCTAAATTGTACAACAACACAATGTTGGATGCAAAACGTTGTGAAGTGTAATATTTTCTACATTCTATTGATCAAACATTATCCGTGATGTTGAATATAGCCAACAATGTAATGGACCACCACACTTCATGCCTACATGTGAACCGTAAATTAATTGCAGTTTAACCTAAATAGTGTAAAACTAAACACAACATGGAGGGCGGCCAACAGAAATAAGGAGCAGAATGAAGCCTGTTCAGGGTTTTCAAGTAAACTGCTATAGGCCTACATTTCGCATCAGGCATTGAAACCAATTGTGCCAAAACCCAGAATTAGACTACTATTTAATGCGACAATGAGACATTTTTAACCAGTAATAAAAACTTTCTCAATTTATTAATGATGCTGTCTGATACCAATGAGCTCAAAAAATTAATCCTGGGTGAAAAAGTCATTTTGACCACAGAGATACAGCTTGAATAGACATGGCGAGACCCATCCATCTTTCCATATCTTTAAAATAGAGCTGGGCAGCGATTACAATTTTTAATCGCGATTAATCGCATTATTTCCCTGATTAATTGCGATTAATCGCAAAATGAAATAATTAATTCAAAAGTAGTGTAAATAGCGCAAATATTTTTTTTTAATGTTCTGCCATATGAACAAAAGTGCCGTAACATTTGTTCTGCAAAAACATTTTGTTTATAAAGTAGCAGTTAAATAAAATATTTAGTGTACATCTCAACTTAACCCTCTGAAACCTAAGGCCATTTTTGGAGTTCATTGTCCGTCTGGATTTAATTTATATAAAAGCTTGTAAAACATCAATCTTGTTGTCTACAGTCAAGATATGAACATAATTTTTTTCAGGACAAACTGTGTAAGTAGAATATTTGGGTTGCAATGAGGTCATTTAAATGTTAAAAATGGTTGTAGGACCTTAAAGACAAATAAATAAATAAAATGGAACGTGAATCTTTCAGATATGTTTTGATATCACAGACAGAGCAGTAAAACCTATAAAACACTTCTCATATGTCTTGGGAGTCACACTGTGAAGAAATAATAACCATAACTTATACATTTTTTAAAAGAATATCCAGCCGTACTTACTATTTACATTTCTTTGAAAAAGGCCCAAATATATAATATATAATATAAATGTATGCCAAATCTCAAACCAGGGAGGCCATTATCCTCTATAAAACGGTAGATATCTATCTTGTGCGCTATAGCATATTTGATTGCATACTAGCCAGTTTGACTGGGAGTATTGTCCTCTTTCAGCCTCCATACTCTTTGGATTACGTTGTCTCCCATGTATGGGCCTTCTATTGGCTTTGCTTCCTTAAACAGAGAGCAGACACGGAGCCGCGAGCTAGAGGCATAAATGAGCCAAAATGCGATGAATTATGGACATAAAGTGGATAAATCTTGGATGTGACGGTTTGGATTTAAGGCTCAACGACCCCGAAAAAAGCTGGAACTTCCAGGCTCAATAGAAAATCACTTGTAGAGGTTAGAGAGACCTGGAAGAGACCTACGTAACCGCTAACTCGTTACCTTTTAGACGCAACTTTTGGTGAGTTTCTGTGTTGTATGGTTGATAAATTATTAAACTATGAATCAGAGGTGCTGTTTTTGCTCGTGGGCGGGTCTCTCGGTCTCAGGTCTTACAAAGCCTGTGAGCAACAAACTTTTACAACAATAAAGAAATAATAAAAACTGCGTTAACGCGCGATAGAAGTATTGTCAGTGTTGATTAATTGATTAGTTAAATCGATAATAACGCGTTAACTTGCCCAGCCCTACTTTAAAAACATTGTTCAAAGCAGCAGAATTCATCAACACCATCCGCAAATAGCGAGAGGTGAGGCTGTGTGTTGCAAATGCATGTCGGTGATTCCATAATCGATTGGCCAAAGGCTTGAGCCAGAGGATCTAGGGAAAGGACAAATAATGCAGGACTCAAGGGGTAACCATGGGGTGGAGATCTAGAAAATGGAAAGAAGGAGGATGAGGTGCGCTTGGTCAAGACTTGGCCTAAAGGGTTAGTATACGGACCTTTAATCATACCAATGAAAGTGTCACCAAAACCAATCGCCTCTTAGACTGACCACAAGAATGACCACTGAAGCCTGTCATAGGCTTTCATTGCGTTAAGAGAAAGAAGTGACATAGGCGTCTGTCTTCTGCAGCATCAACAATGTGGAGAAGGCGTCACAGGATCTGCTGCCTGTTTGGTCAGAATTCACACATTTTAACAGACATATGGGACTCTAAACTATGGGCTAGGAGCTTTGCAAAGATTTTTAAAACAGAGGTTAGCAGGCTCAGAGATCAATAGCTAGAGCACTATGCTCATCCTTTTTCAAAAGTAAGGAAATCAAGGCTGTGTTAACATCCCTTGAGGGTCCACCCTTCTCAATAGAGAAGTTAATCATGTCAAGAAGTAATGGGCCCAGCTGTTCCCAAAAAGTTACATAAAATTCAGGGGGGATCCCATCAAAGCCAGGTGATTTTTCCTTTTCCATATTCTGTACTGGCAATCGTAATTATTCTATAGTAATCAATTTGTCTAAGTCTAATTCCTCTTCTGGTAACTGAGGCAAGTCAAGCTGATTTAACCAGCCATAACAGTGTTTTTGTTTTCCCAAAGTGACCTCTGAGTCATACAAATTAGAATAAATTGTCTGAAAGGTTTATTTATTTCAACAGGTTTGGTTCTAAAATAGCCTTCTGAAGATTTAATAGCAGGAGTATCTGCAAAATGGTCACTCTACCTAATTCTTATGGCAAGTGAATGACTAGGTCAAGCACCCTGGTAGTAATAGCTCTGTCTTGTTCTATGAATTAGGATTTCAGATTTCTGTTTCAGAATGTTTATTTCTTTCTTAAATACTGATTGCTCTAAAGGTTCAGGGATCAGTACAATTATTTTACAAAAATAAGTCTAATCTGGTGATTTCAGCTTCAAGGTTATGCAATTGAAGGGATCTAGCTTTGAACGCATTAGAGCAGAATAGTATGGTTTCGCTCCTAATAAAACCTTTTATTGCATCCCACAATATCCTGAAGACTGCTACAGAGCCAACATTAATTTCTGCAAATATCTGGAATTCTGCAATAAACTGAGTGATATATGATTTATTCAGTAAAGAAGTATTAAAACGCCATCTAAACACACTTTGAGACAATTGGCTTAGGGTGGTGGCCCAAAGGACCCCTTTATTGTCAGACAATGTCATTGGAAGTAACATCGCTTTATAAAATTGAATGAAATAATTGAGGGAATGCAAGAAGAAAATCTGTTCTGGAAAAAGATTTATGTCTACCTGAGAAAAAAGAGTAATCCTTATAGGTGGGATTAACTGCACGCCAAAAATCTATAAACTGCAAGTTGATGGCCAATGATTTCAGTGGCCTGAGCCTATCCCCAGTGGCCTTTGCATTCAACCAATCCATGTTTGGGTCCCACACAGTATTGAAATCTACACCAACAATAAGCGTATTATAGAATTTGCCATCAAAAACATTTGGCGGTTAAGGTGACACAAGTGCAGTTTTCCTAGCACCAAATTCTATAGTGGAGATCACAAACCTGCCTGTATTATCTGACCAAGAGGACAACACTTTAACGGGGAAATTCCGTTTGACAACAATGGCTACTCTTTTTGTTTTAGAACTTGCTGAGGAGGATGCAATTGTATAATATAATCTATTTTCTAAACATCCGCCTGCAGCAACTTTGTTTCATGTAATAATGCAATGTTTACATTTCTCTTTTTTAGCAAGCCCAGAGTGCTGGCTCGTTTAGGAGGAGCATTCTGTCCGCCACAATTACAAACTAAAAATTAAGGATCACCTCTTATCAAAGAAGCTGCATTCTATATGAAAGTACAATATATGTGGAAATTGCTACTGCCCTTCCTTTAGTTAAATCCAAACAATAGTGCATCCAAAGTGAAGTCCCTCAACACACAAAACATGTAAAACACAGAACAAGAACATACGAGACAGTGACACAAAAAGGAAAGCGAGAGATGGGGGGGAAACATAGCCAGAAGGCTAACACTCAAAGTAGGTCTGTGATCAAGATTGGATTTGGGGCAGCAAAAAGGAACACTAGGCCATAATTAACTGGTTCCACAATAAACATTTAACATCAAAACAAAGGCATTTCTTATCAACAAAAACAAGAAACAAAAAGCACAAAATAGCAAGCACATTGTAAAGGAAACTCTAGCGTAGTAGTGGCACATTTAACCTATGGAAAGTAGTGCTTATTAAACTAGATCAACATAGCATTCAGAACCAGTCTCTGCAATCATATCAGATAACAATGCAATAAAACCAGGACGCCATCTCTGTCCAGCTGATCCCGTGAGTTCCGGCCATGTACTAACTGTTAACTCCTAAGGAACACATCAGATCCCTTGTCCTTAATTTGCTTTACTTTACACTGTATCCAATATTGACTAATTACTTCCATTTACAATGCTAACTTCTTCTTCACCATGGCAGAGACAATAGCTGAGGTTGGTGCCAGTTGCAAGCACATTTGGTCATACCGTTGGAGCAGTCAGCCTTTGAAGTACCCACCTGCTTTCCATTAACATCATTTTCAAGGAGAGTCATCAGACACCTGCACTCGGTTCTTGGCTCAGTATCAGATACCACGAGACAAAGACCATAAAAATGTCTTTAATCATAGAATAATTTAAATATGTGTTTCATTCTTAGCACCACATCAAAATAAACCTTGTGACCTTCTTTGAAAAAGACAGTAAAAGAAGGAATAATTGTTTCATCTTGAGCGAACTGCGGCAAAGTCTAATTTTTCCTGGATTTAGAGAATTTTTTAATGTCAGTTATAAACTCAATTATGAGTTCCTAAATGCTTGCTGTGATAATGTGTAATGTTAAGTTCAATATAACAATCTACAGTAAAAACTAATACACCTGTAGCTGAGGAGATTAGGATATTGTTCGACAATACCACTTGCTTCATAGTACACATTACAACATTTATTATTTTCCATGTGCCAAGCTAAAATCCCCTACTGTGTTATTTGATATTCTCATGTTTAAATTGGGCCTCTACAGTAACTCTCTCCCTTCGTATTTATGTTAAGATATGAGCGCCAAAATTGACTTGATTGTTCCTAGTGGGATCATTTTTGACACAGTAGTGCTGCTTACATCATCTAGATCAAATGGATTGAAGGAGGAGGATGTAGGAGCAACATCAAATGAAGGCATGGAATGTGTTTTTTACAGAACATTTATAACAACAACAAAATAAGCGGAACATTTATATTCTCCTTAAATAGGCTAGATACAGTATTTGCCTTAAGAAAGACATAATGTATTAACTTACTCCATCGTCAATTAAAGTATCCAGTTCACAAACCTTTATAATACAGTGTGCCAAGGCGGTGAGCTTATTTAGTCCCTGGATGCTATTGACCTACAATAGTGGATTGATGTTTAACTCTGGTTGAGGTTAGCCAAGGGAACTAGGAGCTGTGGGGAATATATGTGCTTGTTTGGTGACAATGAGTTTGTTAAACCCGAGAAAAAAATCAACCAGCTGTGCCTTCTGACGCACATATAGCGGGCTCATGCATCCATACACAGATACTACAGTTGAAAGTGTGCAATTGAAATCCCAAAGCTTTGTCATTCCGCTCAGGCTCCCTCCACAAATATGCCCGATTGGATGAGTTATGAGCACTTTTACTTCCCTCTTTACCATACAAATGTCCAGATGGACCTTTAGATGGTGGTGTTCACTCCTCACACATTGTAACAGAACTTGGGGGGGGGGGGGGGGGAATTAATCTGTCTGTAAAAATTGGGAGTTCACAACCCATAACCCTCTCCTCAGTTGCAAACTTCAGAGACAGAGGCTAATTTGAGCTTGGATCCCCTACGACGGTGGCCTTTTGCACTCACAGCTCAACCTCGAGAGAAGGACACGGAGGCAACACAATCTAAATCAGAGATTATAATGCAAACAGGCCTGTGTGGCTCACTAATGACTAAGGTGAGCCTGAGATGCAGCTTCAACTCTGCTTTGGAATATCAATTAGATCTCTCAGGGACATTGAGATGGAACGAAGTGACTGGCATAGTAAGCACCTACCGCTTGTCTGTGGGCACCTCTAGCATACGCTATGCACCACGATGAATGCAGGCAAAGCAAAAAGGAAAAGAGCAAAAACAAAGTCAAGATAGCTAAGGTGGTGTGGGCGGGGAAAAATTATTCAAAAGTGAGAATTTCGTTGTCATGTGTTTTACAAAGAAAGAGGAGCCTGTAAATTTGTTAGTGCAGCCGAATCTATTAGCCCCAGCATCCACAGCTGGTCTCCGGAGAGTCATCTCCACAGATGTGTCGTATTCCGTTGTCTTCCCATCCCAGAGAACTACCCTTTCTCTGTTCACTCTCTCCCTCTCTCTCTCTCTTTTACAAACTCTCTCATCCCCTCTTTGCTACATTCTCCAGACAAGACAACAAGGTCCTGGTAATCAGATGCTGGCTGAGCCGGGATACAGAGCATAGAGCCAGACAACAGGCTGAATCTGAAATCATCTCACACCTCCGCTTGATATTGTTCAAGGAGACAGAGTCATCAAAGGTCCTTCTCTGTACAGAGACAAAGGCAAGTACACTCAAACACACCCACATTCAGAATATTGCTGACAAAAATAATGGTAAGGCCTGCTTTCAGTGGATGTGTGAAGGTGTGGAGTGAATTATCTCTTAGAGGTCAGTGTAATGTTATCATGTCAGTAGTATGATGCAATACTTGTGCTTAGAGCAGATTAACCATTGAAAAATCTTTTTTTCAACAATGGGTACTTGATTTCAGACAGAGGTAGACCAACTCAAGCTTCTCATTTCTGGTCTGCAACCATTTGATTTCACTGGCTTAAAAGACCACTGGTTTAGATGAACATCGTATGTATACAAGCTTTCACTACTTACGTATACATTATTTCATTGTGTTATATAAAATAGCAACCAGGAACAGGAAAATGTATTTTTATCTAAAAAATCACAGATGATTCCTTTCTGCCTAAGTACATTTTTATTGGAGTTTAGTTTTTCCTACATCGGTTAAGCCTCTTGACCTCCTTTCTCTCTCTCTCTCTCTTGCTCTCTCTTCCTCCTCTCCTTGACAGAGTGATTGATCTGATACAGCACTGAGTCAGATTACATTATGCAGTTCTCACTGATAAGAGAATAGTGAAACAACTATTTTCTTTCCTCTTATCTCCTCTAAAAGGCTGTTTCCTTAAAGGAGAACTGGCCTCCTCGGCCAGATATAATTATTCATTTTGATCCGAGGCCCTCAGTACTGATTACATTTTATAGGCTCTGAGATATCACACCAACGGTCAGCAGCAAGACTATTGGTCTTTTTTTTCCTGAAGGAAAGAAATTCAAAATATCACATGAAACCAAGTTAGGACAGAAATTCCCCAGAAATGGGAAGCATTTTAATCATTTCGGTCAGGTGTTGAATGTGGAGCTTCTTCCTGAAATTCCACTCTAAAACCTTGTCTTGTTTGAAGTCAGGGGTTAGGACTGTATGTGTGGGAATTTAAGCTTCATCACAGCCTCACACCTTTAGGAAGAACACAGATTTTTATCCTGCCTTTCCCCAGAGGGGTTGAAGTCGTCCTATCTTTATTATTCAAAATAATTACAGCATAGATAAAGTTTGCCACCAATATGAGCCACTATTGAGATTATCTATGATGTGCAGAGAAATTACTGCATAATAGGAAAATCCAATTTCACATTGATTTAAGACCCAAAACAGGAACATGTGGAATCAATCTTAAACCAATAGATGCTGGATAGTCCCAACAAGATGACAGAATATCCCTGTTACGCATACTGCAGTCAGAGGCCAATGCCTAAGTGTGTGTGCTTTTTAAACCTTTATTTATCCTGGGAGAGCTGTGCTGGGAACATGTGCTCTGTTGCAATAACGCTCTACTTCACAGTCACATGCAGTCATACTGAAAAGCTCTACAGTACAAACACAGTATTCTACGGTTAGCCCCTGTGCATCTACATTAAAGTGTCTGGTGCCTTGCTCCAGAGCACAATAGTTGAAACAAGCTGTGCAATAAATATTTCACATAATTACGCTACCTTGGCCCAGTGGAAAGGCAGAGTATTTCTGTAATGTATGCTGCTATGTGGGGTCAATGCCAAAGTGCTTCAGAGAAAAGAAAAAGAGTGAGAGTGCTGTGCACTGCAGATGCCAAGCCAAAAAAACAACTGGAATATTTGCTCTGGGCTGCCTGATTTAGTGTTCTGACATTTTGGATGGGCAGGTTAAAACACTTCCCAGGCATTTCCTGATAATTGCAATGTAAGCAGCATTGGCAAATAAACCTATGCACATGACCTGATAGAGATGTCATGCTCTCTCTTCTCTCTCTTGTCTTCCACTGTGTAGGATGCAAGGAAACTCCCATCTATTAATTGTCTCTAACTTAAACTGGATCAAAGGATTTTCAGTAAAAAATGCTTACAGAATTAGATAGGTGGGGTAGTCTGAACAATGTTAGAGAAGTTGTGAATTGCAGTGAAGTATGAAATTATAATATTCTCATGGTAGTTTTAACCATGGTAATACATAATAACTTGCCAATACCTCCTGTATCCACAACACGGTCTCATGGCAGTTCATGAAATTGTCACATTATTTTCAATATATTGATTCATGTACACGAACATGTTTATCTAGTCTTTTTTGTGCCACATGCGGGAGACGCAAAACAACAATGGGACGGTTGTGTTTAGGAAAAGATCAGCGAAGAGAGTACTGTCTTGTTTGACCCATCCACCACCCAACCAACCTCCCTGCGTGGATTTTTGGCTTTTCATACTATCCGTTACCCGTAGTAGTGCTTTGATCACGAAAAATGTTTACCATTAAAATACTGTACATTAGTTTAAAATTTGTGCTCACCATACCAAAAAAAACATGAACGTGTCCGTGTATACAAATCACAGATTTAACAACGTGACCATTTCACGACATGCGTGCACATGTTCAGTTTTAGAAAAAATTATGGAGAAAGAGGATGACAATAACATGCTTGGCCTAATGGGCAGTGTGTAATGGCCTTACATGGTTGCTTGTTTCAACCTATTACTGGTGCAGTGGAATGCACCTCAACTTTGCCTTGCAGCCACATCTAAACTGACAAGGACGTCAACAAATTACTGCCCCTTGTGGGTCTATTTATGGGCATATTAATGTCTTCAAGTCTTCCATAAATGTTTGACACAGTAAAGTTGTCAGAATAACAAGGATTTCAACCATTTTGACAGAGCAGTCTAGCAGCTTTTATTAGTTAAAAATCATTAGCTTAGACCTGTCAACACAATTCCCCTCATAATCCTTTCACACATTTATTTATCTTGTTTGTGTCAACTGTTGTCATGGATAGCAAAATCCTCTTTGTTATCAAAAAGATAATCTCAAATAAGTGATAGAATAACTAGCATTATTCTCACTTTGAATTCATGATAATGCAATGTCTTATCTGTTGCAAGATATAACAAATTGCTCTGTATGTATGACAACAATAAGCCCACATTTTACTTTTCTCAGTGAAAGATAAGCACATAGCTATGATAAGGTGATAGCATGCTGCCTACTGTGGCCCTTTTGAGGGTGAGGGTGACTATACACTGTTTGTGTCACTGCACCCTCGGATTTTATGATAGCTCCTAAATGTAGTTTACAGTATATTACTGTATATTACTTCGGCATGCGGACGGTTGACTACTTTAGCAGTTGTCAACACACTTCTGTTTCTAGTTTTATTGTGTATGAGCTTCCCTTGGCAGGCATAATAGCCCTGGAATGCTGACTTGGGATCTGCTTTGGCAGACCTTTCTTTTCTTGTTAACTATGTTGAGTCCAGGACTGAATTAAAAAGAAGTTTAATACTATTTTTTTGAAAGCTAGGCCAGATCTATCAAAGTAACAAGAAAGGCTCATATGATTCACATCAAGATAAATTATTTTGTGCAATTTGCATTTTAGAGCTCTTGGACAGGGCCCAATGGTTTAATGATAAACAAGAACTGAGGACTTTATGGTCCAGGATTTCAGTTGCTAAAACAGAAAAAGATATTAAAACTTGAACATTTCAAGTAAATACGACCAACTGCAAGTGTTTGTTGCAAAATCAGGATTCTTGTTGCATCTTCAGTGTGCCCTTTGGAGTAGGTGGGGAGCTTTAATCAAATAATAAATATACATAAAAAGGAATCAATGACAGGAACAACTCATTATTCTTGTCATGGTGCACTTCTTGGGTTTTATCAAGCTGCAACCTCCCACCCCTATTTTCCAATACTATACCTCTCAACCCATTCAGCCCAAGCGGCTGGATTCTCCTCTTCTTGCCAGATAAGCAGACTGCCCTTTCTTCACTGGGGAAATTCGAGAATAAGAATGCAGGATTTGTCCTCTATGTAAAAAACAACAGTGGAAAACAGGACCCTGGCTCCTTGTCCTGCAGCTGAAAATGTCATCTTGGCCCTGCAATAAATCACATGGAGTTGTAATGTGTTTACTTATTACAGTGAGGTGCATCGCTGTCATCCACACTCTTATTTACTCCCCTGGCCCTCTGCACGTCCCCTAAACACACTTTCATTTCTGCTGTATTGCTCTCCTGTTCTTTTACCTCACCTTTCCTCTCTTTTTGTCTCTCTAATTTATTTCAAAAGGTATGTGTGTATCAATCCTTACATACATATAATCCCAAGCATTTGTTTGAAATCTCACACAGCACAATATACAGTAGCAAATTATTACAAACACCAGCCACTAAAGTGCAAAGCCTATACCTACAATATCCCAACAACAATTTGCTGCCATTAGGAATGTTGCAGTCACTTTGTAAGTGTCTTAACAAATTGGCATCAGATACCAAAACTAATTAACTATAGAGAGAGAATTAGGCTAGCTAAATATGGAAAAAGAAGCCAAGTCAGAAGAACACACGACTAAATTGGTAGTAATAAGCACAAAGCCACATTTCCAAAAGAGCAAAATCTATTGAAACATCATTTTGTTTCACAGATCAATGTTAGTTAGAGGTGATGTCATTGAATATCAAAAAGACTCACATAACAGGCAGTTTCCTCAGTCTCTCAGTCTAACTGTACTGGTATGCCACAATGCATTATGTGAAATAGTAACTTATGCCCTTTCCTGTTCAGCTGCCTTTAAGCAAGGCATCTACCCTCCTCTTGCATCACCAACGGTGGTCAGTGGTCAACACTAAGGGAGGCAAGTTTGGACAAGGCTGTTGTAAGATGTGAGCGTTTCTGGGATTGTAAAAGTAGCGCCAGTAGTGCTTCGCAAATTCTTTCCCGGTGTAAGAAAAGACCAAAAAACTGCATTGTTCATTTCTGTTTACTCCAAAGAGGTTCCCAGGGGTTAATGTGGGGCAGCGAAAGGAAGGGTGACATGTAAGTGGAAGTAGTTTGATAAGAGCAACAGCAGGCAATTACAGTTCAGCAGCTCACCAGAGAATTGGAGGCTCTAACCTGTGGTTGGGACAGAGCCATCACTAAATCTTTGGTGACACAATTCTGCCAGATCTGTGATTTGCTGTTTTTTGCTATTACCTTCAAATTGTCCCAACTCAAAATATAGGTCTGGTTTACACCAGTGTTTCCAAAACACCGTAGCAACCCCACTACTCAAGTCTAGCTGGGGCATACTTTTTATTATATCCTTTCTAACTTGCTACTAAAGGGACTCTGGCAACACACACACACACAGACACACACACACACACACACAATATACATATCTTCAATTTATTCATTAAAATATTCCACATAGATATATATGCCTAGATAAATCTGGAAGTGCAATCAGCACACTTTTAAATATAATGGAATTTAATCTTCCATACCCTAAGACTCATAAAGGGACTTGTATAAACCCAAGTGAATATTAGGAATATATAGGTTACATAGCTCATTTAATCTTGGATAAGTCATGGCTGTTGTTTCTAGAGTTAACATACCATTTTGATATATTTGGGATTTTGCATGTAGTAAACAACACAAAAAATACGTCCCTTTCTGTTCCATTTTACACAATGGGTACAATGAAAGCTCAGCTATAAAACCTGTATCCATGGCAGCCTTCACTCTTCATATATGTGGAATTGTAACCTACATTTTGCTGCAAAGTTTTATTCAAAGCCTCTTTGGATGTAATATTGGAGAACAGGTCAGTAACCCATTCCTGACAGGATTTTGGCCATCAAACCCCAATTATGTGTATCTGCATTCATCTGTTGTCAGAAATGATTCTGTTCTATGAAAGTTTGGACCTCAAGAACAGCTGATGCCTCCTGGGTGTTTGAAGAGCAGCGGCAGACCTGTGCAACTCTATAGGGTCGACATGGATTAATTGGCAGCCTGCTGAAAAACATTGCATTAGTATCTGGGTCCACATACCCTGAAGGGTGGGGTGAAAGGGAAGGGGCAGGAGGGAATAAGGTGTGTGTGTTGTGTGTGTGGGTGTGTGTGGGTGTGGGTGTGGGTGGGGGGTTGGTGGGGGGATATTCTAGTTACTGAAACAGTTTCCTTTAGGTAGTTTTGTTGTTTCTGATAAGCAAGAAAAAATTTGGTAATGGTTGTGCACAAAGCTGTGTAAGAAATTACTGAAAAACTGATGATTTATGTGTTTGGGGTATAGTTTAAATCGCCCTTGACTATAAAGAGTAAGAAAACTAAAATGATACCTATTTCTGTGCTGTTAATTTACTGGTTTTGTTGACAACAGTAAATAGAGCAACATATGAATTATGGTTACTGCAGTGATTTACTTATAAAATCCTGAACACAATAAGTCAGTCTCTCTCTTTGCAGAAGGTTTATTTTAAGGAGGTTGTACAGAATGAGTGAACTTATGAAATAATAGAATGCTTAACTCAGCAAGGCACGCAAACTTCAATATGTGCAATTAAAGCAAGGCAACACTCATTTTTCAATCCAGTCATGCCTATCAAATTCATCATGCCCTTTTCTATTTTGAACACATTTCATAATAAACGTCTTTTTACACACATATGAAACAGATGGGTCAGCAGTTTCTATTTGTGTACCTTTCCTGTCCAAAGCTTGGCGTTTCCAGATTATGATGTAGTGCTGCCAGCAGATGAGCGATTGGAGAAGTGGAACAGAGACCTTAGCACTTGTTCGATGTTTACATTGCGTGTGTCAGCAAGATACCACAAATGCCCAGCACACACAAACCTGTCTTTTAGACGATGCCTTGTCAAGAGGAAGGTCAGATAGATGTGGAAGGCAGACAAATTACACATCACCACTAACAAAGGAGCCGGAAAGCAGGAGAACCGCACTGCAAGTCCCCGAGCATGGATTTGTTTCACATGAATAATGATACCGATGGTGGATCATACATGTCATTAGTGTTCAAAAGTCTGGAATCCCTGTAGGGACTTTTAGTTTTCCTCGTGTCCGTTCCCCTGAGTGGTCATTAGAGGTGGTTAAAATCCCTCTACCTATCCACCAGTAGATGGCGTGGGCGATCTGACTGTTCTGCCAGAGGTAGTGGCTAAAGAGGGAGGCCCTTTGCCATCTCTGACTGTCTTTATAAGGATGTTGCTGAGTTACATAAGAGTGCAGTATCTCTCAGCAGGCTCTCCATAAGAAATTATGCGTGAGATCTCAACCGAAACTCCCTGCTTTATTTCTTTTTGTTGCTGCGCAAAGCAGAGAGCCACCAAAATGTATTTTTCCTTCCCTCCAGAGTGATAGAGAAATCCTGCTTTGATCACTGACCTAATTAATGAAGCAATTGATGAATGTAAATACCACATTAGTTATGCAAATGATCAAACCACAGAAAAAAAAAAAAATTGCCCCCGTTAGGAAGTTCTGAGAGCGCAGAAATTATGAATGCATGAGACAAGATCTTTTTCAAGATAAATTAAAAAAATACAGAAAAACATAAATCAAGATGTGGATTAGAGACTTTGGCAGAGGGGTGTTAGGTTAAGAGTGATCTGCATGAGGATGCAGCATGAGGGGCGTTGCCCTTGCTATCCCTTCTTTTTTCTAACTTTGTAATGAATCCACTTTGTTTAAGCAATCTGTGACATTTTCAGCCCTGTATTATTGCAAAACATTTGTGCTGTGGCCACTCATGACAGTGTTGCTGACTTTCGAGCCCAACTAAGTGCAAGGATTGCTGCGCGCACTGTACAGTACTTTATGTAAATACAAGTGCTTTTACTGTTGGCTAACGTTTTGGGGACTGACAATCCAACAACTGTGCCCACTTTAAAACTGTATGTAGTATGTGGTGTTATTTTTTAAATGTATTAGTGACCAGCTGAGCAACACTACAAATTACTTTGAATAATGTAATTGTTTTTACTATCAAATTCTGAGATATTGTCATTTAGGGATTTGAATAAAGTAGGAGTAGTTTTAGTTGGGATCATTGAAAACAGCTATTAATTTTAAATATGTGCTCTATGGTATTGTATTGTCGATTTTCAGTCTGTGATTAGTAGAGGTGTAAAAATCCAGAATGGTGAATCACAGTTCATTGTTTTGAGCGGCGGGGTGAAGTTAAGGTCGATCCACTCTTGGTACAAACGTTAATAGCTAAATGTGTGATGTTGATGGTGTTTGGGCTGCTGAATCCCATCCACTCAGACAGAGTGGAAGGATTTATTCCAGATGATGGAGTGATTTGTGACAACGCTTCACTAAGCTGGATGGTCTCTTGTTTCAGGTTTTCACTGCGAGGTCATAATATGCCATAGGAAGTCAAATGACGTACCATAAGGGATGGCAATAAATGTGTGACTGGAAGGTTGCTAGGCCAAAAATCTTCACTAGCACTACAATCTTGTCTTTGAAAGTGAATGAATAATCCCTTCTTCCTAACCCCAACAGCTTAAGTGGAGCTATTTAGAGAGCTGCAGTTGAAGACTGTGGTCTTACTGGGCAGCTCTAACACATGAATGAGTAGTGAGTGTAAAGTAGGGCATTACTACAGAAGGGAACACATACACAGGAAAATTCTGTGTATGTGTGAACAATTAACTGTAAATATTAGGGAAAATGTGAGGTATATATATAATCCCCCCTTTAACCCTCTTGTTAAAATCTGACAATTGTTCACTAAAGGAAGATTTACAAATGAAGGAAAGGAAGCTTCATGGGCCATGATGTGAGGAAAAATAATGATGAAACCACAAAGGCTTAAAAAAAATTTAGCTTTCTAAAATTACCTGAATTATTCCAGCTGTCTACACTGGAGACTCGAGGGATTAAGAGACTTGTGCTGCAAATGCAGCCAAACTGGCCTTTAGCTTTACCAGAGCATGCAGACAGAAAGATTGAGAGAGCATGAGAGAGACAGAATGATGCTCGTTGTCACCACTGTAGAACTTTCAATTCTTGTCTGAACACACACAGACTCATGGCCACGTGAACGCTTCCTTCACAAATACATTCCAATCTCTGTATAAACATGTTCATCTTAAACCTTTTAGCAAAGATCTCCTCACTCCCCCTATGAAGATGTACAGAGTTTCCAGGGTTATCAAAGTAATACAGGAACTCCCGTGCCTGGAGGTGCAGCCATTAATGCCATTATCTAGGCAGATTTGCATGGGTAAGTGAGGTAGCTTTCTTGTGTAGCTAAGGAGCTTTGCAGGAGGATCTGACCTGAGCCCAGGAAACTGAGACACAAGCGATCTACCCACCTGCTAAGTAAGGGCCTAAAGGCTTACTCCCCCTATCTGCCCTATGCTGTGGTCGTCAAGAGGCAGCAATCATTTTGTTTTTCCAGAGAGCTGGAGCTAAAAATAAAAACAATTCAGTGTTACCACTTTATCAATTGTTAACATGCCGTCTACAGTTATGTCTGTGACTAAAAATGTGTTGTTTTAAATCACATATTGATTTTGTTTTCGAGTTGCATCAGCAAGTTTAACAAACAATGGATTAAATGACTATTTGTAATGTAAAAGAGGTTCCTCGTAGTGACGAGTTATCCGACTCGTGTCACTACAACTGGCTGTGGATTTTATGTTTTGTGCCTTTCTTATGTCACAATGAATACATGTCAGTAAAAATTGACATTTGAAAATAAGCACTGGGGTGGCAGTGGCTCAAGCCTTAGGGGTCGGGTTGGGAACCGGAGGCTCACCGGTTCACGTCCCAGTACAGACCAAAGTACAGAGTGCGGAATGGAAGCAGGAGAGATGTCAGTTCAGCTCCTGGTCACTGCCAGGTGCTCTTGTGCAAGGCACCTTACGCCCAACTGCTCAGGGCGCTGCAGCACTGGACTGTTATTTCCCCTCAGGGGATCAATAAACAGTATAAATTATAGATAAAGTTTAATTAACTAGTGTAGTGTTGCAGCATTTTTAAGTTTTACAAAGTTTTCATGGAACCTCGTGTAAGACGCTTTTTTACTGATTACTCTTTTTTTGCTGATTACGTCTGACAGTACAAGACAACAAAGGACGTCCACTGAAAATGACTATTGATGCCTTAGGCTGTCTTACTTGGTCACGTAACCCAAGAGTGGACTAGGACCTACCTTTCAGTAATTTAAAGGTTTTACCTCCATGGATAACTGTTTTCTATTCAGGATGCTATGGATTTGTTTGTCCTCGCTCCTAAACTTTGTCAGTGTCCCGATTCTTTAATGACTAAAAATAATCAAAGCAACAAAATGAATGTGCTTCACTCAGCCATTCCAAAGTCAACAGGGGCTCATGACTTTAACTAACTTCATCAAGAAGGGCTATGACTTAATTAAACCATGCAAACAATGTCACGGACCACAGGGGCTGGCACTGCTTCCTTGCCAACATTCAAAATGTGAGAGAAATGCCATTACCTCAAGTTACTTTACAAAGAAAAAAAAATTCTCAAAGGAATTCACATTGCTTCTTGCTATGACTTTTGAGCAGACAATAATAGGTATTGGCCACTAATTAGGCACTTTGTATTCATTTAGTACCATACATTTGTAAAAGTAAAATGTAATGCAATAGAGATCAAACTAATTCAAAAGTATTTCCCTCATGTATCATAGCAGTAGCATAACACTGGATAAGTTATTGACTGCAGCCTTTATCATTATAACTTTTAAGTCAATCACTAAAGTTTGTCAGTACAACTTGAATTAAACCTGTTGACTTCTGGCTTCACCCCCACAGGACTTAGTTATATGGTTATAGGCCATTATCGACTGATCATTAGAACCAGTTCAGCAATGTGGAAAATGGGATGTTCAGCGTTTGTAGACACAGGTTTGTGAAGCAGACTGCATTAGCCCTTGCAGAGTAGTAAGAAAATTCAGAGGTTGCTTAATTAAAAGAAGCCGGCATCTGTTCAGTGAGCGATTAAATATGAGAGGCATTAACGTGTGGTATTTAAACTGGCACTCTCTAAATTTTGGCACTTTGGTTTCTTTAACAGATGATTTAGCAAACAGCTGTTGGTTTTGTGAAATGAGAAAGAGTTTCCATCACTCTGCCAAGCCACTTTGTTAAGATGCTATTTTCTACGCTTCAGGTGCTTGTAGCCCATAAGTCTTGCTTGGCAGTGATGAGTGGTTAAGGAGTTGCTTCTGGGGTCAGGCTGGCTGACCTGAGAAGCAATTGTCAGGCACTGGACTGCAACATAATTTCATAATCCATCACCATCTCATAGTGATTTGCACTGCAAAATCTGTTTTACTGTTTGCCAGTTTTTAGAACACAATAAAAGATTAAAGTGCTCATATTGGTTTTTGGCTTCTTCCCTTCCTTTACTGTGTTATAAATCTCTTTTGTGCATGTTATAGATTTACAAAGGGGAAAAGCCCAAAGTCCACCCCAAAGGGACGTACCATCTTCAACAGCAAACACGGTTTACAAACTGCTCCAAATAGCTATATTGTAATCCAGCCTTTACTTCTATATCAAACATGAGTAAACTTTGTTACACACATTATAAGGCTCACCTAGCTGCTAGCGTGGCACGCCCTCATTTTCTGCTTCTGACTGGGTAGTAGTCCTTACCTAGCTACTGCGCATGTGCGACTCCCAACAAAGATGGGAAAAAAGTGAGATGCATCACGGTGTAGCTAAAACAGAGAGCAGGGTGAAAAGAGGATCTGCAGCAATGTGCAGTAGAAAAAAACATATGGTGTTTTTTGAAAATTAAACCATGTAAACCTATTCAGGCAAAACCTCAACATACAATTATGAACCTGAAAATGAGCATAATATAAGCACTTTAAGCAGCCAACATACAGTGCAGCTTAAAAAAGTTAAGTAAAATAAAATAAATAATTGTTGTGGTTTGGGTTTTTTGTTGGGTGTGTTTTCCTGTTTCTGCCTCCCTGTGAAGGTCTCAGTGTTTTCCCAGGTCCCGTGTGCTGTTTCCTGTTCCGTCCCCCCCGGTAAGCGTCTGTGTGTTTCACTTCCTGTTTTATTTGGAAGTCGGCTTCCTGTCTTGTCTTGTTTTGTCTAGCTTTACTTTGTTTGTCTGATTGTCCTGCCCCGCCCTAATGTGATTCACCTGACGTGTCACCCGATCCCCATTACCTCGTTACCTCTTGTATTTAACCCCAGTGTTTCCTTTGTCTCTTCTCGGATCATTCTGTTCGTTCGCCTGTCTGCACGTCACTTTGTCTGAGTATTCCTGCTGTTGTTCCCGTTTCCCTGGTCGGGTGATTATATGTTTTTGTTCTTTGGATACCTGCCTTTTTGCCTTGTATTCTGGATGTCTAGTTCCGTTGGGACTTACCTTGTGTTTGGACAATAAACTCCTGTTTACCCCCACCTGCATGCCTGCCGTTCTCCTCTCTGCATTTGGGTCCAATCCTCACACGCCCCCCTAACAAATAATGATGTTATTAACATTAAAAAAAATGTGTTATTTGATATATATTTATAATTATATTTTTGATTGATCTATTCCATTACTGAAAGGCTTGAGTGTGTAAGGGGTGGGAGGTTAACCAATGACCTTCGACTGATCATCCTTTATCAGATAATTCTTTAACTTATGGCACCACAAAAGACGGTTAAACAAGTCACTCAACCTATATCTGACGCATAGTGATTGGTTAAATATGCAGCACAATGTGTGTTTGGGAAGCCTGCATGTGCTTTGCTATACTGTACATGTCTGCATCATGATATAGAAAAAAGAGAGAAAAGTACAATGCTTATTCCAACCCCAAACCTCAGTTTTCAAAACTGAACTTGTGAAACAATGGTCACAGTTATTCAAGCAGGTTTCACATTTAATCGTCATCTATCATCACCTATGGATTATATCCCAATAACTGTATATAAATGGCATTTGCCTACTTTATTCTCAACTAGCCCAGGTCAGCCCAGGTTGTGCGCCTTCAGAGCAGAGCAGCTCATCCTTTTCTTGATGTACCATGATTTACTTATGGCAACAGTAAAGGACAGTCACCACAGAGCCTGCTGGCTATGCTCCAAAATGCCAGGGAGAACAGAGGCTATAATGAATAGGTGGGATGCTGTGACAGATGGTGACTGGAGGTCAGAAGCAGATAGCAGTAATGTGCTTCACTGAGTCTCAGAGATTTCATATACCAATTCACAAAGGCACACATGAAGAAAAGCAAATGTTGTGGCATGGCGAGGAATGAAATTAAAAAATACACTCATAAGCCTTACTTTGTTTTGAAATCTTTAAAGAAAGTGTTTACCCAGAAATAGTGACTGGAACAGTAGGAAAGAGTTAGATGAGACCTTCTATCACAACAGAAGTATACCGTGACATTTATGCAAAATGGTACTGGTTTGTAAAGTCTGATCTCTGCATGAAAAAGTGAAATATATGTTTATTTTGTATTATTTATGTACCGAAATCCGTACAATATACAGTATATCTTACAATAAACTGTCATGTATTCAGAAGTATTGCTTCATTTTTTTCTCGCAATATCATACATCTCAGTTTCAATACAACTCATTCATTGAATAAAGATATATAAATTAATATTAGTAATAAATGGATCAGTAATGCATAAGTAAAATAAACAAAAGATTATGGAGCCACTAGTGTAGCAAAAGAATTTGCAAATGAGTGTAGCTATGTGTGCATTGGATCTCAATGTGTGTTCGTAGTAGACTTGTAAATCTTGTTAGTGTATTTTTTTTGCGTCAAAAATTCTCAATACTATTTAGCATTAGAATTATGATGCCTGGTGTAACTTCTTATGGGGATGGCAGTTTAAAAAAAAAAGACAAAAATGACTTAAACTTCAAAGAACGTATTGATTCTATACTAAAAATGAGTATTAGTCTTCATTATTTAACGTAATAGTCTGAATCCCATTGATCTGCCATATCGAGGACAGCAAAAGTGGGAGTGCAAAGCAAAAGACAACAAGTGTATGCCTAGAGCATCCACCTGTGCTGAAGCACCTCTCAGTAAAAGCCTGTCTGCTGTTCTATCCAGACTACTGTTTCGAGTGATTTTTATTAATTCTCTCTGTCAGCCGGGCTCACCCGCTCACGACTCAGCTGCAAGACGACAATGTAGAGAGTCTTTTCACCTGCCCCTTGCCAGGTACCGAGCCGTCTGCTGGTTACGCAAGATTGCCCTTGACTGCATCAACAATCCACCATTCCTTATTATTTAAAAACACATCAGAGAATATTCTCATTTTTATGTGCTATTTTACACAGGTAGAACTGATTTCCCCCATACAGTGTGCCATTTTACTAGTCGGTCCCCTGAGTTACATTCCTTTTTTTTTTTTTTTAATGACTGACTAGGGGAGTTCAAGCAAGTCAGAGCATTTGTAAGGAAAACTAAAGATGGTTACATTATCACTCTGTGTCAAATTAAAACGGATCAATATATTATTATTGTCAGCAGATAATTACTGTTCCACAGTTGCTCTAAACTTTCTCTATTCATCTTTCATCTCTGTGGTGCAGCTCCGAGGGAGGAGGTCGGGGTGTATAGCATCGCGGTTTGTTTCTTGTTTCCAACTGACAGTCAGTTTCGGTGTTTTTTACCAATAGTCGTTACCTTGTCTTAACTATTTGGTTGTTATTATAACTATGACAATAGAGGTTGTGGTACCTTAACCTGTAAGGTCCCAAATTATGGGTAGATGCTTGATCACACCTGGTATGTGTCAATACACTTCACGTCCGTCAATCCAGCCGAAGACTGACTGTAACATAGCATAGTGGCTCTGTCTACCATGATTCAAAATTGTAGAAAAATTATTAAGATTGGCAACCAATATACTATGTAAACACTGCAGCAACGTCTGTTGACTGATGTTGAAGGCCAAGTGCTGACCGCTGCGCAGTATGCTCATGTTGACGTTGACACACGTGTATCAGGTGAGTCTTCCCATATTATGCTCATATTTTCAGCATTTTTATGCTGGGTTTTTAATGTTTTTTAACCATAAACACTCAGTGGGCAAGTTCACAGACTAATGTATGCTCTTTCCAGATTCTCTCCTTTCTTCCTCTATCTCTATCTATTCATGGAGTCATGAAGGGCCAAATAACTAAAATTTAAAATCAAATTAAAACCTTGGGAACTGTGTCGGACACGTCTTCCACAATATTTTTTGGTGCATACAAATCTGCTTTTGTTCATTTTGCATTCCACTACTAAATATAGCTTCATGTTGTAAAGTGTAACTGAATGGCGGAATTTACCTTCTTACACCTTTGTAGAATGTTAGTGCATGCAAGTTAAATTGTTCTTTGTCTTCATGAAGCCATTCTTAGCTAAATTTTTTATTTTTATTTGGAAAATTAACCAGATGTTTTATTTTGTTTGTCTGTGTACTGATTTAGTGCGGAGCTCTCCGGCGTCAAGCAAAAATAGAAGCTATGCGTATCTGCTCCGGAGGGCTGCGGATCACCGGAGCTGGGACGGAGTAGGAACGCAGCCGTTCCGCAGTCAGTGAAAACGTACATAGACTTTAATGAATAATTAAATGAATTCTAATGAATCCGCTGACGCTCCAGAGCGGATCCGCCCCGCTCCAATCTACACCTGGTGGAAATTAGGAGTAAGCATTGTTTACTCAGATTAGTTTTATAGATAAAGCTCTGTTTGGATTATTTCTATATATAGTATATCTTTTTAATTCTATTATTAGCATTTTGCCCTGAACTCTAGAAAGAACATGACTATTTATACAAACAATGAATTTTAAAAAGAGAAAACACTGTGGTGCACACACAGTATGTTAGAGGAATAAGAATGAATTTTCTACTGTGTGATTATTTTCAGTCAGTTTGCTAAATGCATTTTGAGTGTATCACATTGTGACCTCAATTAATGAACTGACTGTATTTGTTACAGCCTGAGTAGTGTCTTTATGTCAGCTGCGGTATTAATAACACCATGCTAGTCTGCATTTCAATATAAAAACACCTAGATAGTTTAGAAGTCCAAGTACAGATATGAATAATAAGTAATAGTTCTCTCAAACGATTAGAGCTGCTGTTGTACAACAGGGTGACATGGCTTTTACATTGTCTTTACAGGCCATTCACATGAGATTGTTGCATTTTGGTAAAAACACCAAAAACAGTTGGAAAAAAATACCTTAATGAAAAACACTGTACAGTATAGTATAGTATGCATTTAACATCATGGCCCAAAAATACTTGTCCACAGTGCAACACATGTAACCACCTGCTAAAGCAAAGTAAATAGATCTAAATCCCATGTAGCAGTAGATGTTTTTATGTCACTTTGTTTGCTGTTAAGCACTTCAAGTAATGATCACCTTTAACCTCAGGGATGTATCTACTTATGTGTGCGCAGGCTTATACTGTAACTGCCAGTGTGATTTTTTCTATGCATATATCGCATATATATATGTGTCTTGCTGTATCAAGCAAAAAACTGTATTCCTGAGTGGTAAAGCTAATGCTTAAGACCACGGGTTGTCAACTTTTTTAAAACCAAGGACCCCTTAACTGAAAGAGAGACAGCGCTAATACTAATATTGTATAAAAGAAATTTCATATTAAACTGAGCCTACAAAAAAGTGTAGGGTGGCCTAAAGCCCTTTACACACCTTTTTTATTGCATAGAATCTTTGTCGGCCTATTTTTATTTACTGGGTCATGGAACACCAAGTTATTAAAATAGTAATTATCGAAAAAAAATTATAAATCATTATTTAATGTTACACACATGTGGCACAGTCTATCCTTAAAGCATACTGCATCTGTGGATGGATATCTTAATGACTACCTTACCAATAGGTCAGGAAGCCTATCATCAATGGGGATTAATATTTGTTAATATGTTGGATTCATGTTTAGTTATTTACATTTTTCTTTTAAAAACCTTTAAAAGTTAATAATTTGGAGACCCCTTGCAGTAAATCTGAGGACCCCCTAAATGTCCCGGACCCCCGTTGAAGATTCCTTCTTTAGAGCCTGGAGGTGCATTCAGACTGAATGCAAAGCAAAGGTTTTCCGTGATAAATTCATGTGAATTTAGCTGCTGTTTCCTAGCTAACAACAAGTAATTTTTCATTGCACTTTTTAATATAGTCGTTGTGCATTTGAAAATGTAGTTATAGAAGTTAAGACAATAATTTTGTTTGAATTAGGACATTTTAAACCTGACTGGATGTATCTCATACAAGCTAGTGCCTGTTTGAAGCAAAAGGCCTATTTCATAGATGACATTTTGACATGTGACGTAGGAAAAGCACAGTGATAATAATTAAGTAGTAATTTATAAAATTCATAACACTGTCGCAGCTTTTTGGGACTCTTGAGTAGAACAGAGCCCTTGTTAACGTTATTAGTCATCCCTTTGCATTTCATGCTAGGACGATTTAAAATGTCTGCTGTGAATGAATGGTGAATTGCATTTTCCATTAACTTGGTATGAATTCACCCCACTTTTTATTGAAAAACTGCATTCAATCTGGGCTTTGGCTCATCTGTGCTTGCTTGACAGATGTCTCTGTCTATCACAGTCAGCCGTGGTCGATGTCCCTTATATGACCCTCCTGATCTCCACCTAGGGGTCCCTTTTTGAACAAAGTCAGATTTATTCCAAGATGGCAATAAATAGCAATACCACTTTAATAGGTCACTGTATGGCATAACGAATGTTTCAAGAAGCAAACATTGTCACACTTCTCTTTACAACCAATCAGTCAGTGAGCCGTGGTTGTACTACCACCACAAATCAACGTGTCATCATCATCACCCTGCAACCTACCAGCTGTGATCCTAAAGTGAGTCACTGGACACTCAGGATGACTGATCCTGCATCAGTTACTAAGTGAGGCCAACAAGCCACCAACCTGGAGGGCCTGGATACAGCCATTAGTGTAAAACAATAAATAGGACACCGATTAAGAAACACAATTTCCTGATATGACTGGAGGTCTCATTTGGAGATAAGGCCATTCTTTACAAGGCTCTTCATCTCTATCATGGTGCCTCTTCTGAAGCTCTGTGAGTCGGTTCCTGTCTACCACCAATGATATCCCCATTAAAGCAATCCTGTTGATAAATGTCAGGCCGTTTCATTTTAATATTGCTCAGGCTGAACTCCAAGACAGGCCAAGCCTCTATTCCCCGCCCTTTAAATTACACCCTGTTTTTCACAAAGTCAACCAAGACCAACTGACTATGAATAATGCATCAGGGTAATCAGGGGCTCTCAATGGATGCACAGGGCATGGACGGGATTGATAAATCTGGCACCGATTTGGCTACGGCATACCGTATGCTTAAAACATAATCTAAACACCATTGTAAACCATCCTGAGTGCAGCACAACTTGTATTGATGAGGACACTTACAGACTTCCCTCAGATCAATAACATATCGTTTTCTGCCTTTAAATTATCTACTACCCAGCAGGATGCAGATTGTCAAGAACATGGCTGAGTGTTTAATACACACTAAATCTACACCATGACTACTGGAAGTTACATTGCTGAAGGAAATGCATTATTAATATTGGGGACTGATCAATCAGGAGCATTCAAAGGGTGCCAATGTCACGTTGGAGATCTCCATACTGTGGAGATCAATTCTCGACAAAGCGTATTCTACTGTTTGTGGCAGGGGGGCAGTATTTTATCAGTGCAACTAGCACTTAAATTATAACAGTAGCAACGTTAAGATCCAAGATAATGGCAGAAACAAGAAAGGGCTTTAACATGGCTAAACTGTGTGCCTCTGCTCTAAAACCTGCTGTCCATCAAATGAACTGGCTCTGGAACCATAACTGTATGGATGGGCATCTTCCCCACTTCTTAAAAGGTAACCACAAATGTTTTCAACCTGGACCCTATTTCTCCATGCATTTGTGACTAACAGACTGATTTGACCAAAAATCTTTGAAATTGGTCCAGTATTGAGCAAGACCGCAGCGACAAGCTGGTGTGAACCAAGCTGCAATGTAACCTAATGGGGCTGATGTGCACCCTTGATCATTGTCCACTTAAAGTAATTTATTTCGCTATTGATAGGCTCACATTGGTTCTAAAAGTGTCTGACAACGTTATCGATCTTACAAGGTGAGCTGTCCGTCGAGAGCAGTGTGGAGAGTGGTACGCAATTTGAGAAAAAGGCGTTCTGGGAGTCGGTTGTGTCGGGGTACGGTGTCTGTATGCTACAGAAATGATAGGGTCCTAAAAAATTGCCGATGCCATGGCTCAATATTTAAATTATTTCAACAATGTAGATGAGATTTGTATAGCTTGATGTCCACCTGTATTCATTTCAGCCAGAGTACAATGTTACGGATGAAAAGAGAGAGAGAGAGAGGCAGCAGGTGGAGGAAGGTGAGGCAGCAGACGGAAGAAGGTGAGGCAGCAGGCGGAGGAAGGTGAGGCAGCAGGCGGAGGAAGGTGAAGCAGCGGCTGAAGGGCTTCAAGGTATGGGATATTGGTAGTGCTCCCATGGGTGCTGTGCCCCTATATGCCCACAGAGTAAGTTGTCAGGAGTGGGACCTGTTGCTGACAGATGACTGTGGTCTCGATGTGTCCAGTGATATACCTCGGACACAATGCTGTGTCAACACTTCAGAGGATTTCCCCCTCTAATCAGCAGGGCTGCGAGACAAAAGTAAATACAAACCATAGTTTTTATTGAAAATCGTTTAGATAAACAATGCATGTTTAAACTATGGACTGCACGAAACACTCCGCAACTGCAGCCTCTTTCTCCCCTCGTCCACTCTTTATCCATATGCTTCATCCATAGCCCATACTCTGGCTCAAATCAATACGGGCGGCCATCCAATTATAATGACCTCATTCACATTGCCAAAATCATTTAAATATTGAGACATGGCACTGAGACTCTAAATACAAACCTACCATAGCCTACCTCGAAACAACAGACTCCCAAAATGCCCTTTTCTCGACTCACGTTCCACTCTGTACAACGCTGTCTTTGGGGAAAAAGTCTGAGCATGTCAGGAGCAAAAATAAATCACTTTATGTGGACAATGATCAAGGCTGCACAATTGCCCCATTAGGTTACATTGCCGCAAGGTTCGTGCTGTCTCGTCACTGAGCTCTCGCTCAATACTGGTTAATTATATGTGGAAATGAGGCCTAGGTTGAAAAAGAACTAGAAGTTACCCTTTATGTTACCTGCCCAAGTTTTAAAATAGATTGCAATACTTTGAATACTTTTAGTATGTTCTTGTAGCTAACAACAAAAGCATGACTATATTTTCCCAACGTACATTTGTTAAGAGCCGATAGCTTAAAACCAACAAAGTGATGTCCAGTGGACAGAGCATCCGATTCGGCGAAGTAAGTCAAATGCGGAAGTGCTTTAAACCTGCATTCTAAATACCAGCAGCGAGCGACACGTGCGGTTGCAAAAAGGAGGTTGGTGTTTATAGAAGTCTACGGCAAAATAACTCACTTCTCACTTGATTAGCTCAGTAAACATTTTCATGAAGAGTTAATGTCTCAATCGCTAGTTTTAAGTCTTTTTCGATACAGAATGATTTTCATTTTTTTAATTATTGCCTGATTGATTTTAAAACAGATAAAACAGACGATAAAGCAGGGTATGTTTTGAGGCATTTGTACTTTGTGATTTCCAGTTTGCAACCTGTCAATCATGACAAAGGCTGGTTGGGTCTGTGTTCTTTTTTGTTATCTTACTCTATTTTCACTAGTGATTTTGAACATTTTGTTTCCTTAAAAATAGCTTATTAAGCGTTAAGTTGAACTCCATGACACTCAAGGAGTCGGCTTTATAGTTTTCCAGTGAGTAATGTTACATTTAGTTTTAGTTTTTTGTTGTATGGGAATTACGGGTGTTCCTTGCAAACCAAGCTAGTGGGCTAAGTAAAAACGTTTGCTGGTTATATCAGTGGTATAAATAAGTCGCTCTGCGTTTCACTCACACCTTTTAGTAAAGAATACGTTTTTTTTCACCCCTTTGTTAAAACAGGACAGAGTGGAGCGCCTCTATTGGTACTATCCACACTGTTTGACAATGGAAACTCCCAAATAACCTTTCTAATGTGTAATAAACTTACCCAAACTATACTTGATTGCTTGGTGGAAACTAAGCTTTGTCCAACGTGCAAAGGGGCTGACTGAGTGTAAACCGTAAGCTTTATTGTGACAGCTATGTGTTATATTTAATTGTCATTATAGACTTAGTATAGAGAGATTCATCTGAACTTTTTGCATTAGTCAAAAAAGCTCTTTTTTTGTTGTTGAAGTATTTCAAATTGAGATAAAGGAAAATGACAATTCAAAGTTTCTGTCTTGACTTTTTTCTTAACAGTGTCCTTTTTTATATTTGATGGTTGAGTAGTAATAGATCAATTGCCTGCCAAATAGTGCACCACAGTGGGGTGCAGGGAGCTAACATCTTGTTTACAAGATGTGGCAATCTTGTCTCCATGGCTACTGACATTACTTCCTCATTGGACGTGGGGGCTTGTGTCAAAAATTGACACACCATAGAAACGGGCTGGCAGCCATCACAAAACAAGAGCAAAAAAATTGGTAGGATTCTCTCATCGCCATGTCCAATTCAATGCTCCCTCATGATGTTATTCTCTTGTTTCCGTTGAAGTTGTAAGAAGCTGTTTGTTCACATTAATTAATTGCGAAGAACTGTTCTATTGGCATAGTCAGTGTTTTGTTAGTGTCATGCTAACATTTCTTTTTCTCCATGGTTTTCCCATTGTATTAATAAGTTGTTAGCAGTGTTGTGGCCGCTTGCAATTAGTCGTGCAGGGTTAGTATATGCACTAGACATTTAGAATTAGCTTTTAGAATTAGCTTGATACAGACCTGATACTTTTTGATAGATGTATGATGTTATATAAAAATTCCAACTTTATCAAAAAGAGCACTGTCTTTTACAACATTATCTTTATATTTATGAGTTCTAGTGCCTTTAAGGAGAATTATCTGAAAATAAAAAAGTATTTTTTTTTACCCATTATACAAAGCCGTTTGGGGAATTTCTACAGCAGTCTGCAGTCTTCATACAGCCCTAACAACCTCCAGCAGGAAGGTAGGACAGCTTTTATGTTTCCTGAAAGACAAGAATCACTGTAAGCGACTCAAGATGAACATTTTCACATTTTGATCATTAAAAGCTTTTCCATCTGGATTTGGGTGGTTGGACAATAAGAGGTGAGCTTTTAGTGAATTAATCAAAGTACGCCCTTGATAATCTGTCTCTGTATGGGCCTGTTTCACCCTAATACTTATAACAGAGATAAAAACCAATTACTGTGAGATGTTGAGTCTGGACAATGTAGTGGTGTCAGTCCAAAAGGTCTGACTGAGACGAGTTCAGTTGACTCTGCTGACATTTTCAAATTCAATGTTGTGGGGGAATGATCATGGCTCTCGAGCCAGCACGGAGGTTGTTGAGCTGGCCACTCTTTTCAGCATTCAGTGTTTGCGCCTAACCCTGAGGAAATCATAGGAGCTCAGCGTTGCAACCAACAAACATGTTTTTCTCTGTCTCTTAAGTTACTAAACAATGTGTGTTTCTGTTTCAAGATTTGTTTTGCAACTAAAACTGGGTAATATACTTTATTACACATAACACATTTTGGAATAGTGACTGGTCAAAGGAGAACCACCCTTATAAGAAACAAATCTCATAAATTGCTATGAGACCCTGTCCCCCCCCCCCCCCCCCCCCCCCCAATATTTTACTTATAGTTGTTCCATTGAAATAATATTCATTGTTTAACATTCAACTAAGGATGCCTCCTGGGCGCCTCCCTAGGGAGGTGTTCCAGGCACGTCCAGCTGGGAGGAGGCCTCGGGGAAGACCCAGGACTAGGTGGAGAGATTATATCTCCAACCTGGCCTGGGAACGCCTCGGGATCCCCCAGTCGGAGCTGGTTGATGTGGCTCGGGAAAGGGAAGTTTGGGGTCCCCTACTGGAGCTGCTGCCCCCGCGACCCGACTGGATAAGCGGATGAAGATGGATGGATGGATGGATGGATGGAACATTCAACTATTGTTGAAATAGTGTAAAACAACAACAAGAAAGCAAACTCTCATTTCAGCTTCAAATGACAGCATTTCAACAGTGATTGCTTGGTAGTGTTTTTTCCACTGAAAGAAGCTGGCGCACTTGGTAAAACTTTGATGCTCCATGATGCAGATCACATCCACAACCCAGAGGATGATTCTATGCAGTCGTGAGATTACAAAGTTGATAATAGACCCCCCTACCTGCAACATACACACAACAGAACGTGGGACCAAAATGCAATTTCCATGCAAATTTTGAGCACACTTACAAAAAGATTTCCATATTCAGTGTGATTTTGACTCAAACCTTCGGTTTACTCTGCTTAACCTTTTGATTTATTTATACTTTTTTCTTTCCTGCTTTCGCTCCATCTTTCTGTCTCTTCCTCATGTGTTGGCTTAATGCAGGTTTTGTGCATTGACCAGAATGTACGGGCACAGTGCTTCTTTACCCTTCTGTTCTTGTCGATTTATTTATTCATGTGACACCTTGTCCTTTCGCCTCATCCAGCTCAGTGCTTCGCAGGGATACAGATGCTTTAGATAGCAGACACATTTGGGTTGCTCAAGCACTGATCGTATGCCAGCCCCTCAGACAACACCATTAATCTCTCTTATCAGCATCTCAGTGGGTGCTCTGGCCCCAGAATGGTATGTTCTGCATTGGGCTACCATTACTCAACGGATGCTAAATAAACCACATTGCTCCCACTGATTTAACCTCAGTACTGATGTACAACCCTTAGTTGAAGAGAAGAAAAGGGCCATCGCTCTCCCAGTGGCATTGACCACTTTGTTATTGTTAGTTCCTTCAAAGTGTTCCTGGCCCCTTACACCAATGGCTTGACAATTTTGTAATTGCATTGTGTGATAAAAAGCTAATTAAGTTATGGAAGATTGCTTATCTGTTTTATTTTCCTCTACTATCCAGGGGATGACCTTGATAAGATCAGTTGGAGGCTGCTGGCTTTTTTCACTGGTGATCTGTGTTAATAGGGACAGTGATAACTACTGTGGATAGAGATGAGAAAGGGCTCCTTCATAACAGTAAGCTTAACACAAGATACAGAGATACGGGCCCTGATAAAAGGCAGGGAGTGCCTGAGGGAATCACCCACCAATAAAGTTCTGGTGCTTGTGATCCCATAAACAACTGATAAGACTTGGAAGCCTAATGAGTTGAATTATTTTACTGACACTTGGAAAATGCGGGTTGACTGCTGTCTTATGAAGCAAGAATTTATGCTCACGCTTGCAAATTTGTACCAAAAGCAACGGAAAATGACTTTGCGGAGCCCCTGGTGTTTTACAGCAGGCGTTGAAGATGTGGTTACATTGGGAGCAAACATTAAGCGGAGACAACACTGTGCACACACTGGGTTTGCTGCACATCAACATGAAAGGCAAAGATGCAAAAAGCATTTAAAGCGAACTCATCTCCTCTGGGCAACAGCACCCACTGTCACTCAAAAACAAACAGGGACACCGCAGATGCAGAAATGCACACATATACACACTAATCTACTGTATTTCAGTCAGACTGCATCTCTTTACTTCATACTGTACAGTGTGGTGATTAACCAGGAACTGCACAAAGCTGATATCCCGTGATTGCAAATTAGGGTAGATTAGGATTGTGCTATCTGTGCAGGAAATATGTCTTAGTCTGGGATTTATTGCGCCTGGTGGCTTGTTTACGGAACAAAGCATGGCTGAGCAAGCATAGCCCCAGACATAAAACATCATTTATTTTAGTTAGGGATGCCCTGCTGGACATATATGGCACAGGAATGGTACTCAACAGCCTTTCCATTCAGTCACACACGTCAGTGAACCTGTACTCCACCTAAGGGTGTATGCACAAACGGCCCTCTCTTCCATCTAGAAAGTCATAGTTGAATACACATTCTAAAAAAAAACATCACGATGAAGCCGTTTATATTAAAACCACACTAATATATACATAGTTTAAGATCTGATATTACTAAATTTTAATCAACACCGAATTGTTCTTCAGCTAGGCTACTTTCAAGAACCTTTAGGATGAATGACTTTGGCAATATTTTGCATAAGTAGACAATGTGGCTTCATATTCTTAAGGATGTGTTTAGAATGTATCTGGGGGGAAATTTGACAGTGCTTTCACCATGCATTACCTAAATGAACTGTTATCCTCAGCGCTTACCCAGGCCTTGTTTGGTATTAAATAATGCAGGGAAAACTTCCGCTGCATGCACATCACGTCTGTGCTTGGGTGTCCCTTGTGTTTCAGAGGCGTAATATATAACATTGGCCAATGATGCAGTGGAGACTGTTGCACATACTGCATGTAATATGTCAGCCACCTGCCCAAGGGTGTGCTTTGGGTGATGGTGGGGAAAATCCTATACGGTTGTACATCATTCTCTTCACTACTCTACTATATTATTCTAACGTAAGGAAAAGCAGCAAATGATAAAGACAGTAATTTGATTTAAAGAACAGCTGTTAATAGAATTCAATACTTAATGCAAAAGGTAGAGAGAGGACTTTTTAGTTAATTAAAGTTAGTGGGAATTACTTCAAGCCTTTTCTTAATGACTGACTCCACTCTTTTTGTCTTCATGCAGCAGGAGTTTGCACTGTTACAAAGACTCTATCAGTCTTGTCTTGTCTTAAACACCTTCTCTTGCAGAAATGTACTCGTCCAACAGGCTAATTACTTCTTTGACATGTGGCTTTTCCATTATACAGAGAAACTCAGAGATGTGTTATCACTGCTACAAGATGACCTGCTGACAGACAGTGTCAGAGACCCTGCTGGGAATGGTGTATTGATCAGATGGGGTAGAACCCCATCACAGTGCAAATTGACTGTTTACATGTGAGTAGACCTGGGGGGTCGATTAAAAATGTATACAGTGTATCTAACTTGGATGAGAAAAAACACATCAGTAGCAAGAGGAAGAAAAGGAAAAAGATTACAAGTGCAAACACTGGGAAGTGTCTGCCTTACTACCTTGCAGAAACAAAATTTCCACTCTAGTCACAAGCATATAGTATGCCAATTTCCTAATTTCAGGTTATATTCTACAGGAAGACAGATATTAGATTTTTCAGCATATTGACGCTGCATGGGAAATGGGCCCTTCAATGACCTCCCACAGCACCCTGGCATTTGTACTTGACAAACAGGCTCATTATTGGATGACTTAATGAAAGCCTTCCATTCCCTTCTGTCTAAGACAAATGATGTAAGCACATGGCACCAAGAAATTAGAAGTCTGGAAAGTGCGTTGTTCTGTCAGCACCCACTCAATTGGACAAATTCCTGCATCCAGAGGGGGTAATTAGCCCAGATCTTCCCAATGATTGTAATTACGACATTGTTTTGATTAATTAGTCTTCTATACTAGACTGGATATGATTGATTTCATAGTCCTTTTGGAATTGGACAAAACCAAAAAATCATGGAGTTAATCATGGCCTTATGGACTGCTTCCAAAAACACTGATTCCTTTTAACTGTAATGTAGAAGGGCCTAAATAAATGGTAAAATATTTAGAATAAGTACAACCATTGGAAATGTGGGAAAGAAATAGTCCAAATTGTATTTATTTGGCCACAGAATGGCACTACTAAACTAATTTATGTTATTACCATAAGTTTAAGATATTGTAACTGAATAAGCAAACATTATGTAGTACAGTGTGAAATACCCTCAGGTGTTACATAAGGAGGGATCTCCTGTTCCAGATCCTTATATTATTTGTACTTCGACAAATCCCAAGTTTTTCTACCAAGGTAATAATCAGCAGCCATCAATTCCAAAACACAGTATTGCATAGACAAATTAAATACAGTAAGCCAGCTAAAAGCAGTTCACCCAGATGTCTATTGACCACCTCTTTCCTTCCCTTTACTTCAGCATACCCTGCCGCCTTAGTTCTTCCCACTGTGATCTCTATCCTTACTGTCTGTTAGAAAAGGTACTGAAGTCAGCAGAAACCTTACCCTGAGTTGCCCCTGAGTATTAACTTCCCCCAGGTTAACCACTACATTTCAAAAGATCCACGTCTGAGGATCTCTGCCTTTTCTGTTTCTCCATCACTGGCATGTATCCTTTTCCCCTTAATAATGTTTGTGCTTGAAAGCATTCCTTTGATACATAGCTTGACATCAAGACGGCATCTGTTTTTAATAGTACACATGACAATGAGTAATGCCAATACAGTCAGCCTATTCATTTCAGATTACACACACAAAAAGAGAATCTCCCTTTTTGCATTCGCCAGGTCAATAACAAAAGTGTTAAAGAAAGTGATTACTCATTCAGTGACAACCCACTCAACCAAGCAGGCTTGAAAGAAGAAGCTGCTTAATTCAAAATTTTAAAAAAGCTACCACAACCATAATAGTGTTAGACGAGAATGGCGGCGGACTTCAAACATCTTCCTTTCCTGGCAATGCCAAATGTTGTAGGCAACATGATTCATTGTGGCATTTAAATTCACTCTTCTGGTAATTTTTGTTATTTTCTTGTCTCTTTAATCCTGCAATAACCTTTTTTTTGGCCACTTAGGGGCAGCTGAATTAAGCTGTGAACAACACACATATCACTGCCGTTTAAGGCAGCAGTGTGTAGGATTTAGGGGGATCAACTGGCAGTAATGGAATATAATATTTACGTTTTTATTAATTTCAATTTTATTTATAGTATCAATTCATAACAAGAGTTATCTCAAGACACTTTACAGATAGACCACACTCCAGAATTTACAAGGACCCAACAGTTCTAGTAGTCTCCTCCAGAGCAATTAATGCCACTACAGATCCTAGATGCTGCTTCTTTAAGTTGAAAGGGAGAAGTTGTTAGCAACCCATGCAGTAGATTCGTAGCAAGATTAGCTTTCATTTGTAGTTGCGTTTTCTGACCAACTAATAAGTCCAACATTCACTCACCTTTCAGTCTCCACCAACTCCTGAGGGAAATAGAAGGCTCTTTAACTGCTGATTGCTCTAATGTGTTCACTGGCTTGCTAACGTTGTTAAATTGTTGATTGTTAAAACAATGCTGTGAGAGGCATGACAATGAACCATAACTCTTAACTTTGCGTGCAGGAAATCCAAAACAATGAAATGGAATATGCTATAGCTCCATAGAGCTGACGAGAACCACAGAGTCATAATTCTCTAGCTCATTACAAGCAACCCTTTTCACAAGCAATCATGTGATCCATCATAATATAAAAATGTTGATTATAAGAGCTTTAATTTTAAGGGAATTATTGATATCATCTACTGTAATGATTGCTGATTATAACTAGACAACAGATTCAAATAATGAGTTTGAACAAAAGCCTGTAATGTGGTTTAGGGCACATTTGAGGTAAATTTCATTTCCAGCAAAGAAATGAAGTATACCTTCTGCTCACACAAATACTGTAAGACTCTAATTTGTTTTACCTTGAAGAATTTGCTAATGTTGAAAATGCTATAAAAATGCCATAAGCTCAAATTTAATGGCTAGTAATTTAACATTTGGGTACTTTGTAAATGAGCTTATATTTTATTTCTATTTACAGAATGCCCTCACATGTATCTTTTAGCTCTTAGCAGGCAAGAAAACACTCTTATATAGCGTATTGGGCCAAGGAAGTAAAAGAAAAAAACTGCTTTATTTACAAATTAAATTGCTTTGATGCCTTTAATGTACCATACTTCTACTTTTCCTTGAATCATATTTTTATTATATTTTAGTAGGCACTCAACCCCTAAAATATTTAGGCTTCATTATCAATAAGACATGGTTTACATGTACCCACCTTTATTTTCCTCTTGACACACAGTACATGCACGATGTATAGCACATTAGGAACATGCATACATAGTCACACATGATTATAAGAAGACATGCAAATAAATGCACAAACACCATCGTCAAAGAAAATCAGTATTATAAGTATCAAATGTACCTGGGGCATCTGTATTTTTGTGAATTTATTCATGTTAGGTTACTGTATGGCAATGCTAAAAGTAATATCTTTAATTATCTCTTCAATTATTTCATTTGATTCTTATCTCCTTTAATATCTGCCCAAAGCAGAATTACTCAATCATAACGTATATGATCAATGGCATCAAAGTGAAGGTCAGAGGCAAATGATCCCTCATGAAAATGTATGGCTTTTCAAATCTTTGTTTTCAATAGTGCTATAATGTTCATTAATACATGTTTTGAGCTCTCTCTCCATGTCACAAAGCTATTAAGTAAATAGATCACATCGCTTACATCACACATAACAAATGCACCGCTGCCTTTACGTTCTCTTAAATACCCCCTACAAGCTTTTTCAAAATTAACTGTTCATGCTAGAAACACTCGGTGGAGGATATAAAATGCACAAGGAAAGATGAACCATTACAGAGTGATAATACAAAGTTTAAAAAAATGGGCAGGTTGAGGGGTAGTGGTGGCAAAAGTCTATCTCCTGGGCCTGTACACAGCAGTGACGACCATGTTTTTAAAACAAAGCACAATCAGCAGTGGTGGCACAGGAGGAAGAGCTTGTTAAGTTCTAAAGATGAACTCATTGTATTGATTGGATATGATTGGTGACACTCTGTGATTCTAAGAGTCGGCTGAATCTAAACTTCGACTTTGACGCTCTGTCAGTACAATGACTCACTTGCTTAATAGACCTTGGTTTTACTAAGACAAGTCATGCTGATTCTCTAGAAAGTGCCAACAACAAACAAACACAAAACCACTTTGGAGGGCCAAATGGACCACAGAGGAGGGAAAGGGAGAAAGGAGGCACCCAATCTTAGTAGACGTAAACGGCCAATGCTTGCAATGCACACAACTGCGTGTCCTGCATTTAATACAAATAATGGAGCCCTTGTCATAAAATAATTTGACATTGTGATGCCATAAGAGCATTCTTTAAAATGTATTTTACAGTAGCAAAGTAAGTTTGGCCTGATTATAATAAGTGTGTCCAGTGACAGAAGTGAGACAAATTAATAATGTTTTCTACTCATGTCTTCACAAAGAGCATTATTACTGAAAGTAACTCCTTGATGCATTCTCAAATGTTTTTTTCTTTCTTTATACAAGTATCTCATACTGAGAAAGTATGAGTCCTGGAAGCTTTTACATTCTTTGTTAGCAAGGCTAACAATAATAAACAATAATTCAGCAAAATAAGTATAAACTGTGAATACTGGGGTGTATGCACCAGCAGTGGAAACACATTAAAATGATTTACTTAATTAAAAGTAACAATACAACACTGTGAATATACAGAAGTTTTTAATTATCAATAGTTTTGGAGATTCATTTTTGTGTCGATCAAATAATTGTTTAGGCTCTAGTTTATTCTACATTGTAGTTAAAAGAGTGTGTGTGTGTGTGTGTGTGTGTGTTTTTCTGTGTGAGGAAGGCCAAATGCCCAAATGTTATGCACAAAGTACTGACGACAATAGACATGTTTTGGCCATTACCCTTTCAACCTGTCCTGAAAATGGCAGTTCATTTAAGTGCAAAGCCAGGAAAGCCTCAACACTAAAATCACATTGTACTGCTTGATTGCTACTGACATGCCCTCTGCAGTGCCTCTCATCCCACGTTGGCAGTTAAGTTCACAGCAAGTTACCAACATATCAATCATGTGCTGCTGAGAAAAGGCCTTTGTTGTCAGAATAAAATTATGACTCTAATAAGTTGAAATGTCTTCATATCACTGACATGATTTTGCCAAACTTGTATATTAGTTTTACTAAAGGACAAAAGGATAACGATTTTCTGATCACTGATTTAACACATGGACTTACAATGGATTAGACTAGGCATGTTGAAGGATTCTGAGTTGAATCTGATTTATTTACCCCTGCAAGGAAACGGGATGCTGTCTTATTATTTTTTTCTGCCACAGTGTTATACAAGGAGACGAATGGTTGCATTAAAAGATAAAAGAAAGGGAACCAGAACTGAATACAAAAGGAACACAAGTCTAGCTCCAAGAGATATGAACTATAATTCTTTTCATGACGCAAACATTGACCTGCGATGCCATTCTTCGCCCTGTACTCTTTCTCTATCTGTTTTGGCGTCTGTTTTTTTTGTGCCTCTGTAGGGTCCCAGACTACCATAGAGCACAGGAAGTGCATCAAACCTCCCTGTAATTTAAAATACAATATGTCTATGCAGTCATTGTCACCTCTTAACCCACTGCATAAGTATATCTGTGATCTCTATTCTGCAGTTCTTCAGAAAGGCAGCACGTTTGTGTGTGCCACGTGTGTGTTTCAGTGTATTATTGTTGCCCACTGAGCCCTTCTCTCATGACATATCTGAGAAGTTATTACGTCTGCTTCGGATCTCATGTCTGGCTAAAGGATGGGAACAGACAGACAGTGATTGTGATCTGCCTCTTTTGTTCTTGACTGAGCAACATACAAATATCATAAACTTTTGGTCTGGCTTCTCCTCAAGTAACTATTCCTTCTATTGAGTTCTTTTACAGAGTACCACATTAAACAAGTGGCTAATTACCCTGTGGTTTCAATATGCCTGTATTGATCTGGACAGTAACTTTGTGTTGCTGCCGTCACCTTGAGTCATGCTGGGAAAGCAGCCAGACTACTTGTAGGCAGTTTGCATCACACTAACAGCACACAGTGTTTTTCTAATAGGATTGTCACAGTGCTAGTATAGGGCCCATCTAAACACAGCGCTTCTCCAAATTGCTGATTACTCTTAAAGAAGACCCAAGTAGGACCAAATGCTTTCACTTATCAGAAGGGAAGTGGCTAGTTGGAGTGAAAAGCACTTACTAGTCTCCTCTCATTTGCCTGCATTTCCCCCCATGAGTGTAGACCATATGAAACACTGAAAAATGCAGCTCCCTTGAGTAGATCTGGGTCATGTGCAAACATTGCATGTGTGTAAAATATACAATGTACAGTTATTGTGCAACTGGACACAAACCAAAATGCATCTTGCATCTTGATGTTAACATACTCATAAATCACATTTTTTTTAAATATTTTAAAGTTTTTTAAAATCACATAATTTCATAAACAATAACCTATTTATTGAAAGGGTGTCAACTTAGAATGCAGAAAATTGTATGACAAAACTACATCCTCTCCAGAGAGGATAGGAATATGATTTGCCAAATTGAAATATAATACCACATACAGCAGATCTGCTCTTACAGTATCTGATTCTGTCCGAAGGTGTGGTACTAGTACATGTCAAACAGTAGAATGCATGCACACAGAGGCAGAAAGCAAGATGGGAGTAACGACACAGCACTGGCTATAGTATGTTGCATCATTTATCTTGCTATGTGAAAACAGATCTATATCAAACTTCTTTGTTTTACAGTATGTTATTCTTAAAGTGAGAAATTCTACTGACATTTCAGATCTTCTTGTAGCCTTTTCTATTGGCTTGATTGGAATAACTAAAATACATGTTTTAAGATGCACAAAAAAGCCCATTATTATATGGCTCTGTGTTCCATTTTATTAAATTTCAGCACAACATTTCACATGTAGTCATACATAATAGAGCCAGTGCAAACAGTAGCACCTGAACGCAGCGATTTCATATAGAGGATTCAGTGACATTTTGCTGAGTAGGCTTACTATTTTTAAGCATAACCCTGTTTCATATTTATACTGCCAAACCACGTGTTAAGCTGTGAGCTTCCCACAACACCCAAAGTCTGCTTCTGGCCACATGAAGTCTGAGAGAGTCAAGAGTCCCTCATTTGTGTGTAAGGTGACAGCATTTTTCCATTTTAGGGTAAATAATAACCCGGCCTGACAAAAAGCCACATATTTATCCTCTAGATCAGATCTGGGCATTGTACGGCCTACGGGGCACATCGGACCCTTTGGCCAGCCCTAACCGGCCCGCGTGGGGTCAATGGGAAGATAGCCATCAAACATAAATAAGTGTACATCATGCATGGAATACAACTGCATTGCTTTTATTTTGAAGGCACATTTTTTGTGCAAACGTATGCAACTTCTTCTTCTCTGGTTGCAAGTCACGTAAGTAAAAATAAGTAGTAGAAGAACAACTGCAATGTGTTGGAGGGCCACAAACTGAGCTCCAAGACGTTAACATGGACGTGAATGAGCTGTCATCCCTCAAAGATTTTAGCTCATGGGAAAAAAGTATGGTTGATACAGAGCGCTGGGTTTTTAACCAAACATTGACTTCTGAGTATTTATTTACTGAAGTCAAAGGTAAAGCTGTGTGCTTAGTATGGGGAGAACAGATTGAAGAATTATAATTTGAAACGCCAGTACAGTAAAACACTACTAAACTACTAAACACGCAGAGAAATTCAGCTTGACTGAAGCAGAGCGGGCACGGACATCTGAAGTTTTGCTAGTTAAACTGCAAAAGCAACAAGGCTTTCTAACCAAGAGTTGCACATCCAGGGATGGAGCAGTCAAGACCAGCTTTGTGATAACCCACAAGAACACCAAAAACAGTAAGCCATTTTCTGAAGGGGAATTCATTCATTCATCATCCAAAAAGGCGAAACTAAACATGGTGACATAGGCTTCCACACAGCTGTCAGGTGGCTCAGCCTGGTAAAGGTGCTTAAAAGAGTAGGGTACCTGGGAACAGAGATTCAAGAGTTTTGTTATATGAAAGGCAAAGACATCCCAGAGCTCTCAGATGTATAATGGATGGCTGATCTTGCATTTGCTGTTGATGTGACTATCCTAATAAATGAACTAAACACCAAAATACAAGGTAAGGGCCTATTTACACATTAAATGCAAAATAGTGACATAATGTTGCCATTTTGTACCAAATCTGCTTCACTTTTTAGTGTTCTAAGAAAAAAGCTAATTCAGTAGTTAGACAAACTAAATAGTAGCACTTTGTAAAGTTAATTGAATGCTGTGCTTTGAATGCTGTTCAAATGACATTTGTGGATTTTGATTACATAGTGAAATAATTGCATTATGTCTGCTTCACTTTTTTCATGTCCTAATCATAACATTTGTTACCAGTTGCGGCTTATCAAAGACCTTACCATTTACTGCTTTTTATGAAGAGATCAAATTAATATTCTCTGTACCCTGTTTCTAATGTGGCCTCTTGGGAAAATTAATGGCCCCACAGATAATATACCGTATATGACAGAAAAAATCTGATAGCCTCAGATTACCTCGGTGCAAACTATAGACCACACACATCATATTTAATGCAACCTCCCAACCTAATTGGATAAATTAATGAAACAATTTGGTTATGTAAACATCTTTTGCCAGTGCCATTTCAGGCACAGATGGCTGCCTACACCTTCTTCTGGCCAACTGTGGAGTAAGCAGTGACATAGACTACATTTGACCTCAGGCCATATTACAGAATCTTCTTAACTTGCAGATCCTACTGTATCTCAAGTTTTTGGTAATCCTGGTAATTTGAGTTAGGACCTCATTTAGGAAACATTTTTCATTTAATTCTATTTCATTTCAAGTCAATGATCCTAACCTAACTGAAGAAATAAAAGTGTACACAAGTTACAAGTTATTACACAAGTATCCTAACTTCCCTGAATCTTACAAAGACCTCCTATCCTAACTTTAAAATACCTAATTAACCCCTGATAGCCACCAACTGTGGAACAGCTGCGGATCGTCTCTGCTGCGTGATGGTTCCATGCTCCGCTGTCTATCAATTCCCCTCAGGTCCGGATATGTTACGGAATCGCTGCGGCCATGACTGACTGCTGAGGTCACAAGGACCCACAAGATCTTGCGAATTCTAGGGTGAACTGGGAGTCAGTTGTCTGCTTCTATCCCTGGTTTCAATGTATATTTCTATGACAAAAATAATGGTTACAAAGTTGTTTAGCCTGGCGAGATAAAAAAAAAAGTAGCGTTGGTTGCTAGGTAATAGACATAACTAATGTTGTATTTAAGATTTTCTAACCTGAGATAAGACAGAGGAAAGTAAGATAATATAGGATTCCTAACGTTAGCTAAGATTTGCTTCTTTAATACCAAATTGGAAAAAAATCCTAAACTGTTCCTATCTCAATTTAAGTCTTAGAAGATAGGAAGGTTCCGTAAAAACATCCGTGTACATTAAATCAGCGGAATATTATGCAAAAATCTATGCCAAGAATGTTGAGGAATTGCATGCTCTCAACCATCCATCAAGTGTTATTGTTAAAGGTTGTTTCTTGTAGGATCAGCTGCAGATCCTGCAGCCTATTCCAGCATTTATTTTAAAGGTCCCATGGCATGGTGATTTTTGGATGTTTTTATATAGACCTTAGTCGTCCCCTAATACCATATCTGGAGTCTCTTTCCCAAAATTCAGCCTTGGTGCCGAATTCCAGATCCTAGAGCCAGTACCACAATGGGCTTTCCTTAGGATGTGCCATTTCTGTGTCTGTATCTTTTGAGGAGGAGAGAGAGAGGAGGGGGGGGTGGCCTTGACCAACTGCCACTTTGCTCGTTTGAAAGCAATGATGTCTCTCTCTCATGGGTGGGCCAAATTCTCATTTGACCTCATAAGGGGCAAGATTCCAGATCGGCCCATCTGATCTTTCATTTTGTCAAAGGCAGAGCCACTGGGGGACCATAGGCAGGTCGGGGGAATGCATATTAATTTTAAAACACCTCATAAAGTGCCATGGGAACTTGGTAAAACCCTCTCTGCTCACGGTTAGGACAAAGTGATTGAAATAGATGCAGAGTGCAGTCAGTTATTGACAGTGAGCTTATTGTGGTATGGGCTAAAATTGCTTCTTTGCTAATGTTAGGGAAGCTTCAACCATCCATCACTCTGACCTGTTCCCTATACAGACTTTGTCGCTTTATTATAGCATCACTTGGCCTCCTCCTTTGTTCACATCATAATTACTATGGCTGCTAGATTGGCTTCTTACATAAACGTAAACATATGATGAGGGGGCACTTGCTGAAACAACTGATGCAGTTCTTCTTGAGAGGACTGTCTCTATGTACATGGTACGTCTCATCCACTTCTACCATCCTATAGCCTTTTCCCACCAATAAGTGTTGCTTTTCAAACACGGGAAACCTCGCTAAAAATACACAACAGACTCTTTTCCTATTGCCAGATGAGTTTGCCTTTATGCGCTGGAAAACAAGGATAGTAAACAATGTTTATACAATGTTACAATGGTTACTTCCTTTTGGTATCTGTTACTATTCAGTCTCTCTTTCAAACTCGGTGCAGACTAATTTAAAACAATGTTGAAGTGCTTCTTGCACAGAGATGGACAGAATTTGTAGTTTAGGTGACAAAATCGCATCAAAGCATTGCGCTGGAAATGGGCTGAAAATTAGCATGTTCACTCAGGTATCATTATTTCCATGACTGCTGATTGGAGCTGGAGCCGATAAATACCTGTGGCTACTTCAGAGTCATTAGTCCTGGGAATGTGACCAATACCAATAAAGACAAAAGCCAGTTGTAAGTGGGTTTTTTGTTCAGTGGGAAAGGGGCTTTACTGTGTCTGTTGGTGTTTTACTTTCAGAGCACCAGGTGCTTGGCAATGCCCATCAGTAACCATTCTTAACCAATTTGTTCACTCTTCATAACACAAGTAGGTAAGGAGAAGTCTAGAAGATGAAGACCTTGGCTTTCGGGCTGTCCACTCCAGAACCCTCTTTAACTTGGGTTAAAATCACAATGTTTTGCTTTCTCGTGTCCCTCGGCCTTTTCTAAAATTGCACTAGACCCAGGTGAATAAGAGGTTAAAGTAAATTCAAAGCAACACTTAACCAAGGCAGGCCTGTAACCTCTCAAGGGCCATTGTGCGGTTTCAAGATGTGTGGGTGCACATTAGTTCACATTTGAATGTATATTCTTTAAAATGGTGAGAAGAGCACAGCCGTTAGTCAATGGAATATGCTGAAAAACATGAACACTGTTAAGGGCCTGCAGGCTTAAACAGAGCGGAACCAGAAGTGCTTTAAAAGTTGAGTGCTTTATATTTTTTTATATCACTTATTCAATTCAAGCAGTAGCTGAGAATGCCATCTATTATCCAATTATTTCTCTTGATTGTACAAAGTATTTAAAACCACTGCATGTTATGTACTGTTGACTAAAGCAAACTAAGGTACCATGTGCAAATGTGGAAAGGCTGTGCAATAAAGCTTACAGCCCTGTAGATTAGAACTCTATACCTGTGGGAATCCCTTGCTCCTATCTCTCATAACTTGCTGTAATGCTGACAGCTGTAGCTGCACTGACTCCCCTACTTGCCTACACTAATATATATATATTACGCTCGATAAGTTGGAGTTAGGGAGCAAAATGTACATTGCATGGTTTTCCCTGATGCAATTAAATACTGCTAAACCATGAGCAGTGGCCTGGTCTGTTCCATAACCATGAAGCGGAATATTAGATTTCCCAGCTCCCCCTGCTAGAGCACCGTAAAAGTGATACGGAGATGGGGAAACTCCCTGCAGGAGACCTCAGATCAAGAACAGTATGTACCCAGTCTGGTCCAAGGACCGAGACTGGAATGATTACAATTATCACTGACATTAAAAACTTAGATTTAATTATTCTCAAATTCCAAAATCTTAAAATTGAAATTAGGGGCTAGGATTGGCATTGACATCATTGACATTTTGGACGTTGCCGATTGAGTATGTTTTTATTGTCTGAAACATTTTGTGAAACATTGAGGAAACAAGTTTTTTATTTCTCATTTCAGAAACTTTTACAATTACACAGTGGCCAAAGGGGTTTGCAACACAACAAACAAGACATTGTGCCTTCCAAAATGACACATGACTGTTAAATTAATGACTGCAATCTGTGTGATCAAGGTTTGGTTAAGTCTAGATAACTAGGGCTGTTCAACTCAAGTTTTATTCTCTAAAAAGTCACCAAAGAGTAAAAAGACGACTTTCATTCTGCAGAACTTCAAGTCCTAGTTTCTGAAAGTTTATTAGTTATGCCTGTTTTAATGTAATGTAACAATATTAGTAGACAGATAGGAGAACTTGAAAGCATTCATCATTCGGTGGGTGAATATTGCATTTTTTATAATACAATTTAATATATTTTCAACTCTGAAAAGTAATGTTCACATAAACATTAAAACTGTCATTGTCATGTAGAAAAGACATTTCATATCAATATTGTTGCATTAAATTTGCAGTCTGGAGAACTTACAAGTAATATAAGTTAGTCTTTGATTCATTTAACTACTTTTGAGTTTCATGTTGAGTCAATGCTATAATGCATGTGGATATGGTGTTTGGGTTCAGTGGACAGCACTTCATTGTATAGATGCAATTTTTTAGGGATGTGTGGTGAGATCATACTGTCCAGCCAACAGAGGTTTACTAAACAATAAAGGGACAGAATAGCCATCTGATAAATATTCATCTAAAAGGCAGAGCTGTTTGAAGACTAAAGCCAATTAGATATGCTATGCAAAGGTGTCCAAGATTGACTTTTTCTTCCATCAAGCGACAGATGGATTTATGTCACTAACGCTTCAGATCAGAAGAGGAATGGAGGCCAAAGGCATGCACATTATTCATTCAACACTGCTGCCTGCATAATGTTAATTATATATTTGATCTAAATATTGTGTCTGAGGTCTACATCTATGGCATTAAAAAAAGGAAACTCTTTACCATAGCTCATGACTTCTAAATTTGAGTTTCTTTTGCAGGCGGGTTTAATTCTGTCTAGATGCATTGAAATAATCAATCTAATTACAAGCCCTCTATTTGCACACAGAGAAAAAAAAAACACATCAATGGGATTTTGAAAACATATTTACAGAGGCTGAGGCAGGGAGCGTATCGGCAAATATTGGATTTTGCTGTGAAGGGAGCAAATGGGTCAGGGTAACATTAGACACAGAGAAAACGATGACAAAGTGAGACCACAAGCGGAAAAAAAAAATCTGATAAACAAGAAAAGCAATAAGTCAGATATCAATAGAGTGGATAGAGAAAGTACATCAATAGTAACATAAGCAAGCGCGTATGAGGGGCCGTCAGGGACATTATTCAGAATTACCTCTCACAAACACATGTGAAATGCTCTTACATACACTACTG
>NC_048407.1:26456016-26477444 GCF_013103735.1 Etheostoma cragini
TCAGTAGTGTATGTAAGAGCATTTCACATGTGTTTGTGAGAGGTAATTCTGAATAATGTCCCTGACGGCCCCTCATAACTAAGCATGATAAATGTACAGAAATACTGAACCTTTGAGAGACATTTTTCAGAGTCAAACTGATGCAGGGGCAAAAGAAAAGTGAGGACAAAGTGAGAGTGCACAAAGTGATTAAAATCAGAAAGTGTGATGTATGACTTCAAAACACTGAAAGAAAAGCATAGCCCCTAAATTCCACCGTGTGCGTCTGCCCTGATTTCTAGCTGCAGAGGGATCATGGCCACTCAAAACAATGCTCGATTCCACCAGCACGCGTTTAAGAAGCGTCTCTCTGCTCTGCTTAACTCTTGTGTTGTCTTCCAGTGGAACATGGAACTTTTAGATTGTCTGGGCTTAATGTTTTTGTCACTTTTCCAGATGTTGTTTAAGCATTTCCTTACCTTTTTGTCCATTTTTAATTTCATTTTTTGGTCACTTTTTTCAATGTTTTTTTAAGCTTTTGCCATTATTTTTGTCACTTTTTTCAACAGCTTTTATCCTTTTTATTATATCCAAATGTTATAAAATTGAATTGAAATTGAAGAGCGTTAGAATAGAATAAAATAGAAACATCCATCTTACTTTTTTTGACATTTTTGTCGAAGGAAAACCAAATTTCTACTATAGAAACATTTGGAAAGTGGGTCAAATTTGACCCCAGGACAACAGGAGGGTTTACATATGTGCTAGGTCTATTTTTGACAGCTGCAGGTCACAGGCAACAGGCAAAGAGTTTCACATATCCAGGAAAAAAGTACAAAATCAAATAACTCGGCAAGTTGGCAGGCAAAACAGTCCACTTCTGAAAAGCTCCTGGTGTAGATTGATGATACACTGTGAAGGGTGAAAACAAAACCACAGCCGGAAAGTGGCACATTACGCTTAGAGTGGAATTCCAGCTTTAGAATCTACAGCCATGCTAGCAGCTGTGTGGGGCTGTACTTTGCTTAAAGCTAAGTGCTAACATCAGTATGCTAGCAACAACATGCTGGTGTTAAAGAAGAATTCAGGCAAATTTTTTATGTTAATCTTGCTCCCTATAAATATGTGAGTAATTTAGAGAAAAAAGAAAACTGAATTGGTGCAGGCAACACTGAATAGCTGCAGCTACGTGTACAAGCTTCCACTGAGCTAAAACGGCAGTTAAGGGGGCAAGTTTTAAAGTGCCTTTGTGCCTCTTAACAGACACATAATGCAATTAATATGTCTGTACAACATGAACAGGGTCATTAGGTAACATCAAGATCAACTCAGACATTGTTTTAATTCACCTACCCTGTCTCAATCTCGCTGGAGGGTAGCTTGCCTGGTTAGTTGCTAGCTTCTAGCGGTTAGCTGCTATTGATAAGTGTGTTCAGACAGGCTTTTGTGAAAATCAAAAAGCAGCAGTTCTGTGTGTATTTGTGTGTGATTGATCTGTAGGAGGCTTGGCAGCGTCAATCTGTGTGCTAGTTCCCTTAACTGGGCAGGCAGCCTTTGTCCTCGCCTCCCGCAGCCAACAACAATCCCCTGAGCGCCAGGGGGTGTAGTGGGTTTCCTCCATGCCTTCAGTGACAAATTGTAGTTTATTTCCTTCTAAAAAACAGGTAATTGAACATTGTAGGGGTTATGATCAGTCACTATGCAACTACAGAAAGTTGTGAACAAGTTGTGAACAACTCTGCTCTTCACACACACACAATCTGCACACTACTCAGTAGTGTGCAGATTGTGTGTGTAGTACTGTTAAGCTACCTTTTCCTGCTACAACTGAATTACCAGGAGACAGCAAAAGGCAACAACTAGCCTTCTGTGCCGTCATTAGCTGTTAACTGCAAGTTAGTGTGTTAAGTGCATTCAGCCAGGCTTTTGTGAAAATCATAACGCAGCAGTTCCATGTATATTTACAGCACATCCATTTAGTGTGTGATTGATCTGTTGAATGGGAGGCTTGGCAATGTCGATCTGTGTGCTAGTTCCCTTAGCCGGGCAGGCAGCCTTCGTCCCTGCCTTCCTCGCCTCCCGCAGCCGACAACAGTCCCACGAGCGCCCGGTGGTGTGGTGGGTGTAAATTGTAGTTTATTTCCCTCTCAAAAATAGGTATTTGAGCACTGTAGTAGTTACGAGCATATCAATAACTATGTAACCACATGGAAGTTCCTGTTTTTGAGGAGGAAATAAACTTGTAAACTAGAACAATTTGTCGCCGAAAGGCATGGAGGACACCCACCACACCACCGCGCGCTCGGGGAATTTTTGTCGGCTGTGGGAGGAAAGAAGGCTGGTACATGTTCGCTGCACCTGTGAACGCTCTGTTGAGTAATTCAAATCTTCAGTAAGAAGTTAAACTATTGTATTTCATACATTCTGACTCATGTCCATCATATTTCATATTTCCTGTGGTCTGAATATATGCAGAAGAGAAAGTAAAGCAGAGAGTGCTAATATTTCCGAGACCTCAAAAAGCCAGAGCTGGATCCTGGTGGTGTGAACATTGAGTTTGTTCCACCATGATGCCACCCTGTGAGGCCCCAGGTGGATGCCTTAGGTTTTTCTCTGCAGTTCAGGGTTTCTTTCATGCCATCTGCGCCTGGCTCCAGGACATGGCATTCAAGCAGGGCACAGAGCAGACATGGCTCCTATACCCTCGCTCCAAAGAGGCTGGAGGCTTTCACTTTGAGTGAACAAACCTCAGGTCAGATGGCTACCACAGCAAACAGACATGGAATTAATAGCAACAGTGAGCATGTCATCCTCTTCCCAGTAAGGGATACGCTATTTATTTTTCATCGCTGTGAGCGACATCATTGCAGTTATTTGTAAGGGAGCCACTGTGAGGGAGGCCGATACCAACTATGCGAACAAAGTGCCAACAAGATTTCTTTGAATACTGTTTAAGACGTTAAATCACAGTGCAGATGGCATGTGTGCCACCATCTGACACTATCAACTTCTACTCAAAAGTGAGGCAGAATTTTCACATTTAGATATACATCAAAACATTGGTGATAAAACAAGCTGGGAAAATAATCTTTCGTAACATCAGCAAAGACTGTCCTTTTCTCAAAACCGATGATAAGAGGATACAGCATCAGGTTTCCGTTTACAGTAATCAGATGCTTAGGAGACAGAAGGATGGCAGCCAGCTACTTGTGTTTCTGCATCTACAGCTCAGCTTTAGTCCCACTAATCTGGAAGAAATCAAAGATTAGCATTTTTGAGAGGTTTGCATTCGCCTCAAAGACCGCTGACTCAGATGTTCCCCAGCCCTCCAGAGACAAATCTGTCTGGCACATTTCATATTCCACACTACATATAACTTATAATTTTTTCAGAGAATTTAGATTGCTGCTGACATGTGCCAAAGTTGAATTGATGGGGACACCACCTATTTTATAACGGGGGCGTGACCGATGGAACGATTGACTGCTCATTGAAAATTCCAATGTAATCATTCTTTACAGGAGAACATTTCAGCACTACTTCATAATGTGGAACAAATTGCACACTCGCCCAGTTCATTGGCAAAATAAGATGAATCACTATGTTCTGTAAACATGTACAAAATTAAGAGTGAAATGAATTTGCTGGCATCACATGACAGGTTCAACTCAAAGCTCTCTGGAGTTTTATTGCTAAGATCAAGCTGACCTAGATATCATTATTTCTAAATTCTGCTGATTTTCCAGCGTCAGGTAATTAAGTGTGATTCTTCCACCTTGTTCAACGGGGCCCTGGCTGTTTCAGAGTTGGCTGCTGAGTCAGATGGGGTGGCGCTATGCTGCTAACTGAGATCTAGGGGCACATTTCAGTGTGGCTGCCTTTAGTGTGTGTGCCAGCTGCCTGCCAGAGGCCCAGCCTCATTAGCTGAATTACAGAGATCAAACAGAGGGGCCGAGGAGCAGAAGAAAGAGAATCCGCTGTCCCTCTCCAAGAGGAAGGGATGAAAGGCACGCAGATAGTGAAGTGGGGGCAGTAGAAGACATTGTGTAACTGGCTTTAAGTTTGAAGGGTGCATTCTTTGATTCCCTGTCTGTTATAAATGAAAAATGTGTAGCACTTTGATGGGCCTACACAGGTCTGTTGACATTCTAGTCTGCTTACTGATGTACTGCATTGAAGGATAATCCACACTATTGTATCTTTTTTGACTACAAGCCATAGGCATGTTTTTCTTAGAAAATTCTAGTTACATAGATAGATAACTTCTGATCAAACCAGTGGAAACCCAAACTGATGTTCATAGAGTTTATAAAAAATCTGTTTTAGTTTTCCATCTGATCATTTTTGCATAAGATTGAGTAAGCAGAGTCTGAATTACTGAATCCTGAGTCAAACATGAATGGTAACATGATCTGTGCTACTTGCTTTAGCAATTCCACTCATAGACTTACTTTGAGCATTTATATTTGATTGGCTTTGAGCCTAAAAACATGCTTGAACATTTTTTTAAGTTTGCATTAGCAATATATGCATTACACTGTTCTTTCTCTTAGAGCTTTATACAGCCATGTAAAATGAGCAGAACATTATTTCTGTATCCTTAATTCTACAGAGTTCTGTCCCTAATATCAAAAGGTCAAAACAGTTTGTCAATTGTTTCTTATCTCCAAAGCTCTTATAATTTTTCACTTAAAGCATAGCTGTTTATTTAGTTGGCAATAAACTGATTTGGGACTAAAATTAAGTCCTGATTTGTGTAGGCCTGATTCATCCAGCCTTGGACTCACCACTCAAGAATGCCAAAATTCAAACATGCGTTGAGTATCAGCTGAGAGTTTAGTCAAGTAAAGCTTACACTGCTTAAAGCTCAATAACAGTGCAGAAGGAAAATCAATAAATATGGCTAAGCATTTGGATTCTGAATACACCAGAGTACTTCATTAGTGCAAGTTCTGGGCAAATCCATTTTCATGTGCTCCTACTGATTACCTGGGACTATGCTATAACATATGTAACATACAGTATAACTGTATGTTATCTGCATGTCTCTCATTGCAGCTAATTACTTTTGATTTGTTTGTCCCCATCGGATTCTGCAAAAAAATGCTGAATCAGATAGACCTCTGGACCCGTGATTGAAAAACAAAAGCCTTGTTGAAGTTTGAGAGATCTCCTGTGCATCACAGGTATTAGTAGTGAGGTATTGAGGCTTACTTGAGCAGCAGACAGGACAGCAGTGGATCTAGAAAGGAATTTTATTAGGGCGAGATAGACAAGATGGGGGTCCAATCACCTGTGCTTCAGTTTTTTAGAACCAAGAGTGAAGATACAATCTTTTAGCTAGCCATGAATTTTTTTTATTTTTTGTTCCACTACCCCTTCCCCTCGAAAAGAATGAAATCATGAATTAATGCATGGAGAGATTCTTCTTTTAGTTTTTTTAAACACCAATGCCACAAAACAGGGGGAAGAGGTGAGAAGGCCACTGGACTGCATCATCACTTGTGGGGTGACAGCTAAGGGTTAAAACGTCCTTAAAATAGACACTTCCCTAATTAAGTCCTCACTTGCTTTTAGAAAGTTAATTGATGAGATAATTGGGTGGTGGTGGGGGTCTCTGTCTAATTAATCCTTTGGAGGGATTTTAGACACGGGAGGTGAAATTGCTTTTATAATAGTCATGGAGGCTCTGATGCAGAGAAACCATAAAATCAATTGATGGATTGTATTTAGGAAAATGCGCAAGCACATTCAAAGTATCGAAGTGTTCTTATATAAAGTAACCATATCTGAACTCTGCAAGGACATCCCAATCAATGCTATTAGTTTTGTACACGATGAAGCATACATGTTAGGAAATAGTGTTTCTTAGTCTATGGCTCTATGTTTTACGTTCTATGTATGTCAGCCGCTCGGTCCCTGACTTTGGTCCAGAATGAAATAGAATATGTAACATTTGGTAATTTAAATGTATGTACTTTATAAATTATAGTGTGGTTTAGACCTACTATATCTGTAAAGTTTCTCAAGATAACTGTTGTTATGATTAGATACTATAAATAAAATTGAACTGAATTGAATGCCACCATGCATGTCTAAGTACATGCTCACACAGCCACAACATAGCTGTAGACACATACTCATTACAACTGGCAGTTTGGGAAAACACCAACGAAAAACTGTTACACACAGATAACCAACATGGTTATCATACCTCGACAAAGTGTGTGCAGTGTGTGATAGATGAAAGCAGGTTCTAGCTCATGTAACTCTGAACACGACAATACACAGGCTCTTTTAAAATGCTCTTTTTAATTGTGTTCAGTCCTTGAAACAGAAATGTTGATGTTTACCTTTTCACGTATACTTCAGACTCAAACACTTTTCATTACACAGTCTTTATTTCAATGAAGTTAAGAATATGTTAAGAATCACAGATATAGACGAGGACCTGAGATGATACCATTCTGAACACTTCAATTGTATTCAAAGGGAGTTCCAGACAAGTACGCTCCGCATGGATTTACTGTCCCTGAGGAAAGGGATAGACTGCATTGCAATTTACTTTCTCATTTTACCCCCCGAGAGGTGTTGGCAGTGTTTTGCATCTAAAGTGTCTTAGAAATTATCACTGTTACAAGACTTGACATTAAAAGACCCAACGTAAAGATCACTTAAAAGACCGCCAAATGAAAGGGAAAATTAAGAAACAGAGGTTTCATGTGATGAAAGCTGCTGTGAAACTAATTCCTTTAAATAGCATGTTACTGCAGATAATATTAAAATGGTGATCTTGGTGAGGAGTAAATAGTAAATACCATACTGAGCTCACTTTGTGATGCATTAAACTCCACTACAAATCAAAAAAAAATTTCCCTCATAACTGGGTCACACTTCAGATCTGCAAACTAAGCATACTTAGTCAGAAGCCTGTAGACTCCCAAACCAATCATGCTTTGGCGTGCAATGCATGCTTGTTATCTTTGCTAATTCGTAGTTCATATAATACATGGAAAAAGATTAGATCTTCAGTCATCTGACAGCCTTTTCATCCCATGATCCATCATGCCAAAAGTCTATTAGTACAGTGTGTTGATAAGAGAAATAGGTCACAATATTATGACACACTTGCAATAGCTTTGTTCAAAATATGAAATACTGCACCTGATGTGAAAATCCTTTCCTTACAAAGATTGCAGTCTAAGTGAAGTTTTAGCTGTCTGAGCAGTCATTCAAATAGTCATTCTACGCCTTTCACAGATCTCTGCATAGTTATGCCAATAAGCATATTAAGGAAATGAAAATGCACCACCATGCTTCCTTACCTGAGGCAATGCAGCCTGCTAAGTTTCAACACAGCATCCAAAGCGAAACTGCTCACTCTCCCATGTGTACAACTGCAGCCCAGGGCAGCCAAGGCAATGTAGCGATGAACCAAACAGTAATCTAAAATATGGTCACAATAACAACTCCCACCAATGCTTGTTGCTCACCAGCAGCCACAGAATTAGCTTAGCATCAATTCTATCTGTTTGAAAAAAAAGTCAGCTTACCGGCTCATTATATCCAGTGTTAAGAATACAAGATCAATATTTCCTTCATAAAAACATTACTCATGTTTTCCAGGGGAAGAAATCACCATATTGGAAAAGACAGCCTTTGCCAATGGATAGTTTTTAACCTCCCATAACATACATGCTTTACTTCAGCAGCTCAGTGTGCATCTTTTTTATACAAAGTAATGCAGCTTCATCAGCTTCCACAGTGACAACTCACAAGTCATTAGGCAGAATCCTCTGGGGTTCATGCATGTGTACAATATTTTCATTTCAATCCATAGTTGTTGAGATATGTGGTGGACTGACCAGCAGACAGACAGACCGACAGTGCTATTCAAAGAGCCAAGCCACTAGCACGGCTAAACAAAACTTCCACCCTTTGACATAATGCCTCCCAAGGCAGGAACACAAACAAATTATGCATTCAATATGCATCATACGTTTACACGGGGTGGGGGAGCTCAGTAAAACCATTACTGTGTGGGGCCTTTAAACTATACTGAGAACAGCAGAGAGGTCACACAAGTCCCCATCACTGCATGGAGCTACATTTTTCACCAGACATTCATCCATATTTGCATAACCTCCTTATTTGCCATGGTAAACTTATATCAAAGGTTTCTAAGAATATTTTGCTTCAACATTTCTGTGACTGTAGAGAAGGAAGAGAGAAAGGCTGACTAAAGGAAAAGGAAGAACATTTCACTAGAAACCTATTTTTTTTCTTTATAGCCTAACAGCACTTTTTTTTAACATCCTTGATTATTGACCTTTTTGCATTTATACATTTGATTTTCATGATTCTTAATTGATACTATGCCTTTTCATGTGTATCTGTACATAGTATCAAACTGTTTGTTTACGTAGTTCAGCTTTTTTGACCTTGTTTTTAGCCATATGTCTATTTCTGTGTATTTACTGTAAGAACAACAGAAAGCCAGAGTCAAATTCCTTGTATGTGTCCACACTTATTTGCCATTAAAGCTGATTGTGATTTATTGCAGTGCAATGACCCCTAAGTGGGTTGTGAGTTCTGGTACAATGTTTTCAAATGTCAATTTGCATTTGAAAGTTTACTTTTAAACATAGCCTCAGTCATCCTTAACAAAAACTACAGGGTTTGTTATGGCCAACAGTTAAAAAATGTTATATTTTGTTACTGACAACTCCCATTATTGCCATTAGTTTGGGATGTTGAAAAGCAGTTAATACCTATAAGACTCACTGGTGGCTATGATGAAGACAATAGGAAAAGGATCAAATCAGATGGTATGGCACAAGTAATCTGAATGTTATATGCCCTAATGCACATTGGGAGCCTTAAACCAACTTGATTTTTAAACCAAGAGTTTTACAATAGTCAGGTGATAATCAGAAATGCTCTGAAGGCCATTCACCCTTAGCAGCAGCAGCAGTAGTAGTAGTAATAACACTATTACTGCTAATAATAATAATAACAATAATAATAATAATAGTAATTTGACTCGTTAAACCTTGGCTGCCAATTGTTATAATTGGCACTTTTCTATTTCCATCACATTTAATGGACATAGGAATACGTTGCAGACAGTTTGACTTCATGTTCTTTTCAATTATCCACATTGAAATTCAATTCTTTCCACTTTTTAAATCCATAATTACATACTGTATGTAATGAATATTAACCTACCTACAGTGGAACAGTAAAAAGGAAACGATGGTTGTCACTTGTCAGCTTCGCCACAGATGAATTTACTGTCTGATGTTCAACATGCAAACCATTAAACTGCAGTAGAGCAGACTTGACGAACTTACTAGCTTTGATCATTCAGCATAAATTAGAATACATTAGGCAATGTATTATTCACTAGCCATTTATTATAGCAATACAAACAGGCTGCAACATTAACTAGCCATATTGACGATGTCAGTCTAAGAGCTAGATAACTAATGTTTGCTATCTAGTCCATTACTATACTGTAATGTAATAGTAACACCATTGTTAATTTGAAGTCATGTGTCTAGCTAACCTGATGAATGTAAGTCCACTATTTGCTGGATTTGGTTCCTATTAACTCTTGATGGAAATATCTGGCTTTTCAGCTACTAAATGTTCCACAGTGTTTACCAGTTGCTAATTGTGTCTCTCTACTGTGGACTTTTAGAGCTTTTTTGCTGAAAACTGCTGCCTGCTGTTGCCAAAAACACTACTGAGAGCAGTGAGAGTGAACCTTAACAGTAAAGTTGTGGGTTGGACAGTTAAACAATGTGCTGAATCTCCACATAGCCAAAGGGAGCTGCAGATTATTTTTCTTTCGCATTATTTTATTCATTGTTTTCATTGTAGCCCTGTTGATCTACCACCACACAATTTCTCCTTAAAACAGAAGTGTAAATCCAGCTACCACATGGTCAGTGTTTTCATCTCCAGTTACTGCAGGTCAGGTCCCTATCTTCTCTACAAACTTCTCGCCAACAAAATACTCTTGCACTCCAGATTTATCCCAGATTAATAAAAGAGATGGGACTCCATTGATCTTAAATTCTGTGAGATCTGTCACACACGATCAGGAAACCACTGTAGTATTCTTCCCAGAGGCCTTAGCCGCAAAAAGAGCTTGAGGCTTACAGGTACTCAGACGCTTCATTTTTTTTAAACCAGTCAAATCAGTAGTATCCTGCTCTTTTCTTCTTTTCCAAAAATACTTTGACACCACTGACCCTTAGATTTAAACAAACAAACATTTTCACATTGGTGTTTGTTATGTGAAAGACATTTCTCAACTTGGCCATGGTATTCAATAGCTGTTCTCAATCTCCCCTCCACAGATGGTCAACCAGGAACTGAGGGACACATCTGAGCAGTGTAGGTCTGTTGGCCCAGAACAACATTCACTTCAATTACAAAAAAGGAGTAGGCTATCAAATAATCCAGAATGAAGAATGCCTCAATATAAATGCATCAAGAGTGACCACTCAACAAAACAGCCAGTAGGCTGCCAATGCCGTAAGGAAATGAGTTATTTCCATCTTTTTACGGTCTCCTGCCACCCATGAAAGTAGTCCGCATCTGGTCAGAATAAAGAGTTACTTGGGCCTTGACAGACAAAATTATTAAAAGCAAGCTCAGTGACCGTGGGTTTGCTGGCTGTCACTTGTCACTGAAAGATTTTATAATTTTTTGGAATTTGCCTCAGTAATCAGCTGTGGGTAATTCTGTATGTTTATCTCAGACTTTTTCATGTTTCTGGTCGACTTATGTGAAAATCAGGATGTTGCAGGGTAGCACCAAACAACAATAAAAAGGAGCAAAAAGCATCAGCATCCTTATCAAATGATGATTCATGTAGAAGATATGGAAATTAAGGATATGCAATGTTCCCAGTATTATAAGGAAACATGCACAAAATCCTACTGTTAGTTGTTATTGCTAACTGAGATCTGTTCAGATTTTTACTCAAAGAAGATATATTAAGTTATTTTCTTACTTTTACATGAGTAAATGTTGTCAAGAATGAGAAACAAATGTGTTTGGCCAATATATCTCAGATAAAATCCAATAAAGAACAGGACACAACCAGTATACAATAAAAGCAACTGGGAACCATCTCCCAGATCTCTCATGCTTGGAACACTGTGGCCTGTCAGGCTCTTTTATAGTCTGACAGACCTGCCATGCCTTACAGTTGCCAAGCTGAATTGTGACATTTAACTTGTTGGGTAGTGGCTCAGCGTAGGGTCAGTTGTTTGAAGCATATGTGTGTTTGCATGCCACCAACAGCAGAACAGTGACAAAGACTGTAGTGAATAGGGATTGAATTAGGCATCCCAAATTGGAATAGAATGAATGGGAAATGTCTAAAATTCAGCCAGAATTTAAAATAACAGAATCAAAACATTCTAAAAAGAATAGTTTACTTTTGACCGACTGATCACACATGGTTCCTCCTTTAAATTCAATAAATCAAAAACTGCATTAGTAAATTACCATGATTCAGTTGCTAAAATCCATCTAATTTCTGAAAATACAGCAAGTATTTAGAGTAGCAAACATATTCAGAAACATTTTCATTATGTAGTACATACTATAGGTAAACTGTATATTTAGATGTATGACAGTAAGCTCAAAGAACTGTCAGCACATACATTTTGTTGTAAAAACTCAGCACTTTTGCTGAAAAAGTGGAATAATTTAGATTTCTTTGTTTGAATTCAGCAGCAATACAAAAATGGGCTTTAATATGCAGTACTTTCATATTATAATACTAGTGAGCAGTGCTGCCAAGGCCTTCTTTCTCTGTAGAGACTATCACAATGGAATGCTGTAAGAGTTCTTGCTCCCGCGTGAACAAAGAGTCCGTTTCAAATATCAAACGCTATTTAAAGCTTTTGCAATGCAGCAAGAAGTCCAAGCTCTCCATTCAGACCTCCATCACTTAATCTTTAATCTACTGTACTCTGTCACTGGAAATTTCCCTTTTCCACGTCCATCAAGACTTTGCTGAGCACTCACTATTCACACAATCAATCTCATCACTCCACACAAATGTAGGCATCTGCAGACAAAATGAAGAGGTGTTTCTGAGTGGAAATAAAAAAAAAAGCTGACCTTTTGCTTTTTTGAATTTGCTTTTTACCTTCCTTGGGATTACTTTAAGGAGCAGACACTCAACAGCTGAAAGAGCAATAATACAGCGTGCATGTCAGAGTGCACACCAATGAAACGATGCACGGACACACACACGCACACACACACACACACACACGCATCATTTATGGGGCAGTTTCCAGGAACATTCCTTTCAGATGACATTATTTATCCACTATGCTTTTAGAGAACATTTTAGCTATTTTTCACTGGAAAATGTCACAAGTAGGGCAGGAAACAAGCAAAAATGCGAATTGTTGCCTAATGTCTGAAACTACAGCCTCTGGCTCTTGTGCCAAAAAAACAAACAAGCAAAACAACCATAAACTGAAAGGTTAGCCACGGCCAAACAAACACATAAAACCAAATATTTGTTTATGCGTTTGTCCAGACCCCATGCCTCACAAAATACATTCCCACATCTTAGCTACACCGTAGCTGACCCGCCTGGCTTCAAAGTCATGCTTTAAAACCAAACATTAAGGCAGTTAATGCTGTCTGTGCTCAAAAGCTGTTATTCACAAGTCCCAAATGAGCCCCAAAGATTAAACATTCGGAGTCTTTTGTCTACTAGGCTACAAACAAAATTGTTATTGAAGGAGAGGTTGAACAGTCCCATGGAAGGTCTCTGAATAATTGCACCTTGTTCTTTATGTATTCATCTCAGTACATGCTGGTGTTCCCAGTGCTCCGTTTTCATGTGGCTGAGAACACGCCGAGCCTCAGATCTTGTAAAAATTGGCGACTAACAAAGATCTTGAAGATCAAGAGCTGTGGAATGTCTTTTTGACGACATCATTCAGTGATATGCAAATAACATTCCCTGCGTGGCAGAGATTTTTTCCTAGTAAGCTCATGAGAATGAAATGAAATGTATGGATGATGAAATGTGTGCACAGTGCTGCAACAGTGGAAACACACTTAATGGTATTCAGGACAGAAAATAGCCAGATTGAACTAGAAGGACCCTTGCATTGCAGCATCCAGGGCATTATTATAATGAAAAACCAATACTTCATGTATACCGTATTTCAATAAACACCACCTAATGTGTTAAGGATAGTGCATTTTGAACACAAATTATGTATAAGTAATTCCATTTAATAAAAAAAAATCTCATTCACATACAGTATCTCACATATTATTGCATGTAGCTATAGCATCTTTGTAGTTCTGTCTACACTCTGTCAGAGCAACTCAGCACCGTAAAGCAAATTAAATTAAAGATTCACTAAATATGTAAAAAAATTCACAAACATGTGTTGGGTTACAAAATTATGTTCAAAGCGACCCTATATAACTTAAAAACATTTATTAGCTTTCTACGCAAAATAAATAATTTACAGCACCTGTTTTCCAACGGTTAGAATGGTGTGTACCCTTCATAGTTCATATGTATTTTGTCATTTGAGCCGGCCCTGTTAAATACTAATTTCTCTCACTTGTGACAAATGTTTTCATTCTCTTATCTAATCTTATACAGTGGGTACGGAAAGTATTCAGACCCCTTTAAATGTTTATTATTACATTATTATCACATTTTGTGATTAAAAAAAATCACAAAATGTATTTATTTATGGCACTCTGCCATAAAGCCCCGACTGGTGGAGGGCTGCAGTGATGGATGACTTTGTGGAACTTTCTCCTATCTCCCTCCTGCATCTCTGGAGCTCAGCCATAGTGATCTTTGGGTTCTTCTTTACCTCTCTCACCAAGTTTGGCTGGACAGCCAGATCCAGGAAGAGTTCTGGTCATCCCAAACTTCTTTCATTTAAGGATTATGGTGGCCATCGTGTTCTTAGGAGCCTTGAGTGCTGCAGAAATTGTTTTGTAACCTTGGCCCGATCTGTTCCTTGCCACAATTCTGTCTCTGAGTTCTTTGGGCAGTTCCTTTGACCCCAGTATTCTCATTTGCTCTGACATGTACTGTGAGCTGTAAGGTCTTATATAGACAGGTGTGCGCCTTTCCTAATCAAGTACAATCAGTTTAATTACACACAGCAGGCCTCCAATGAAGGAGTAGAACCATCTCAAGGATCAGAAGAAATGTACAGCATGTGAGTTAAATATGAGTGTCACAGCAAAGGGTCTGAGCACTTATGACCATGTGATACTTCAGTTTTTTGTTTCTAAAAACTTTGCATTTGCAAACATTTCTACATTAGTTTTTTTCTCTCAAGATGGGATGCTGAATGTACATTAATACGAAATGAAATTAACTTTTTGGATTTTTGGAAAATGGCTGCAATGAAACTAATTAAAATTAAAAAAGGTGTTTGAATACTTTCCTTAGCCACTTTATATGAGCAAAATCAAATAAACCAACACTCTACCACCTTTGGCAGCAGAGGCTTTTGTTGCTGCTGCCAATATAGTTATTATTAAATATTATAATATTATTATATAAATATTATTGGTTACTCCAAATTAGAAATATAGGTTTATTTTTTCTATCTTCCAAAAGTTACGAGTTCCTACAAATACAGTTTTGTATTATTCATTTCTTTTCTGGCTATAACAGGAGTTTTTCATTTACATTACAGTATATAATACAGCTGTGAATGTAAGCAGATGGTTTAAAGTCCCTATTTTTACTCCAATAACACCTTAAAAACTTCTGCGTTTGTTTTAGCAAATCCTCATGATGGCTTGATGATGGAATTTCAGAAAGCACTGTCACACTATAAGCCCCCAATGACACTGCTCTAAATGTTCTATAAATACTGCGTGAATACACACACATACACAATACATTCAAATCCATGCACCATAATTGCTGCATATTTGCAGAAAACGTATCTCCTTATTACAATGATCAGGATTTAATATATCTGCGTTGTGATTTACATTTTTCTTCCAGGTAAAGCAGAGAAATTGCTGTCCTCCCAAGCCTAATCCTTTGATCCAGAGAGACAGAGAGTTGGTGGGATGTCAGTGGGATGAACAGAGCTGTGACAGGTGAGAGAGGAAAGAGAGCAGTCAGAGAAGAGGCGTTCTGTCAATCATGTTAGTTGGAGTAAACCGCAAGCTTTGCGTCTTAATGAATAAGCCAATGCACCCTTTAGGGGGACAAGCATCTGAACCACACTTGCACATTGTTTAGTTGAATAAAGACAAGTGGGACGGAGACAGATACAGTGAGAGTGAGAGTGAGAGAGAGAGAGAAGGGTCAGGAAGAAACCATACTGCCTTTTAACAATCAAGCTGCTGAGCTTTGGTGCAGATCTATGGTAAGAAAGGGAAGCAGAGCCACAGCTGATAACATAATGGAAAACAAGCTCCAGTGGAGATAAACAGTATCTCTAAAAAGTGCTTTAAAAGCCAAACTACAAAAAAGGGTGAAGAATATGCAGATGACAGGCAACTTCTTACGAATGCTAATGTAATTGGACAGAATATTAAACCAGTGTGTTAAGACTGCACATGTAGGCGAGGTTGGCTGTAGAGGATTCCCTGCCTAGTCAGTATGTAGAATGCTCACAGCCATTGGAATGAGAAGAAGTCAGCAGCTCACAGGATGGGGGAGACAGCAGAAAGAGCCTCCTGCTGGTTATGGAACAGGAGAGGAGCCCAAGCTGGAAGCCAGGACGAGGAGGCGACTAATGGGAGGGTCTTACAGTTCAGGGTTGAAACATCCAATGAACAGTGGACACTGTCTGACAACATCAACTCCTCCCGGGCAAAGGCTACGTTCACCTAAGGTGAATGAAGAGGGAGTATCTTTTAGATGTAATTACTTTTATGATCATTTAAAGTCTAACTGGCCATTTTGCACCCAATGCAGTAAAAGGATCCCACTACAGTATTCAGTGATTCAGATCTTGGGCCCTTTCTTGCACCCGGCGCGGCGCAAAGCCTGACGCAAGTGTCCTTGATATTTTAAGACCGTTTTGCGCCCATGTGGTTTTCATAGCAAATGCACTTGCGGCCATCTTTGCACCCATGGGCATGCTGGTCTTAAAGGAAGGTGTGTTCAGGGTGTATGCTATCTTGAAGCAGCCGTAAGTGATCGCGCCACTGACCAACAAAAACCTGGTCTAAATTCAATAGTGCAGCATTTCACTGTTATTTTAACAGCAAATTAGTCAAATCTGCCTAGGCTTATGCACAGTGCTAGCATACTATACTTGTTAAACAAATAGGCAAGTGCAGCAGCACACACACACACACACACACACACACAAAAGATTACAAATACAATTATTACAGTGCAAATCCGTCGTCATAATAGCAAGAATGGGAGTTGACACTCTGGTTGGTTTATTGCATTTGACGCCCAAAACAAACCTAGGAATTAATAAAGACACTAAGTTCAACCCTTTTGAACCATGCGTCCGACGCTCGGACAGATGAGATCAGTTGCATTGTTTTCAGAGCAGTTTTCACATCACATTATGTGCTTACATAATTGCAAAAGGGTTCTCCAATTTTGTCTCAGTTAGTTTTTTTAAATGATATCAGATTAGTACACAGAATGTGCCTTTGAAACATTGGATGAATGGTTGCTGATAATGGGCAATGTAGATATTACATTAAAGATCAGCCACCCACTCAGATCAGCGGGTATCCTGTCTATAATAGAGTGGTATGGAAATTTGAAAGTTACCACAAACTTTTGATTGGTAGTGTATCTTTAGCGGTTGAAGTTCACTTCAGATGGATTGATGCAAAGTCGTTGACTCTTTTGCAGGGTTCATTGCCGACCAATTCATCCTGCACTGACAGGGACTAGACCATAGTATCATTAATAACATAAAAGAAAGACAATACACCTTGGCTCCCAATGCAATATTCCAGATAGGAAATACTGGACTGTACAGGGGGCAAAGGATTCTAGTCTTCATGACTGTACTACTGATGTAGTTTTATAATGTTTTATTATGAAACATAGCCCAGGGAGGAAGGCTGAGCAAAGCAAATTGCTTGGATTCTGTTATTAATGGACAGGTTTATCTGAGTGGTGGCACGTCCCCTAACTTACAAAATGCCGCTTGCTCACCCTGTGCCGTAACATTATTCATTATTTATGCTTCTGAGTAGTTAATTGATTAGCAGGGGCTAATCTCTTTTTGTATTGTACCAATGGGTATCAATGTGCAATGGAGATGCAATATTATGAATGTTTCATAAGCTTGTTTCTATTTGTGCTTGAACATCAGTCAGTCAGTGAATCCTACTAAATCATTGTATGATTCATGACGGCTACTTTTGGTTTTAAAACTAGAAAACAGTTTATATTTCATGTACAACAAGTTCATTTTGAACAAAACAAAGCCAGGTATATCACAAGGAGTGAGTAGTTCTCCAGTGCCTGAAGCAGTAACAACACTGTAGCACTGACACAATGTGGTTCTAAAATTATTCAATCGCTGCGGGACAATACGCTGCATAATGTATGTGCTAAAGCATGAGAATGCAGCATCCTCCACAGCTGGCGAACCACATCTTAAGGCATAGTCTTTTTTTCTAGCTAATGCCTAGCAGTTGGTAGAGTTTGCTGGAGCAAAAATAAAGAAACAACAGAAGTCAATATGTGTCAAATAAAATCAATTGTCTCATTAGGGATAAAACAAGGAACATTTCTCACAGACAAATGCAATGTGATAGCCTGCATTTCACTACACCATTTGCCCTATACATTTTGTAAGCGCTGCAATCAAACGGAGATTAATTTTTTAATTAAAATAAACAGAGTGAAAACACATCGCTCTAAACTAAAAAATATCCTCATCACAGACATTCAGGTAGATTAATAGCTTAAAATGTGTATTTTTTTGTTCCCTATTTGTTTTGATACAACTCTCCTTACCATAATTTCTTCAATTGTAGTTCAACATGTATTTGATACCATGTACTTTTATACTGTAAATTTTAGTCCTTTTACAAGCTAGTCTTGATTTACTTAAAAAATTCAAAGTGGCATACTGAAAATGGTTGTACTCCCTTAATTGAATCGAGCTACAACAAACCTCTTTTCTCTAATGATCCTTTATGGCACGTCATGACCATTGTCACACTTCAGCTGACCACTGAGTGCCCCTGTGGATTTCAGCTCATGCAACATTTCCTATGGTGATCAATCACAACTCCAACCTCCACAGTCCCCTTGATTTGGGAACTGTAGTGAACCTAGTATCATTTAGGGATAATGAACAGAGGCCACGGCCTGATGGTTCAGCCCGGCCTCACTCTCTCACCTTTTGCCTCTAGCTAAAAAAAGTCACTTCCTATGGGTTTAGATTGCTCACTCGCCACCACTTCTCAAAGAGCAGTGGTACATCGCCCTTTAATTTTACAGCAGAATGTTTTCCCTCTTCTCCAGAATGAGCAGTTTTGTTTATTTGCCCTCAAAGTAAATGGTATACAAGAATATCTAAGCAGGCATGGTTTAGTACACTCTGAATTCAACACACATTGGACTGTATATCAGTCAAGAAATTTCACAACAATTTGTCATGGGGCCAAGGGAAAATAAAGGTCGAAGAGAATAATAAACAAATAATGTATGAATAGGGTATGGCAGTTTGGGCCATAAGCTGCAGACACGTCACATTTTCAATCTCCACCAGTGGGAGGACAAATCGCCTGAGAGGAGGGATTAGGGTTGTGAATCACTGATGGAATAAAAGCCTCTTGTTGTTGCTTTGTAATTGTCTCTGCCATATTTACATGTTAAAAAATGGAAATCTTTTGTTGTTAGGTGCTGGCATGAAAATTGTTCTCCTATGACTCAGCAGCGATGTTAAATATTCATGACTTTATGTGGAAAGCAGCATTTAGGTTCAGGATGCCAATGAGAAGTGAGCAAAGGCGCGGATTAGGAGAGGTGACAGGGTTGATGAATACAAACATTTAGGAGATTATGTTTTTGATTGGAATAATGCTTTGCAGGCAGATTTATTCGGAGCATTGGGGGAATGATTAGATTTCCATCCCCCCCATCATCCATATGGAATTTTGACATGCTGTGTACGCTGGCTCCCTGAAGGTGGGGTGGCATTCAGTTTCTACTGTGGAGGGGGAATTGATCCACAAGGTGACACCCCATATAAGAACTGTCAATAGAAGGTCAGAAGCTCTCCACTGCCAAGCATACAGAGCATGTACTAAGCCTCCTGTGCAGCCGTGCAGCGTAGATCAATGGTATATGAGAAGGTTGTAAACATCCAACTGAATCACGCTGCAGCTTTGCATTGGATTGCAATAGACGCCAAGCCACATGAGTTTGGGATGAAAGGGTAGCGGTTACAGGAGTGAATTTAGAATTTGACAACCTTACAAATCAACACTCACAGTACCGGTGGTTTGATAACAGAAAATATAAAAATCAAATCAAATATTATATATATATATATATATACACACACACACACACACACACAAATACAGTGGGATTCAGTGGTTTCTTAATAAGTGCGATCACTTTCATGTGACAGACAAAACATCTTCAAGCAACAGAACATTTGTTTGATGTTTCCTTGTCAGTTAGATAACAAAAGAAACACAGAGAAACACACACACACACACACACACACACACACACACACACACACACACAGATATCCAGATGCACACACAGTTCCAGTTGGGGGAAAACCTTACAGATGAATTTCTGTTCTTAATGTTTCACTTTGATCTGCTTTATTTGATGTGCACTACTGAAAGAATGACTTCCACTTTTTCCCCTCTTTGACCTGCTTTGGCATAAAAAAAGCAGCATCCCCCTGTACAGGAGATTGAAAGGTTGCTTAAGTATCTTGAGGTCTAAATCAAAGAAAATATCACTATATGTAAAGGATGTGTACATACTGTATGTCAGCCACATTCAAAGTCAATTAGAATTTAGTCAAAGGTTATTAAGGCTATTATTTAACAAACAATATGCTCATGTGTAAGACTCACGGGAGGTGCAAAAAAACAGGTCCAGCTGTAAATGGCAATTGGAATATGGAGACAATATAGATTTGTAAGCTCTTTAGAGCAATTTAAAGAACCACCCTTTGTTCAACAGAGGCTATAATGAAACACAAGCACGTCTGTTTGCTAGCCGTGTCACATGGGAAACAAAAAGACGGGTGGCCTACTTTGTGCATCGTTGGCAAATAGTCTAATTCTTCGAATTACTACTAATTCCAAGTTTGGATAGCAGTAACAGTGCTGTTATATGCCTTTTTTCTGTTCCCAGTGGATCCGCTCATCTATCCAGAGCTTATGTTGTTTAACTGGGAGAAGATCAGTGAGTTTTTGTTAGCAACAGACATCTAACAGTGAACATGTTGTACTTAGATACACTTGTACTGCTGCACTAAAGTGCAACTATTTTAAATTGTGTAAGCGGTGGGTTAGACAGCCTGACAATCAAACAGATGTTTGTGCAGAAGTACAGTTTATACCTGCAAGGGAAGCTCCGTCACTTTATATCACCACTGTGACTGCTGTCATGTTGCATTCCCTAGTCAAGTGCTACGTTCACAGTGCAGCTCTAACTGTATTTTTCTATTTTTATCTATCTTTTGTTCATTTAGATTACTAGCTGAAAGCTGTATCAGACAAATAATATCACACACCTGCAATTTCATACGTTGTGTCAACATTTTCCCCAGTGTTTCCTTGAAGGTAAACAGAAGCTGTGACCGATTTAATAGTAATGTTTCACTTAAATTACATGACCATGGCTGTATAAGAGATCACAATAGGTGCCTAGTTAAAGCATCAGCCCACAAAACCATTTTAAGAAAATAAAATGTTCATAAAATTTGACAGCTGTATAGTTAACTGAGCTAAATCCATAACGGCAGCTAACTACAATGAGTGGTTACTTTAGCAAAAAGTAGCCTAGAGCTAACGCTATCAGTTCAAAACTCCTAAATCATCTCAGTATTGCATTCATTGTCATCAACTTGGTCTCATACTGAATATTTTGTGACTAGGGTTGGATATTGTTAAAAATAAATTTAACCAAAACTGTGATTGATAACGGTTCCCAAACTATACTTTTTTTGGATATCAATTTTACAAAACAAAAAGAAATAACAAAATTATACATTACAGAGCATATCTTTTTCAGCTACTACTACATGAGCCCGTCTATGTGTAATGTAGAGTATTTCTTGCCTGTCTCTGCGACGTGTCACATTAGACAGCCAATCCCAAATCTTGGTATTAGCATGCTGCATGTTTTTTGTCTCCCTGACACTAATGAGATTTATTCCTTAGGTACTGACATATAATAAAAATGTATAAATGTAAATACAAAATTCATG
>NC_048407.1:26477544-26479916 GCF_013103735.1 Etheostoma cragini
TGTTTCAATTTGTCATAACACAGAGATTGTTGTCTTGGTTAATGTTGAGTTGTTAAAACACAAACATCTCAAACAGTCAAAAACATAAAGTCTCCTTCATGTTCATGACATGTGTCGTGTCATGGTTATGACAGTGTCATGTCAGTTGTAAGCACACCCCTTAAAATGAAGTTAGTTTTTTTTAATATTAATATAAAAAAAAATGAGATGTGAGTTAAAAAGATCCAATTCGAGAAGAAATTTGAGAAGAAAAAGATCCAATTCGTTAACAGCCAAGTCCCCCGCCGAATGTCTGCTTATCATTTTAAGAAAAGGAACAAATGAACTTTTGAATGAATGCAAACGATTATATGCACATACATAAGCCAGGGCATGCTAGTATGATGAAAAGAGTGGGTTGGAAACACAGCTTTGCCCCATTGCTGATGCACTATTGAGCAGGGCACCCCTGCTGGCCCTCAAACATACTCTACTACAATCCCTGTTCCCCGTTTGCAATCTAAATGCACTTAAGGCACAGTTTCATGTTCGTTCCTCCATTTGCATTGCCCTGGTAAAGGCCTCTGTATTCTGACAGTAGCAGGGCTCTGTGTTGAACTCTACACCGTGTCTTTAGGACTGACAGGTATGTTTATATGCAGAACACACACAGCCACCACCTGGGGAGCAGCTGGGCCTCAGAGAAGAATAGGAAAGTTCAAAGTCGCTCAACTACAGCACGACTAGATGTACAATAGCAGCGCTATATAGGGATACACAAATTACTAACTGTTCAAGATCCATTAGAGAAGGGGATCTTTATTAAGAAGACAGAGGGGGAGCCTTTTAAAACTCAGCAGAGGTAATGGCATTAAAAAGACAAGATTGATGTGTGAGGAAGGACTGACACGCATGAAGGACACGGGAGCCTGACCTCATCTTCAAAGACAACAAGGACTGTCATAGCAGTGAAAATGGGAACTAACAGAATTATTTTGGAAAGTGGCTGCTAGGCTTTCAGCCAACACTCCAACCACAGAATAAGAAAGTGAAGTGTATTGACTGCTCCTGCTTACAACACTGTTATAACATAACTGCCTCTTATTCCAAAAAGGCAACTGGCACAGAGAGGCATGGGTGTCACCCAGGGAAGAAACATCACATCTTGAGGGGATCACACTTTTGGTGTCTTCTAATGAGGGGACCTTTTATGTTGTCATAGGGGCTGTAACATCCCTACAAATTCTGCCAGCCATGAGAACTTAACACGTCATTTTGAACCATGTACAATAACACAGACATGTCAGACTTTCTAATTTGCTGCAAATTGAATTCTGACAAAAAATGGGCAAAAGTCAAACCCCCAGAGAGAACGTATTTCTGGCCACCTCATAACAGGGCACCCACTTACATAAATTCCCTTATGAGCCTTGTCCTTTATTACAATCTGCCAATAAACGCTGAATAGTCCTACCTTCAATGCAAGGCAGGAAACCCTAATCCAAATCTTCCCATGTATTCCCTCCTGGTTGGACGAACAACCTAAAGAAATTCAGTCAGCAGAATAAGAAAAAGGGTTGCCCAGATTTTAACGCATCACACTGTCTCCCGTAGTTGTGTGTCCAGTATACAGGATGGCTCCTGTCCAAGAGGCCCCAAACCACCTCCGTTCAATGTAAAGTAGCATCAATATGCTATTGAGCTCCATCTGGATGATGAAGCTCCTCAAACTGCATACTTAGACACAAAGCAGAGGAATCTTATTTGAACAACTTTGTGAACTGACTCATTTTGGTTTAATATTTTCGGTGATAATCGTTTATACAGATTTCATTTAGATTCAGCTACAAGTAGTTATGGCACTGCTACCATCAGAAAACGTATTATAAACCCAGTTAAGCAAATAAATCATGTTTCTCTAGCATGTTAATGCACTGGTAGTGTTTTAATAAAATCTGTGTCCATTAGCATTTAGTCTACCCCAATTGTTTTATAATATTGTTTCCTGGCATTACCATCCAGGTGTTTTGTGTGTAAATTCAAAATGTGCATTAAACAGTTGAAAGAAATATAAATGATATTGAAAAGATTACTCTGATATCTTTGTTAAATATCAGTGCTTCCTCTCCTCAGTTCATCTAAAGAGGGCATAAGAAGCCACTTGGAACACATTAGATTGCAAACAATTACGCATAGACTCAAACAGTAGAATCTAAGCAATTCAATTTGTTTTGCATTCAGACAGCACAGGACTCATTTAGTAATATTTGTATAGGTCCCCGGAGGTGACTGTATGTGCCAGTATTCTTTATTGTCATTTACACTCACCGGCCACTTTATTAGGTACCCCATGCTAGTAACGGGTTGGACCCCCTTTTGCCTTCAGAACTGCC
>NC_048407.1:26480016-26504645 GCF_013103735.1 Etheostoma cragini
ATTGGCTGCTTAGAAATTAAGTGTTAACGAGCAGTTGGACAGGTGTACCTAATAAAGTGGCCGGTGAGTGTATATCGTAATAGTCCAAGGCCCAAGGAGATCCTTTGCTCTCTTTTTAGATGGCAATCAGATGGTAATCGGATTACTTAGTCACTATTTGCCCTGTGAACGGGTTTTGATACAGTGCAAATGATTTTAATTTCACCAGGCTAGCCTGTGAGACAGCTCTAGCCTTGCCTGGCTGATTGGTGAAGTGCTCTTTAATTGGTTTAAACTTTGCTCTCGCTGTTCAGGGATCTACACGCTTAATTTCAGCAAAAGGTCAATATCAATAAATCTGATGCAAGTGAAGGGGCAAAGGCGGAGGCATGGAAATAAAATGCTCCACAGTCTTCTGTCTAGAACTGACCACTGGGAGGGGGAAGCGAGCTGACCCTGGTAACACTGCGAACCAACACGGTGCTAAGAGAAGATTAGAATTTGAAGTTCCGTCAGCCCACCCTCTTGTCAGGTGTTTATTGCCCATGACCTCCGCAAGATGAGGTCAGATTTTCATATTATGGCAAACCAACTCCTTTGGCACAATTGGTTGCAGTATATTCAACAACAGAATAATAAAAAGGCCCAACAGGGGAGGGGGGGGGGGGTGGCTGTATCAGCAAGTGAGGAAAGACGAGCCGGGACAGGTAGCGTTTCCTAAGCGGCGAAGTAAAAGAGACTGTGCAAGATTGTTTGCAGTGCCGAGCAGATGCAGAAAGAAGGAGAGTGATATGAAAGAAAATCTACTCTGTAGGGGCCCTTCTTTTTGCATCAGCTCCTCTCTTGTGTGAGCATTACAAAGCTCTAAAGAGGCAGGCATGAGACGCTACCGTGCTTTGGGGCCTCAGGGGTTATCAAAAACTCCATACTTGCCCCTAAGGATTTTACTCACCCAAATGGAGAGATGAACAGCACCACTGATTACATGTCTTATACTTTCTACGGCTCATCACTCTCTGATGCCCAAGTCGAACGCTCGCTCAACACACAAGCACACACTCGCACATTCTCACACAAACACAGATAAAACTAAGTTATAATCATCAACATCCTGGCTTAGAACTACCTAACCATCAAGAGATTTTCACCTGTCAATCAGAGTGCTTGTAAAGTACTTCAGTTGAGAAACACACACACACACACACACACACACACACACACACACACACACACACACACACACACACACAGACCCAGGACTGTCCAGGTAAGATTAAAATAAATTACAACAGCTCACCCTGTGCTTTTCCTAATCTGTCAAATGATTGGTCTAGCTGGCGGTGGTCATGGCTTCAGCAAAGCAATGTGCACTCTTGCACAAAGGAGCCGAAAATGGGTAATTATTCCGTCTGGTCACCATGCATCACTGCTCACATGAACCCAGAGAAAGGCAAGACCAGCCAGAGGGGAGGTACATAGAGACAAAAATAAAAACAAAATGAATGCCAGAACTATGCGACACAAGCACACGTAGTTTGGGGTTTCTGTTCATCCTTAATTATAATGCTAGCAAACTAGATCATGTATTTGTTTGCAGAATCAATCTTGTCAAACCTAAATATGTATTTGGCAGTCTCTATTGTCAATATGCAATAAAATATTTTAGCATGGCTAATTTAAGTAGCTTGAGTAAACTCATCCCAATCCCATATTTCAATGTTAATACATCTGTGTGCTTCTTCATATTAATGGCTGCTGAATAATGAGAATCAGCCTACAAAATTAAAAAGACCCAATGATATGGCAAGAGAGAAAAATATGGAAAATCAATTTATAGTGTATCAGTTCTTGACATTAAAAAGTACTAGTCAAAGTATACATTGCTAAAATCCTTTGACTGGGACCAAATGCAATGTGTTGAATGTGACACTCACCAATGGACAATTTTAAATGAGATAATCCCATACAAGCCCATTCATCTGCAGTCCATGTAGATGTATCAGTGTGGATATGAGGTATAGTATGTAATAAACTAGGCAAATTGTGCAAATTCAGTCTCTCAACACACTGCCTTTGGTGTCATTCACTGGTAAAGCTTAAGCTCAAGTTTAGATAGCAAATGTAAGAATCACGGAAAATGAAAAAGAATGTAGATATAGGGTTCCACATTTAAAGGTCCCATGAAATAGTGCTCTTTGCATGCTTTCATTTTGACCTTAATGGTCCCCTAATACTGTATCTGAAGTGTCTTAACCAAAATTCAGCCTTGGTGTAAAATTACAGCCATTAGAGAAAGTCCAACAATGAGCTTTCCTTAGGACGTGCCATTTCTGAGCCTGTAGCTTTTGAGGAAAAGAGAGGGTGGAGGGGGGCAAGGTGCAGGCTGGGGGTGTGCCACTTTACCCGTTTGAAAGCCATGATGTCTGTCTCTCATCATTGGGCCAAATTCTCTGGGCGGGCAAGGCCGAGGTAATCTGGTATCCTGCCCCTTATGAGGTCATTAGGGGATAGATTCATTTTCTCAAAAGGCAGAGCAGGATACCCAGGTCTCGGTTTGGGCCAAATTCTCTGGGCGGGCAAGGCCGAGGTAATCTGGTATCCTGCCCCTTATGAGGTCATTAGGGGCAAGATTCATTTTCTCAAAAGGCAGAGCAGGATACCCAGGTCTCGGTTTGCATTTCTAGCCCCCGGGGGACTACAGGCAAGCTGGGGGAACTCATATTAATGCTAAAAATATAGTGAATTTGTAATGCCATGGGGCCTTTAACAAAATATTACCATTAAACGGAATTGAGTAAGAATTAGTAGTATTCCTTCATAGTGAGAATAATCTTTCATCTGCTATTTGGGAGGGGCTGTATAGTTCATAATTTATACATGAACTCTCTCACACGCTGGAAACCACACAAACAGACACAACAGGTTTCTGTTATGATGTACACTATTTTACGATACAATACAACTTTATTGTCAGCCAGGGCTGAAATTCTTTTTGCATCCCTGGGTAGGTCGTATAAAAAAAATACATGTGGACATGTCAGGGGCTTAACAAAACAAAAAAGTTTATCAGTTTGAACATTAAATATCTTGTCTTTTTAGTGTATTCAATTGACTACAGGTTGAACAGGATTTGCAAACCATTGTGTAAAACATAAATACAGTATGTACACACTGTCTGCCAAAAAATACCCAAAAAGCAAAATGGATTAACTTGGAGCCAGGAGAGGTTTCAAAAGACCTTGCCCAACAAAATGTCACTACCCTTGTGCCAGCTTTGCGGTGATGATCATGTAATGCAGAGCTCAAGCAATGAGTAGTACCAAGAGACAGCTGTGTTGCATGTTTTCCACAGCTGACTGGACCTGGCCTCTAAACCACCTGCAGTGATTACTCCAATCTAATGACTGTAGGAGAAATGATCACCCAGAGCGCTTCCCTCTTGGTACCTTGCTTGATGAGTGCTTCATGAAGGCATAAAGGAGACTGGGGATTGGAGTTTGTTAAAAACTTCCCCTTCCTCATATATCACCATATTGGAACACATAATGGGACCAAGGTGCACAGATTTCAGCTGTCAGGAAAAGGGACTTAGCATTATCTCAAGCAGTGATGATAATCCATGGTCACCTATCCCCAATCAGGAGATGAGAATATGTAACGACAGGCCCCAATAAACTTGCACCTCAGTAGCTAGGGGGCTAATAACATTTCATGTCCAATTAGGTTAGTTGACGGTGGTGCATCACCCTGACAGTCTCTTTTCTGTGATAGGCAGACTCTGACAGAGAGGGAGGAGGGATACCTCTGACTGGGTTGACAGACTGGGTCAAAATCATCTCTCGAGTGGGTTAAGTAATTCTGACATTATGTCTGCCTTCCTGTGTAACTAAGCTTAGCCACAATATACAGTGCACAGAATCGAAAAAAAAGGTGATTTCGCTCTTGAAACAAAATAGCCGAGGCAACGTTTTCACCACTGGATTCCATCTTAAAGGTTAAATGCCAAGGTGCATTTTAGACCAGGCTGAGAGAAGTCAGTAGGGGTGATGCTTCTGAAAATGCTTTGATAAAATGGGAGACTTGACCGGTGAGGCGTATGATGCAAATTAAATTCCTCTTACAGAGAATCTGATTGAAGTCAGAGAGAAACTGACCAAGCTGAACACAGACCTCACAAGCTCATCATCCCAGCCTCTGGCTCCTTGGCATGTAGCAAGATCTACCCCCTGTAGCCGAGCAAACACAGATGTGGAAGCCTCATTTAAATACCTTGCTCAGGGGGCTATAATATCATCCATGTTTCCCCAGCTGGCAACCAAAATCTCCTGTGAAAGGGGAAATTTTTGTCTTTAGAGAAATTGCTTGTTGTTTTCCAGTCACTGATTTGCATGGTTTCAGTGTACACAAATATGCTTGAATGAGTGTGAAGCAAGTCTTGATTTGTTTTTTTAGAGGGAACATTGGGGAAGCAGTAAACATCAGGCTCAGCTCTGGCATTGCTTCGTTAACACACTCACACACAGAGAGAGAGAGAGAGAGAGAGAGAGAGAGAGAGAGAGAGAGAGAGAGAGAGAGAGAGAGAGAGAGAGAACCGCGGTGATTCTTAAACTACATAGAGCTATAGCGGTATGGTTGCCCTGTTCTCCATAAAACAAACCTGAGTAAAAACAGTAGGGAATAAAAATAAAAATCAGTGTGCCTCTACCAGATGGAGCCCTGTTTGGTAGATAATGCTCCTCGCCAAGCCCCTAAGGTACATTAGCAATGCTTATTTAAACAGCTGGGCTGAATATTGCCCTTTTAAATGGAATAAAATGGTCCCATTAGCAGGCCATGCACTCTACTCTTTCCACTTATTGTTTCCTACTGCTGTAAAACTCTGTCAACATTGAAGGAAAGTTGATTAACAGTAATTGAAGCTGAATGGGTGGTAATACGGCAGCAGAAAAAGCACTCCTGCTGGAAGCTAGATCAAAAAGACAAAATACACTGAAGGCATATACATAACATTCAACTCAAACTCTGAAATATCTGCTCACATGTTTTGCCTTGTTGAGATTCTGCTCTATTTTTATTCAACTCCACCAAATTCAGAGGGAACTACTGTAATGTTCACACTGCTACATTTGTTTCAAAGCAATGGTTAGAAGATTCAAATATACGTTTTAAAATCATATATTTAGAGAACTGGATGCCACTACTGGGATAGCCAATGTTCCACTAGCTTTTGTGACACAATGTGATTTGTTATTGAGGGTTTCTTTCTGGGAAAAAAATTAAACTTTCCATCTGGTGTTTACTATTCATATCCTAAGATAAATGAGTGTCTACTATAGCAGTTCAGTATCACAATTTGAAAACTTCACAATAACAAAAGCAAAATATACAGCTCCCATGGAGTTTTACCATCCCTGCCCTTCCAATAAACATGTTCGATGCCTGCCATAGTCTGATTAGATATTGTGTAATCCTTATCCTACAGATACAGTTTCATTCATAGTATTCTTTTAGGAAAGCTTGGTTGCTCCTTTGCTGCTCAATGCTTGGACCAGATTGAACAAGTATAGGGTCAGAGTATTTAAATACATTATATCTCATTTTATCAATATCACATAATCAATCAGTGATCAGGGTGCGGCAGGATGACCAGGTTCTGTCTATTTCACTGGTGGCAAGAGGATTCTTGCTGCTAATAGTTAAGCGAGGCAGGAAGGACACCTACTCACTGAGACAAGCTACAGGCAGAAAAAGGGTCTTTCTAGACTGTGGTTTTGTCATCTTGATGTTGTGTCTTCAGGAACTGAAGAACAAAAAAGCAGAGCTGTGTTCTGACATCTGGCAAAAGATTCATAGCTCATTGTGATTGGCTGACAAATTTAGTACAGTGGACTACAGAGGACGGAAGTTTAGCATACTGTAGTGTCTGTTGGAGCCTGTGTATATCAGAACTAAATGTGTTTGGAAAAGCACACAAATTAATATGAAACAAAAAACACCTGTAAATTAATATACCAACATACTTCGTATATGAATATTATGCAGGAGTTGGAGTATGTGTCTTGGTGAAGCCTGGATTGTTTGACAGCAGCACCTTTCCTAGACATTGGCTGTCAGTCTGTAGAGTGAACTATGCTTTTTTCAGGTCTGATTAAGTTGACAGTTCTCTCTGTACCGAATGGTCATTTCCTGGAACAATTGGCGGCATGGTTTCCTGCGGTGAACACTTTTATACCTTCCCTGCCTGTACTTTAAATGAATGAAGTGTTACTGCACAGAAAATGTAGCTGGGGGGCATTGTGGATTATATGTGTCAAGTTGGAGCCAATATTTCTTCCTTGCAATTACATGTTAGGTATGAGGTGTAGCTTACGTGTGAAAGAATATAAAAATGCTTAAAGCAAACTAAATTACACTATAGCATATCAAATATGGAGATGTCCTTGTTTGATGTACAAACCCCAATCCCAATAAAGTTGAATGTGATGATGCCTGCAACACTTTCCAAAAAAGCTGGAACATAATCAACAAAAGATTAGGAAAGTTGAGGAATACTCAAAATACACCTGTACGGAAAATTCCACAGGTGAACAGGTTAATTTCAAACAAAAGATGAGTATCATGACAAATGGGTATAAAAAGAGCATCACCAAAAGGCTCAGTCATTCATAAGCAAGGATGCAGCGAGGTCCACCCCTTTGTGGACAACTGTGTGAGCAACTACTCCAACAGTTTAGGATAGACATTTCTTAATGTACAATTGCAAGTCATTTAGGGATTTTATTATCTACAGTTCATGATATCATCAAAAGATTCAGAGAATCTGGAGAAATCTCTGCACGTAAAGGGCAAGGCCGAAAACCGCCTTTGAATGCCTGTGGCCTTCGATCCTTCGGGCAGCACTGCATTTAAAACCAATATCATTATGTAAAGGATATTACCATGTGGGCTAAGGAACACTTTGGAAAACCATTGCTAGTTAACACAGTTCCGCCAGCTTCTCTGGGCCCGAGCTGATCTGAGATGGACTGACACAAAGTGGAAAAGTGTACTGTGGTCAGAGGAGTTCACATTTTAAATCGTTTTTGGATATCATGGAAGTCATGTCCTCTGGGCCAAAGAGGAAAAGGACCATCCAGATTGTTATCAGCGCCCATTCTGATGGTATGGGGTAGGGGTGGGAATCACCAGAGGCCCCACAATATGATAGTATCAAAATACTTGTAATGTCACAATGTTATAGCAATTTTAATTATAGTGCAACATTCTTTGATATATTGCAATTTATAACCTGTTTTCCAAATTCAAATTATGTCTCCAAAGGAAAACCCCAACATCTGTTTTATCTAAATATTCCTCTGTTTGTTCATGTAAGGATCTAGTGAACAGAAAATGAATTAATGCTGAAAGGTACAAACAGGTTTTGGTGCCACATATGCTGCCATCCAAGCAACGTCTTTTTAAGGTCTCTGCTTATTTCAGAAAGACAATGCAAAGCCACATTCTGCACGTTATAACAGCATGACTTCATAGTAAACGAGTGCAGGTACTAGACTAACCTGCCTGCAGTAAAGACCTGGCTCCCATTGAAAATGTGTGGTGCATTATGAAGCGCAAAATTTTATACAAAAAGTCGTACATCAAACAAGAATGGGAAAGAATTTCACATACAGAGCTTTAACAATAAGTGTCCTCAGTTCACAAATACTTATTAAGTGTTAAAAACAAAGGTGATGTAACACAGTGGTAAACATATCGCTGTCCCAGCTTTCGTTTGGAACGTGTTCAAATTCAAAATGAGTGAATATTTGCAAAAAAAAACATTAACATTAAATAAATTATCTTTGTAGTGTACTCAATTAAACATAGGTTGAAAAGGATTTGCAAATCATTGTGTTCTATTTTTATTTACTTTTGACACAACGTCCCAAACTAATAGGAATTGGGGTTTGTAGTTTATGTCACACTGTAGCGCGCTGAATATTCTGTTACCAACCTAAATATCTGAAAGTAATAACTTTATTGTACAAAATGGTGTGTAATGGTGAACAAAATGCCTCTGCTGAGCAGTATTGAGAAAACAGAGAAAGCTCTGGGAGCTATTTTGACTGCCATGCCAGCTAACTAAATAACTGTTAGCTCGCCAGCAACAATGGTTCCCAATTAGCCCTGCAAGTAGCTCTGCGGTCACTTAATTCAGAGGTGTAGGTGAATGCATTTGTGGTTCAGAACGTAACTGCCGTGAAGCAGTCAAAAAATAATGTTTTACTACTCTGACTCATGATTTTCTTCCTGCCAGTGAAGTGGCTCCCTCTCTTCATTCACTCTCTAGCTTGCTCGACCGCTGCTTTGTCTCATTCTCTCTCTGTCTCGTTGAGCCAAAGAGGAAGGGCCATTTTTGAAAGCTATGTTTAACAAACACCAACCGATAAATCCTGCTTAATATACTTTTGCTTTAGTATACTTTTACTAATAGCAGGTAATAAATAACAGTTGGAATCCCTGCTATACTTATAAAAAAAATCAAACCGATATCTTAATCGCTATCTTAATCAATTTAACGAGGATTTCTGGACATATAGGACTGAGCAGCAGTTTATTCTGGCAGTTACAGTGTAAGCTAACCTTAGCCCAGCAGCCAGTGACACAGAGCTGTCAAAAGGATCATTTCAGTTGATATCTGATGTATTCAGCTTTAATTATCAGAGATTACTGAGCAAATGTTCATAACTATTATTGCAAAGTATAGAACTACATAGAATTCACTACTAAAAATAATACCACTTTTCAATGCAGTCATTAGAATATTAAAAGTAATTTTAGTAGGAAATGCAGTTATCACTAAATGCAAGCTACTGGTCTGGCCTAGATACAGATTCAGATCATTCATTTCTTAAATTTGACTTCATGCAAAATGCCGTTATTATTTAAGTTATAATTCTTAAATATTAGTGATATATCATATTATTTTAGTTAGTAGCAATTTTGTATTGTATATTGAAAACTTAGTAAAAGAAAAGTAGCACTAGACTTATTTGACCCCTCCCAAGCAATCCTGGCCCAAACAGAGTAGACGGAAAGATAGATAAGAGTTCAGGACATTTTTGTATTTTGTCCTATTTGAGCAGGATGGCTGTATCTGTGAGTGACAGGGAAGTGTGGGGTGTCAGTGAAAAATGAGTTCTTCCCCCTCAAATATAAAACTTGGCTATTACGTTAATCGTGAACCACACTGATTGTGCACATTTGTCATTCCGTTTGACAGACCTTAAATAACATATAACCAGCTTTCACACACAAACCAACACTACCTGCGCTTTTGTCGAGATTGTGTTTTTATGTCAAAATATAGACTGATTTATTGAGGCAATAAACACCACTCCGCTTTCCAAGGTTAACCACTCTGCAGCGATGCAAAGTTTCCTAAACTGCAACTACTCTGTGTGTGATTTTAGCCATATCCCTCAGACTTCTGCCAGCTTGTGTCTGGAGGTTTGGCTGAGAAAAAGCTGTCTCCAGATGGATAGGGGTGATATAGTCACTTCTCCTAGGCCCCCAGTACTCTAATCGGCTTTGAGAAGAGAGACTGATAGAGGACATCATTGTCTGTTGCTTGGTGTTTCAGCCCTGAAGGCCTCAGCTCCTGTGTACCAAGGCCAAGCATCTCACTGGCCTCATGCAATCCAGCTTGTGTGAGGCGCGATCTGTTTTGTGCCCCAGGGAGCTAAACACTGATGGAGTGCACCAAAGTTTGTGAAGTCATCCCAGACTCACTTCTTTCATGTCTAGATGTGTCAGTGTCTCAGCAAGATCCAAGTATAGCCATCTGTAGAGCGGAACCCTTCTCAATGCTGTTGTTTTTGTTCACAACAAAGGTTAGTATTCATTTTTCCTCTCATTTTAACTGTCTGAGAAATGGAACTGTTGTATTAATGCGCCACTCCTCTAACGTAAAAGGTCTCTTCTTTTTATTGAATCTTCCAAACTGCCCACATGGCTTAAATTAAGTGTCCCATAAAGCTTCCACTTAAATTGTCTTCTAAAGTATAAGCAAAGGAATTGCAGATTCTGCCATTAAAATCTGTATTAACAATTCCTGTGGCTTTTAAAATTTGCACTGGCTTTTAGAACTACACAATCCTACTATAAAGAGGAAGCAAAATTACAAAGTCAAAGTCCCATTTCACCACCAGAAACAAAAGTATGCATTTATTATTAATTTGTGATTTTACTGCATCTTGCTCATAACAGTCTGTTATGTCACCTTGTATTTAGCATTACCAACACTAAATCGTTCCAATGTGAGGCTTGCACTTTCCCCAGGTTGCTTAAATGTGATAGGTGTTGTTTTTCTTTTAATAATACATGATTTACCAGTTTAGCAATGCATCATGCTTCAATGTAGGAGAGGTTCTTTTCACTGATACATTTTTTATGTAACCAACCTTGCCTTTGAAGGACCCGTAACACTGTCTCATTATGAATAAGATGTAGTTGCATTAGTTTCACTACGGCACCTAGGACTCGCAAGATTCAACTCACCTCATGTTTTGGCCCAGAGTAATGGGAGGGATGTATTTATCAATAATGCATCATCAAGATAAATGCAGAGCACTCCTGTTGTTTATTTCAATAAATACCAAAGGCTTGCACTTTAAATCCCGTTCAATTGCCATATTGGGTTTAGTGAAATTACTATTCCATATCTGTACACATTTCCCCCAAAAAACAAAGAGTGGTACCCTTATTAAAAATGCTAATGCTACTATATCTATCTAACATGATGGTATGTTATAGGAGTCTATACTTAACAGGGGCCTGGCGAGGTGATTTGGGTATTGCTTTTGTCACAGAAATATGCAGATGCGATGCTTGAAGTTAGGTTCAACCGTTTAACCTTTAACACCACCACAAGCTTGAAGTTGTAATTATCAAGTCTTCACTGCAATGTGTGGCTGTGTCCAACGTGCGGCTGGTTGATCCATTAAACAGTGTGTGCAACATTTTGGTATGTCCACAACATACACAATCGATACACGATCTGAGTTGGTGGCTGATCTTTAACGTAATTATCTACATTGCCCATTATCAGCAACCATTTATCTAATGTTCCAAAGGCTCATTCTGTTTACTAATCCGATATCGTTAAAAAAAAAAAAAACTAACTAAGAAAACATTGGAGAACCCTTTTGCAATTATGTAAGCACATAACGTAATCTGAAAACCGCTTCCCTGGTTAAAAAAACAATGTAACTCCTCGTACACTACCTTGACCGGTAGTGTAAGCAGAGTAGCAAGATTCCAGATTGGCCTACCTGAGCTTCTATTTTCTCAAAAGGTAGAGCACTAAACCCAGGTTTACAGCTATTGTCATTTCTAGCCACCAGGGGGCCATAGGCAGGCTGGGCGAATGCCGAAAACCTCATAAAAGTGAAATTTTCATGCCATGCAACCTTTAACATTGATTTCACAGCAACACCTGTGTAAGTGTTTGAATGTGCAGGCCTGCATGTACACATGCCTGTCTGCGGACATTTATGTCTTGCTACCTCAGTAAGTGTGTATGTGCCTAAGCCACCACTTTGCATGGTGACTCAATTCCAAAGCTGAGGCTGAGCACAGAGCTGTCCTTGGCTGTCACTTCTCATCATTTCATCGGTCAGTGAGACAGCTGAGCAGAGGGCAGAGTATGAGCAGTGAGGACATGAGGAGTCTTAGTGCTCAGTGGCAGAATCTGGCATTGAGTGACTGCGCCCTGTTAGGACCCCTGTTGCCTTGGGGAGCCTGGCCCTCAAGGGGTAGGTATATAAAAGAAGAAGAGTAATGCTGCACATCTACAGTATACACACATGCACGCACACACACACACACACACACACACAGAATTTCCTGCAGATGCAGAGGTATTGGAATAACTGCAAATTGGATTGCACACATGCAGATACTTGAATAGCCACAAATGCACAGGCATAGACCGAAATGAATGTATTCACTCCTCAACCACAGAGATGAGCCCACACACACAATCACAATGTTGTAGGGGCGCCCAGATAGCTCAGTGGGTTGAGCGGGTGCCCATGTACAGAGGCTTGCTCCTCGAAGCAGCGGGTCCGGGTTTGAATCCAGCCTGTGGCCCCTTTGCTGCATGTCACTCCCCCTCTCTCTCCCACTTTCACACATCTCTGTCCACCTATCTAATAGAGGGGGGAAAAAACCTGAAAAAATAACTTAAAAAAACAATCACACTGTTGTCTCTGTACTATTGATATTATTCCCATCTGTGGCCTTCATGCACTTACAAGCCATCATAGGCTGCGTTCAACCACCACATATAATGGAACTCTGTAGCACTTCATTCCTCTCTTTCCTCTCAAGAAGGAATGCCAATGCATGCAATAGTCTAGCTACATTTAAAATTGCATAAGAAGAAAAACTCCCAGACAAACAGACAGAAACACACACCTATGCATTTAGCACCTCAGCAATTCAATAAACCATCTTCAAACTGAGAGGACCTTCAGCCAGAGCGGTCTGTGATTAATGCAAAGCATTTTTAAAATGCACAGGGCGCTGTAATAAATGGTCCCTCCTTGGGATTATTAGGCATAAGAAAAACTGTTTTTTTCCTGTGTATCAGCAAGATTCCCTTATAGCCCAATCTCTCTTCACAAAAAAGCAAGCTGCAATACACAGAGGACTGTGAACAGGAAAGGCAGCAGTGCCTTTCAGAGATTCAGCTCTTAGTTTAGTAGACAAAGAAACAGCCAGAGCATTCGGGCTTTCACATTCACTGCATGATCCAGTTTTGGATAACCTGGCAGTGCTGCACTTAAAATGTAATGATCCCCGATTGGTAAGCAGTTACAGTATGTGCAGGTGAATTTCAATGAGACAAGGTAAAATGTTTTACAGATATGGGGAAAAAGGGGTCAGTGAATATAGTAACACAGTCATTGTGCTCCTATTTTTATTTGCAACAGACATGAGAGCAAAAAGTTCAGCACAGCCCTGAGTCCATTTTACCAACATACTATCAGAGGAAGCATCCACGATGACAATGAGAGCGCACTTTGAAAGGCAAAGTAATGCTCCAATACTTTCATGTGAAAAAGTATGAATTGACACGTGTGTGTGAGTGTGTGAATCTATTGCCATACTATTTTTCCTTAGGAGGATTTAATTGTTTTTTTCCTTGTTTTTTGTTAAAAACACACCACCATTCCATGCCCTAGTTGGGAGCTGTGACAGGGCTGGGTGAGAGCTGCAAACACATCTTAATAAGTCATTTCATTTTATATTCTGCCTTGAAATGTGATTTATAAGTAAGCACACTGACGGTGGGATGAGGTGTCACCTTTTCCAATGCCAACCCAGTTGCCTCGAGAGTTTAACACAAAAAAAAAAAAAATCTGTCTTTAAAAATAAGTCAAGGCTAAAAGATTAACTTTAAGCAGAACACTGATAAAAGTGTCTTGAGTGTTTTATATTGCTGTCATTGTGCAAGTGGCTTTGATATATATTTTTTCTGGCAAAAAAAAAAAGATCTCCTTCCCTCATTTCTCTAAATAATAAAACCTTATCCGTTTATCTTACCGGACAATCTCAGCTGTTGACAGATTAATCCAATATATTTTACTGTTGCAAAAATACTTTACTTAGAAGGTCCCATGGCATGAAAATTTCACATTAGGAGTTTTTTTTAAACATTAATATGAGTTGCCCCAGCCTGCCTATGGTCTCCCAGGGGCTAGAAATGGCGATAGGTGTAAACCAAGACCTGGGTATCCTGCTCTGCCTTTGAGAAAATGAAAGCTCAGATGGGCTAATCTGGAATCGTCCCCTTATGACATCATAAGGGCAAAGGTTATCTCCTCTTTCTCTGCTTTGCCCACCCAGAGAATTTTGCCTGTTTAATAGAAAGAGAGAGACATCATTGCTTGCAAACAAGCAAAACATGGCAATTGGTAAAGGCCACACACCCAACTTCCACCATGCCCCCCTCTCCTTCACAATAGTATTTAAAGCTACAGACTCAAAAATGGCACATCCTAAGGAATGCTCATTGTGGGAGTGGCTCTAGTGGCTGTAATTCTGCACCAAGGCTGAATTTTGGGAAAGAGACTTCAGCGACGGTATTAAGGGACCACTAAGGTCTATATAAAAACATCCAAAAAGCACCATGTCATGATAACCTTAAGTTCTTTGATCAGATTACAGCCGATGAGTCTTAAAAAATGCTTGATAGATGGAATACTACAGCACATTTTACATACCTACCAAATGTATTTTTTGGGGCTTTTCCCTTGTGATAGTGGATAGACATGAAAGGGGGAGAAAGATGGGGAATGACACACAGCAAAGGGCCGCATGTCAGATTCGAACCCGGGCCACTGCAGGACTTAGCCAACATGGGGCGCATGCTCGTACTGGGTGAGCTAGAGGCCACCCCTCTACCAAAACTTTAAAGCAAAACTGATTCAAACATGCACAAAAATCTTCAAAAATAATCTGAAAAAAAAATCCCCTGCCCTGGCATGGTTGTTGCAAAGGACTTGATAACAAACAAGGGTTTAGCGATGGTTCCACAAAGGCTTGGTATCAACACAGAAACAACTCTATATCGGTTTTGGGAAAAAAAAGCTTTCACTTTCTCTGGCTTGCAGCAGCTACAGCCCAGGATGTTTGGAGTTGCTATGGCAACAATTGACCGCTGCCACTCATGAACGTTATAATAAAACGCTGCCGCTAGCATAGCTTTAACTCAACAGTCCGGCCAATAATCACTGATATAATTACAATTGGGCGTATCTAAACAAAATAAAAAATGACTATCAGTCCAAAAAAAGAAAATATAGGACCACAGCTAAAGAAACCGCTATTACTTACAACAAATTGGGATTAGACAATATGTAATAATTGTTACAGGCTTAGTCAGTACCTGGTTAAAGTCATTAGATTTGGGTCTATAATAAGGGAAAGTACATACACAATCCTTCAAAAGTATTTTCTACTTGTAGCATAAATACTGCTGTTACAGCCACATGCTTCCGTGTCCTATGCTTCTCAGCACTGGCCGTGTTACTCACGCTCTCATAGCCCTGTGGATTGAGGCATTAATGTCTGCTCCATGCATTTAGGCATTTTACATCTCAAATCCCAAAAGACAACACACAGTGGGTACTAATGTTTTTGTCGTTTATCGCTTTGGTTACCTGCCGTGATCCTGTGTGTGAACTTTGTATGTGTGTGACAGAGAGACGTTGCTCAGAGGAAGTAGGTAGTACATGGCGTGAGAGCTCTTGGTTTTCCAAAACTGCCAGCTGTGTTTGCCCAACATGAGTTGAGTATTAAAGTTAAGTACTTGTGAGTAGATTTAACTTTTTACGGAGTTAGTTAAATGTCTAAATGTGAGGTATGGCGGTTGCCTGATTGTACCTTGCATAACCTTAATAATACAGTTAAGGTTGTTTTGTATCCATAGCTAATGAGAAAGAAAATAGATACATTTTTATTATTATAATATATATACACACACACACACACACACACACACATACATATATGTATATATATATATATATATATATATATACACACACACACACACACACACACACACACATATATACACACATAGATACACACATACAAACATACAGTACATACACACACACACACAGTACAAATACACACAAATATATATACACACACACACACACGTATATATACACATATACACACATGTCCATGTTTACTTCTTTCAGCTTGTGTGCGTTTGTTCTTCTAGATTATTAAAAAAGCTCTATATCATGTCAGCGTAGTGCTCAGGATGACAAATCTCCTCTTACTATCTCCAGCAACGCAGCTCTCCACTGTGTGGCCAGGGCCATGTTTCCTTGCCTCTCTGACACACAGGGAAGTGGCCTGCCTCTAAACTACCCGCGCTCCTCAAATGGAGTTCTCATTTTCAGGGGGAACGGCTGCATGGCATAACGCACTTTGTCTTGGGAATTACTTTTTCTCTGCCTGTGTGGCTCTCTGGGATGGACATGGCTGGCTGGCTCTAGGGGAGACAGATGGAGGCCGCTGGCTAGCCTGACACATGTTGAGAGGCTGTGATGAGTCAGTGACGAGGGGTGGGCGGCATAGGGGGGAACAGCACTCTGTCTATGTGATGTGTTGATGAGAGCACAGAGTCGGAGGGCGGAGGCCTCGTTCGGCCTGAAATCTCCTGTACCAAGAATCTATATTGGAGTTATATAGTCAACGTGATTTGGATAGAAATAAGGACGTTTCATCATAATTTTGGAGATAAACTGAAACAAAAATAAGTAATAAGTAGCATTGCGCTGATATTTTTAAAATAGTGGTCTTTTCGTTTTGTATATATCTTCCATCAAAAAGTCAGTTGGGCACACTTTGTTTTTGTTGCCGTTTGTAGACCCTGGTCTGTCTACAGAGACAGATGTTTTTACAGTGTGTTCTGGGGACAGGCAGCTCGCTGATAGTGAGGAGATGTTTGCTGTATGTGACATCAAATGTTGTAGCCTAAAACATGCATGACATCGCTTAGAACACTTAAGCAGAGCAGTGCTTTGAGCTAAATGTTTACCATCTTGGTTTAGCATGATAGCATGTTTCCTTTGATGAAGTAAGTTTAGTATCACAGAGATCTGATCCATTGTTTCATGTAATTTGTAGCTGCCAACACCCTTACACCAGATCTTGACTGCTACTCTACAAATGCTAACTAGAGGATAACAGTCTTCCACTTCTGTCTGCTAGATTCCAGACCATGGCATTGAAGAGAGGAACCTGGGCTGCCTTAGGCAAAGAAACAAGAGTGGCAGTAGGCATCAGGGCCAAGATAAATAATTCAGCCTCTGGATCACAGTCCATTTTCATATTCATATTCTCACAGGCACATTTATCTGAGCAATCCTTGCCTCATCTGCCTGAATGCATCTTCCTCTTCAGACCCTATAAATATCCAAATCAACTAATGACTCCTCTTGAGGAATTAAAAAGGCATCATTAGCCAGCACCTGAAGGTTGGGTCTGATAGACTTTGAGGACTTTGTCGATGCTGATTAGGAAAACAATCTCAAGGGATGATCTGTATTACAGCAAAGTAATGTGTAATGAGGAAACCAGGCGTACATTTAATACACAGTATTTTTCTTTTTACTACTGTCAACAATGATCAAAGACAAATTACTGTATTTCTTGCAAAGTTATGTTGGCATACTCTTTAAAACTCTACACAATGTAAACCAGTTATTGGTGTCCAGACCATCCAATAGATGAAAGAGGCACATACTAAAGAATGTATATATCTTGTCTTATTAGAGGGACAGCTTCTATATGGACTCCCTACACAGAAAGAGTCTATCAGCTGTCCTGTGACTGACATCTACATTACAGATGCAGCTCTGTAAAAGTGTAAATAATTCATGTTATAAATCCATTAAACAGTATAACCCTTTTTTTACCCTCCATGTCCTTTCATTTCTGGGGTCTTGATGTGGTCAACCTGGAAATGAAAAGTTTGTAACAACAGTAGTGCATTTCTGTTCTAGAGGTTAAGTCTGAATCCACAGAGGACACAGACAATATAGATTATGTCACAACACATGAAACCACACCACAAAACATGGCAGTAATTAAGTAAGCTTTCTTGTACAGGTGACAAACACAATGATGATTTTACTCTCCCTCTGAGTGAGGTAGACTTGCAAGAGAAGACATATCTACTCTAGTCTCTAGCATAGCTGAGACAGCTTTTTAAGTGTGCAACAGGTGAGCAAAAAAAGTATAGAAAGGCGGGGGACAGAAGAAGGATGGGCAACGAGGAAGATGTGGAGGCAGAGATGACCCACATTGGTGTGACTTGTTATGAATTTGCAATGATGCTGCTGGGCTTGTTAGTCCACGGCTGGGGAGCCAGGGGTGATGGGAGATGCACAGTCGGCTAACTCGGCTAACCCCTATGCAATTCTATTACACTTGTTTATAGCTCTTGGCAAACTGCACACTAAAGATATGTTAGCTTCTGAGAGAAGGGCAGGGTTAAAGGGGGACGACTACTTAGCATTTCACAAGGAGACAGAGAGGGCATCCTGAGCAAAGTGAGCACGCAGGGGAAATGAGGACAGAACAGAGAGAAAAATATAGATAAAACTTGGATGACAGGTAAAATACTGGGGCATGGCAATTTCAATCAATCTGTTGTATTGTCAGATGAAATTGTAAGAGGTACAATTCCAGTTAAAGTGAATCCTTAAAATGTGTGCATGATTAATCATGTAGCAGAATGTTGCCGTCAGATCAGCACACAAAAAAAAAAGAAGAGTTTCCCGGATGAATGGCACCGGCACTCTAAGTCTCGGCTTAAAGAGACCACAGCCCCCGAATCCTGCTGGAAACAGATGCAGGTACGAGACATGGAACCACTCAGCTCGCCGTCTGACGCCTGCACACTGGTTAGCAGGATGCCCAACAAAGAAATGGCAGTTTTAATTTTTCTAATCATTTTGTGTATTTGAATCTTTATATACTATCCCTGGCACAATTTGAGAGGACTGGTAAAAATCTCCCTGGTCTGCATGAATATTGAGAAAAGTCTGGAATAACATTCCCTCAACCAGTTTCAAGTGCTGTGCCAGTTTGAGAGGTGCCAACTGACATATTTAATGTAAACGCAGAGTCAGTTACATCATGCTTTTTGTTCAGCAGACTGGGGATGATAGCTGCACCTGAAAAGTAGCGTACACACACACACAATGTTCATGTTTGTGTGTGTAGAAGATGATGTAACCTGAGCGCTGCACAGCTCTGTAACATGATTGGTTTAGGTGTTTTAAAATGACAGCACCTATTCAACTGTATTAGCCATATGGCTACTGACTTACAGGAATTAGGTTTTCCAGATGATATAAATTATACTTTCTGTACATTATCTAAACTGCAAAAGCAAGATGATGAAACAATATTACTTTTAAATAACAAATCACTTTACCAAAGTAGTTAAAAATAGTGCTTACCATAAACCACGAAGAAAGCTTGCATGTCAGTTCATCTTCAATTGCTGAATAATTTATACACATATGTTGCATAACCATATAGTTTAGGATGTTTTTTTAAACCTGCAGCATTAAATTTCTTTGCGTTCCTTTCCCCTTAATCTTCCTGATCAAAGGCTGGATTGTGCTTTGACATGATGTACATCTGATGGTGTACATCTTTTCTACCACTTTCCACAGTGCAAGCTAAATTTTTCTACTGTGGGACCTGTACCAACTATTTCAGAAGTATGCAAACTGGTATAAAAGCATCCAAGTATTATACAGTGTTAACTTATGAGACAATCCTTAAATACCTGGGGATTTTTGCACATTTGTTGAATAATTAAGCAATCCAACACAGATTTATCTCAGGCATTAGGTGGCTGAGTGGAACAATAAAATGTTTGCATTTCGGAGTGAGAAGCTGTAATTGACCCATGTCATGTTTTTACTTTATTAACAGAAGCCAGCAAGAGATGCATAAGCACAATCCATTTTACAGATAAAGACCAAAGGTGTGTAACAGCACAACACATTCTCATGAATGGGTATGTACAATGTAATACGAAAATGTATGCACACCAATTCATATGATATCCTACAAAACGAGACAACTGCATGCTGGTCATGTGACACCAGTTGCAGATCTTCTTGACGCAGAGCGTCAGTTGGTTGTTGTGTTTAGCCGCTACAGATCTTCTCACGCCTGCTACAGAGCAATGTGGTTTCGGCGGAAGTTGTTAGTTGTGTTTGGCCACTAACAAGATTATAATTGTTAACCAAAACCAATGAAATAACATTGTCGTTAACTGAAAAAAACTAAAGGTAACAAGGCCTTACAAAAATCATTAACTATACAAAACTGTTATATCCATTTGCAAAACTAAATTCAAATAATCTAAAAAGTAAATGTCCTTAGTTTTCATATTTCATCAATGTCTTTCATAGCGCAACTAATGTTATATCTTTCAGAGGTTGACATTTCAGAAAAAAGATCTGTTTTATGCAGTCTATGCCATAGACTACTGCATATAGTTTGCGACTGGGAACCCAGAACCCAAACATTTTAAATTTGAAAGTACATTTGAGAAGCACACACAAAGAGGCTAACCTAGCATACCTTAACTAAGTAAGGCCCCTTTACCCAAAAATGAGGCTAACCCCGGTACAGGGCATGGATGTATGGGTACTGAGCCAGCAGCATGACGGAGACAACCTTAGGACAGAACACTGCAGGCGTGCTTTCCCCGGCAACCCAATAGCTTCTGATTAGTAAATATGCAGGAACACCATAAGCCAGTGTCTTGCTGGGGCTGTCTTGGTTGACAAGCCTCTTCAACATTGCTTGGAGGTCTGCTATGGTGGCTAGGGAGTGGCAGACCGTGATGGTTGTTTCTCTCTTCAAAAAGGGGGACCAGAGGGTGTGTGCCAATTACAGCGGCATCACACTTCTCAGCCTCCCTGATAAAGTCTACTCCGAGGTGATGGAGAGGGTTTGGCCGATAGTCGAACCTCGGGTTGAGGAGGAACAATGCATATTCCGTCCTCGTCGTGGAACAACGGATCAGATCTACACTCTTGCAACAATCCTGGAGTGGGCCTGGGAGTATGCCCAACCGGTCTACATGTTTTTTCTTCTTTTTTTACATCTTTTTAGATCCGGGGAAGGCATATGACCAGGCCCCCTTGGAGATACTGTGGGAGGAGCTGCGGGAGTATGGGGTGAGAGGGTCCCTTTTCAGGGCCATCCAATCTCTGTATGACCAAAGCGAGAGCGGTGTCAGGGTTCTCTGAAATAAGTTGGACTTTTTTCAAGGTGAGGGTTGGCCTCCGCCAGGGCTGCGCTTTGTCACCAATCCTGTTTGTAACATTTATGCACAGGATATCAAGGGATTGTTAGGGTGTTAATTCTGTGAGCTGGGGATCTCATCGCTGCTTTTTGCGGATGATGTGGTCCTGATGGCATCATCGGCCGGTGACCTTCAGCACTCACTGGATTGGTTCGCAGCCAAGTACTTTAAATATACTTTAAAGTATAGCAGTGGTCCAGTGTGTTTATGTCCCTGGTGGGACACTTAACATACTGTCTATACTCTGGACGTTCATGGCTGAGGTTTGCTCTATTGAAGTCCCCAAGAACAATGAGCAGAGAGTCGGGATGTTTTTTTCTCCACATTAACTATCTGGTCGGCCAGGTGCAGTAACGCCTCACTAACACAGGACTGAGGTGAAATGTAGATGGCGACCAGATTACATGAGGAAAACTCGCCTAGTGAATAAAAGTGTTTGCATTTAATGAATAATGTATAAGTGAGGGCTTCATGATTTCTTCATCACTTTGTTTATGGAGAGACAGAGTCCGCCTCCACTTGTTTTCCCCCTGAACTCCAGTACGCAATCTGGGAAGATTCCAGATCGGTCCATCTGAGCTTACTTTTTGTCAAAGGCAGAGCAGGATACCCAGGGCTCAGTTTACACCTATCGCCATTTTTAGCCACTGGGGGACCATAAGTAAGCTGGGGGGACTTGTGTTAAAGGTCAAAAACCTCAAAGTGAAATTCCACATACCATGGGACCTTTAAGACACACCCAACCTCCTCCCTCTGCGGCCCACAGCGTTCTTATTCAGCAGCAGTCGTAGTGTTGCACTCAGTACATCCAAAGAATGCGTGAAACGCTTACGAATTACAGTGCTTTACGTTTCATAGCTATATGTATGTATGGTTTACGTGAACACCCTGAAAAACAACATGGATTTCCAGCAAAACAATAAATAAATTAACAAGTCATACATTAACCAGTGGCAGTTATTGATGAAAGAATGTCAATGTATTCAAGTTTTTCACTCAATATGGCTATCTATCCTCCAGGGCAGTGGAAGCATGTACTGAAAGCCACAGCATGTCTTGGCATGCTGGGCTCATTTCTATTTCCACTGCATCATCACAGCAGGAGACCACAGTGACCCACAACAAGCAGGTACCAACCGTGAGGGTTCCCGTCCTCCAACTGTTTGGCTCATTGTGTGTTTTTGTTGTGAAGTTAATGTTAATAGGAGCTGCTGACCCGGGAGAGGGTAAAGCAGCTATAGGAAGTGTCAACTTAGTTAATAACGTTAGGGTGACCAACTCCAACCATTTTCAATTAATCTTGTTGTCTCCATCTAGTTTTGGTAATTTCTTTCAGTTGTAAAAATGGTATAGATGCATGCAAACTGAAGAGACTAATTCAAGAGGCAGCCAACCAAAAAGTTGGCGCTGGGTTAAGACAAGGAATAAGAATCCATGGAATAAAACAGACTAAATATCTGATTATGCTGCATCGTGAGTCCAACAATGTTATAGGGGTATAATGTTAAATCAGTAGGCTACTCTTTTCAACTCAATTCTTGTATTGTACCGCTGCTCAAAAAAACTATCAAAGGCCTTTAGGTTGGTTTAAAGGTGCAATATATAATACTAACAGCTAGTGTTTAAAATAGTTCCTGCAGTACAAATTCAAAATACTTGGAGAAAGTCGTTATCCCCGCCCTCTCCTCCCCAGACTCAAAGTTCTCGTTGGTTGCCAGACTGAAACCTCAGCAGCCACAATGTTGCTATGCTTGTCCCACATAGTCAGACATTACTTCACAGCACGAAAATTAGCAAATGTTAGCTTCTGGCTATATTGACAGTCATAAAAGCCCGTGCTCACGCGGAGCTATGTTCCCAACTAACAGACACACTTCCTCCGCTTAGAATTACAGTACAAACCAATAAAGATTCCACAACCTCGCTGTCCTTTTCCACCTGACCAAAATACACACTTTGTTGGCTTAGAATGACAGCAACAATCGCTAATCACACTGCTAACACAAGGTCCTTTCTTCCCAATTTACAGCCCCCTCTCTTGGCATAAAATGACTCACTGCTATCGGCCACAGGACGCTGTCCACTACAGCCGCTGAACAGGCTGCACGTTGTAAACAGCCGTGGCCTGCTTGCCTGGTCCTCCGGTATCGTTAGCAGTTAGCAGGGTTAGCATTGCGGCATGAACCAGGACCAGGTGGGATCACTTTACCGGCTGTGTCTCAATTGTTAAAACTTGCATCAAACACAGCTTTTTTCATCTCAGGACTACTGCTAAACTAATATCTGGCCTGTTTGTATAGAAGTGTGTTGTTTGTATAATATTCACTGTGTCTATATTTTTATTGTCCATCCTTTGTTTTTATAAACATAATATAACTTTGTACAGGACCTTGTTCAGCCTAGGTTGGTTTAAAATGTGCTCCATAAATAAATTGACTTGACTCTCCTCTCAGAAGACAAAATTGGCCGGCAAATTTAGACCGCCTGAGCACTGGTAAATGCTGCACAAGTAATTTTTGGATTAGTTTAGATTTGGAATGGATCAGTGCTGTTTCAGCTGTGTAACGTTATTTTTCACAGCTTGTTTCAGACTTAAGTGAGAATTCTATCAGAGATTCAGACTAACTGCACTCCAGCATCTCCCACTGAACAGAGTCAATATTAACTTCTTTTCTCACACATATATAGTTTCTTTCACTTTATGAAGTGGGCTCAAATACCTTTGGTGGAATGCAGTGTTTATATTTGAATCTGTTTGGATTTCCTTTACTGCATATGTGAACAAAAAGGTTGCAGGCAAAAATCACTTGTCATTCACTATTAGCTTCAGCTGTATTCACACACATACAGGCAACCCCATCACGTCATAGTCTGGATTACAGAGGCTGACCATTGATCTGAAACAGGACCACTCTTCACTATGAGACTACAGGCCCTCTCAGACCAGTAGCCCCAGTGCAGCTGCATGCACACACTATATTTCTAGTACTGGTGAGGAAAGTAAATGAGAAATCAATCAAACACTTAAGCTTCATTTCATTGTGTAAGAGCACTGATCCATCACAGGGTGTTATGGTCTGAGACAGCCTCTGCTCCTCTGCATACTGCTGAAGAAAAACACACACATACAGACAAACAGACTCACAGGACTGAAATATCAAAAGGTCAGTAGACAGGCAAGAGGAGAGACTGGTGTCATTGTAAGACAGGCTAGGCCTCTGAGATCTCTGTCCCTTAGTGTGTGTCTGTGTAAAATCAAGGGCATAACTGGAAAACGTAAACAGTTCACAATGTCTTTTTGGCCATGCATATTGCAGATGTCAGAGGCGCCTTCCAATTCCTTTAGTTCCTAAATCATCATTCCGTCTCAGTCATCATCCAAAAATTCAACTAGGGAATTACGATGGCAGAGATTATATATAAAAAATTAAAGCCTCTTAGTGAGAGTGCTTATTAGCAGTATATATACATACTTTTAAATGAATGATGCCAGACATGAACTGACTGCCGAGGATCGTTTAATATATTCATACATATATATATATATATATACACACATATATATACATATATATATACATATATACATATACACATACATATATACATATATACATATACACATATACATACATATATACATATATATATACATATACATACATATATACACACACACACATATATATATACATATATATATATATATATACATATACATATATATATATACATATAC
>NC_048407.1:26504745-26544632 GCF_013103735.1 Etheostoma cragini
ATACACATATATACACATATATACACATATTTGTTATATGCACAGTAATTTTGCATTATTATTTGCCATATTTATTATGCCAAATAATCCTCCTTTGATTCTGCCTTATCGTGCAAGTTCTTCACACAATAGTCATGTCATGTCAAGTTAAATATCAACAACATGCCATTTTTCTCAATCTGTCCACCATTTTAGTCATCAGAGCAGAGACATTAACATGTCACAACTACACCACAGTGCCACACAATGGCCAGGAGAGAAAAGGCATAATGGATGTAGATTATTAAAAGGGATAGTTACAAAAACATTTATCTCTTAACAAAATGGAAAGAAGGCTGTGTTTTCTCCCTTGTCTGTCTGATATCTATCCAATTAACACTGTGCCTGCTAATAAATAAGTCAAAATACTCCAATATTTATCTTACCCATCCATGTAATCATACATGTGTTTTCTGCTTGGAGAGAGGGAGGATAATATCTGTATTGATCTTTGTTATACGCCTCTCTCCACTTTATTATACAAAATAAATCCTGTGCACATCTTCCATCAGTGGCTGTGAACCCAGGAACTGTGGGTAAGGTTGCCAAAAAAGAACAATAAAGATTGTTGATCCCTGCTCTATCAAATAAATATGAGTATGATAGCTTATTGGGTAAACATTGCAAGTCAAATAAAATCTCTCCTGGAGTTAATTCCTATGGTACCAAATTACCAATTTAGTTACCTCTGGATAGGATTGCCCAGCCTTGTTTTTATGTGTGTGTATTTGATGGATGTGTTTGTGGGTCTGTGTCTACATGTGTATTATGGTGTTTATGCATCTTTGTGCTTGTTGAGAGCCTGTGCCCAACTAGAAAAAATTACGAACTATAAAACATCACTATAAATAGCATGGCACAATAAATCCAAGGCAGAAATAATAAGTGGGACCAATCTTTAGCTGGACCCACTCCAGAATCCTATTAAATCTCACGAGTCATGATGACCTTAGCATTAAAAAAATATATTTTACAGGGGGAAATAATCCAATTCTCTTCCAATGAAGGCATCACTGACATAGAGCTATCTGTGTTGTGCACCTGGGCCTTTCCACAGAGAGGTCATCAGAATACATTCTCTCTTTTAGGGGGAGCTCTATGAATTACACCCTGAATATCCAAGCAAAAAGGTGCAATTTTGCAATGACCAGAAAAAAAGGAAAACAATGGCAGGAAAGAAATGTGCTGCAAACTGTTGCTGTGTTCAAAGAGGGGGAGCCTCCCATATTTGCAGAGAGACTAAGCAGTGAAGCTACAAAGGAAACAAGCTCAAGGACACCTGTTTCTCACAGGGAGCAGTTTGTGAAAAGCAGCTTGTCTGTGCAACACTGCAGCAGCCATGTGTTAATGCTAGGAAAGGCACAGCGATCCCATTGCAGTCCCCCAACTCCACATGGAGCCCCAATGTGCTTTAGAATGTGACGAAATATTAAACATTTGATGAAGTCCTAAGACGACACAATGTTACTGTGCACTTAGAAAAGGATAACATAAAGGCTTTCATTATTATATTTCTTAAAAGCCAAACTCATTTATTAATCAAAGAAAACATGCAAAAGAGAATTTACAAAACTGCAGTGTATTCGCCCAATTAGCATCAGCATAACGTCTGTGATGCTAGTACTAGAATACACAGAGGACCCCAGAATAAATTCATCTGCATGGCAAATCAACCTAACCTGAATCCACTCTGCACTTCCCTTTACAATTATGCTAAGGATTGCACTGAGCCTCTGGCTATTCAGTAGTTTTTTTGCCAAATAGTTTTTTCTGGAAACCCGTGTGTATTGCTCAAGAAGTTGTCATTGTGGATTTGCTTTACCATTACATTATCTCCTATGGAGAACTAATTTCATACGAGGGTAATGGCCTCTGGTTGGGTTATGCACGGCTGTTGTGTTGAATAAAACACTGATGAAGAGGACAGGGGAGAGAAAAAGTCATGCTGGCCCTCCCTCCCTATTTCTGTCAGATGAGGTCATCAAACACCAACCTGCTTTGTATATTAATGATGTAACAGCCAGGGATTTTTGGACACCCAGTCCCCAGAGACTGCTTGGCTGGAGGCAGAAGAGAACTTCATCTTGATTTAAGAGGGAGATAACACCCTCGATAGACCCGTGACAAAGGCTAGATAGGCAGTGTGAGAGGTGATAGTGAGGGAGTGTGGACGCCAGCAGAGAGGAGAAGACAGGAGAGCAGCGAGGCAGAGGAGGATACACTGTGCCTTTAAAGCACCAAGCCCCTCCTTCACATAGCCGAGCAGAACAGCAGAGTGGTCCTGGCAGGAGCGTGAGCCCCACGATAAACTCTGGCATCAGCTTCCCTTCATCCGGCAGTCAGCGAGGACACAGTGAGGGCGCAGGGGCAGAGAGACAGGGACGGAGAAAGAGAAAGAGCAAGAGTGAAAAGGGGGGGGGAGAGAGAGACCAAAACAGGCAGATAGGCAGTGAGGGAGAGGCTGTCATAGGAATCAAACAGCTCCTTTTCTTTTTTTTACAGCAGCAGCTCAGCCGTTGTGTCTGCTGCCTCCCGGTGCAGGCAACTGCTGACTGGTGACGGTTTTCGGCTTCACAGTTCCCTGAGTGATGGTAGCGGCAGCATCACAATTCGAAACAGCAGCTCTCCTCGCGGCTTTGGTTCTAAGTCATCTTCAGCCTCCTCTCTCCCTTCTCAGAGTGCTATCAGGGCCATTCATCGTTCCCATCTCATGCCTCCTGCCTCCTACTCCTCCTCCTCCACAGCTTCATCCTCCACTTCTACTCCTCTGATGAGACACAGCCTCAGAGTGAAATAACCCTGCTGACAGAAGCTTCTCTCTATGTCAAGACAGTAAGTAGGGGGAGAGAACTCTGTGTGAGTGTGTGTGTATGTCAGAATGTGTGTGAGACAGAGAGATAAAAAGAGGGAGTGAGAGAACAGCAAAGCGGCGAGAGAAGAAGATGTTAGTGTGTGCGACAGAGGGTCTGCTAAAGAACCAGCAGGTTGTGTGTAGCTTGAATGATCCTGCTGTGCGTGGACAGTGAGCTCTGGGCATAGCAACAGCAAAGTGATGCACAGGAAAGGTGAGTAGGTGTGTGTTCCGGCGTGCGTGTTTGCATGTGTTTTTGTGGAGGTGAGGCAAGTGCTGCTGAAGCAAGAGATGTATTCTGACAGCAACAAGAAATCATCAACGCAGTTAAATCCCATCCTTATCAGGGTCTCTTTCACTCTATTGCTGTTGATGCTTTATGCTGCAATGACTTAGAGAAAGAACAAGGCATAAAAAGAAGACGAGGAGGAGACATGAGAGAATAAGTGATTGCTTTTCTTCCCGTCTGTCCAGGTGCCGTGTGTGATTGGCCAGCGCACCCCGTGGCAGTGGCAGTGCCCTGGATTTGGCGAGAAGCTCTCCCACCTGCTTGTTTTCTGGGTCCCCTCTGGGAAGCGTTCATGGGATTTATCTCTTCCTGCTGGATGGCACTGAGCTCTCTGCCTCTCTGAGAAGAGTCCACAGAGAAAACATACACTACACGGATAAGAAGTAAAATTATTATCCAATCACAGCACAAGGAGGCAGACCGGGTTCCCTTAGCAACAACTGAAGAAGAGAAGAGAATCCTTTTCTGTTTCTGCTCCCTTGGTTTTTGGGCACACCCCTGTGGACTGCTGTGGGTCAGTGTTTTTGAGAAGACTTGGAGAGCGCTGTTGCATAAGACAAGCTGCCACCCAAATTTCAAGAGAAGGTGCTCATTCACCTTCCAGCCCCCTTGTAACTGTGTCTCTTCGACACTATGATTTTTTTGTTATCCCTCTACAAATTCTCATCACAGGTCACGTTCCGCTGGCTTGGAAATCAATTCAGTCTGATCCCACGCCACCTGGAATAAGCCCTGCTTTGGGGGAAAATTGGACGCTCTGTAAATAAGACCCACACTTACCTTCCTCCCTTTCATGGACGAGAAATGAAGGACAACATGATTAAGTCATCATCTGCAAAGAAAATGGATGTGGAGCAAAGTTTATTTTGATGTGAGTTTCTATTGAGAGTCGTTTTATTTTTCCTGGAAGGGGAAAGACAACACACAGCACAGAGGAATATCCCCTTCTCCAAACAGGATCTGTGCTTTCCCTCTTAAAAGACAGTAGTCCTTGCTGAAAGACTATATTTGGAAAGAAAGCCTTGTCCCTGCTGGCCACCAATAATGTAGAACACGATCATTTTGAAAATTGAGCCACTGCTGGGAGTTCTTTTTTTTTTTTAAATCTATGTTGAATAGCTTTCTCTATCAAACCCTTTTTCTGCTTTCACTTTTGTACGTTAGCCTGCCATTATGTCACTGTGTTTCACAAGATTAAAAGGGTTGTACAGGACAAAAGTGGAAAAGGTAAAAAGTCTCTTCACTGTATAGACAGGTTTTTTAAAATAACTTCTCCTCTGGAACAATTTCAAATGTACACACAGACATATTAGTTGGCCCAACAAGATTATGTAAGAGTTTCCTACCAGCTTTAGCCCATGTGTTTTCTCCTCTTCCTTTTCCATGGATTTACAGCATTTGACTTTTCCCATGCTTATTTTCTCTTCATTTTTGGAAGCATCTACCAGAAAGCATGGATGTCCGAATGTGACCCTGTGCAGAGTGTGCGGGCGAGGCAAGGTGTTTTGGCTGCCCAGGTGCTTTTAAGATGTTGAGGTCTCCCTGCGTGGCCGGGGCCCCTGTTCGGATCAGTAGCACTGCGGCTCCTTGTAGCCAAAGACATGGACCCCGACTCGGCTCCCCCACGCCCTCAGCCTGTTGGCCACTGGCCCCACGTCGCCCTGTAAAGGATGTCCCTCAGCAGTGCTCCGGCCCGGGACACCTCTGAGACCCCCAGCCCGAGAGAACGCATCCGCAGCCACATGAAGATGGTGATTGACCAGCTGGACGGAATTCTGAAAGAGCTCAAGGATGTGGCCAAGGAACTCCGGGAGGTGAGGTTGAAAAGCTTATCAGGCTTCTATGGGGATTTAGAAAGGAACAAGGAGAGGAAGAGACCGAGGCAGGGAGAGGATGTGGGTAACCAGATGGGTGCGCTTCTCAAGTAGGCTGCATTTAATTAAGTGTAAACTAATATTTCGCACCATGGAGATTTTGATTAAGATTTGAGAGTGATGAGATCTCACTTTTTTGTTTTGTAGCAGGATGTTATTGTTGGTTACAACAGCACACAGGATGTCTTCCTTTTCCAAAGAAACAACTGCTTATTGCCAATTACATGTGCCCTTCTTGTGTTCAGTGGTGTCTTGTGGGAGGTACAGTATATTTGAAGTGCTGTTGGAAAGCAGCAAAGCCAGGCTAAAAGGAAACACAGGGGCAGGCTTAAATAAGATACAAGACTTATCGCCACAATAGTTATATAACCATTTTGTCAAGAATCAGCTGGATTCCTACTGTATTTTTTTGCAACTGCCATGGAAACACAATTTGTGTGTGTGAATGTCACATGTACAGTACACAGTTTGACCAAGGATCAGCAAAGAGAGATACTGTGCATGTGCTCTGACATGCATCTGCAAATGTGTGGACTAAACACGTGTGTGTGATGGCTGATGATCAGAGCACATCTGTTCATGTGTGTTAGAGAACAAAATGGCCCTCATCATATCTTTTGGATCTTCCTCTGTGTCCTCAAAGCTGTGAGCTCTTCCCGCAAAGCTCCTCCAAAGAAAGAGACAAAGGCAGATAGACAGAGACAATTGAAACCTGACCAAACAGTTGTGTCCGACCCATCCCACATCCTCCAAGCATATCACATAATTAGCCTCCCACTTGCGTCTGATCGGGGATTCAGAGGGAGTTTATGTGTGTGTGTTTTGAAATGTGTTGAAGAAGTGAAATGGTGGATGTTAGCGCATGTAATGACCTAAAGGAGGAGGAGGGTTTAGAACAGCCAGGGCAAAGCTGCCATAACTCACTCCATCTCCGCACAGGATTCCCTCCCCCCCACCACACCCCCTCTTCCTCCTGACTCCTAGCTCTGTCCCACTCACCACACTCTACTTTATGTACTTGCACAGTTGGAGGTGCAAGGGCACAGCTCACAGTGTACCTTCCCTCTGGTGAGCAGGAGAAGCCGGCCTGCGCACAGAAGTGATTGATTATTATGGGACAACTGCAAGTGGAATAATGCTGGCTGGAACTATTTATAAACAAAAACACAGCCTGTGCCTCTGCCAGCTCCAACGCATATTGCCATTCTTATCCCAGACCCCATTAGGTAGGGCTCTGCAAAGTGGCTCAAATGTCATTTTTTATTGGGAGAGCACAATCCCACATATTGAAATGGCTAAGGAATCATATTAGCTGTAGTGGCAGTCATAATGCTGGTATCAATATCCTGCAATTAACTGACCTGAGAGACTGCAGACGGAATCAAAGGGAGATGAAGAAACGGAATCAGTGTAGCGCCATCAGATGCATGGACGCTTAATGTTCCATAAAATCTCTCATTCTTGGCCACATGAAAGGAACAACATAATAGATAACAACTGTCACATAAATAAATGATGAACTGCGGTGTGAATGTAGTGAAATAAATAACTCAGTGAAGGAGCAGTAATGACTGATTATAACCCACAAGGTCTTTGCGGAACTGGAGATACTGCAGTGCTCTGAGGAGTCAAAGCTGACACTCCAAAGCACGTAGCTGCCCAGAAATTAGGAAGTTTCTTGTCTGTTACAATGCTTATTTCATTGTGCCAATTGGTCAAAAGGTGAATTCAAAAAGTCTTATTTCAACACATGATTAGTAACACTGCAATAGAATCGGCCTACATTCAATGTTCAGATTTTTTAATGCTTCAAAACTGCGTACATTGCATATTTCAGTCTTTATTTAGACCAAGAAGTCCTCTACATGTAGTAAAAGGAGAACATTTGGGAGATTTTCTAGTCAAGTTTTAGACATCTGGTCTTTGTGGCCTTATGAATTAACCATCAAAAAAATGTGTGTTTTGCAGATTTTCTTTTTTTTAGGCGATTAGAGTGCAGGGAATAATCCTTTCATCGCTACATTTTAAATTGTTTACAAAGTTTACCAGTTTTTAATTGAATACATATTTCAAACCCCAGGGACATTTTTAACGAGGCCTCGGGGGAATCTCACATAAAAAGTAGGTGACACAGAAAATAGTTTAAATGCATTTTGTAAATTGATTTGCTTAGCTAGTTTGTGAGAAGGCTAGGGGAGGGAAACTCGCAGATTTCAGAGTTATCAAAGATGGGAATGATAGATTCCGAATGACTTACAGCACAATGCTGTATAGGATAATTGATATTAAAAAGCACCAGTGACCAGAGTGTATACATAGTGAACAGGATATAAATTATAGGAAACTGAGACACGGGTTGTAAATAACAGAACTGCCCTTTTAGAAAGACCTTCACATCCACTGATTCAACCACCTAATTGGCTTGCTTTTCTCAGAAAAAGAAAGAAGTCTTTAAAAGAGGTCATCCATTGGTCTTACTTTTTTGTCTGCCAGAATTCATCATTCTGAGTTAGGATCATAACAAACAGCACTCAGTGCAGTTTATTACAACTCTGTGGTGAACATACATTAAACTTTAATCACTGTCAAGTAAATTGGGGATTTTTGTTCTTGGGTGCCAAGTACATGGCATTCAGAAACTTGAACAGTACAACAGTGAAAACCTGCCTTTAACAATCTCATATTCTGCAGGTTTATTTCTCTTGAAAACGCTCAGCAAACAGCCATTTTGAGGGAGCCTGAGAAATGACCGATAATGAATGGTAATTAAAAAGCAATACCACAGCAATTTCCATTCATGTATGTGCAACTTTTTTGTTGTCAAATCTTCAGAGTAGAACAGTGTTAACCATTCTAGTATTCTGGTCACTAGGTACGCTAATACTGGTTTTGTATTTTATCAGGTAAAGACGTACCATCTTTATTCCACAGATGCAGTCCAATTTATAAAGTTAATTTAGATTTAGATATTTAGCAACCCATGCCATGGAGCTACCTACAGTACCCCCAAGCTAGCAAAGGAAGACATTTCATTATAGCCTGGTCTCTAAAACTATGCATTTACCGCATTATACTGAACAAATCTATGTGGAAGTATATCTAAAGCTGTTTTATTAAAGAGATTGTTCTAATTTAAGCATCACGGTTACAGTCTCAGACATTAAATCTCCTTTCATGTAAAAAAAAAAAGAAAACAAGGTGGGAAATTAACATTCTTTGTCCAGCAGCCACAGTGGCTGGTAGATGTCCAATTTTACCAGCCACTTATATTTTTTACAAGCCACTTATTCCGCAATTCAAATTTATAAAAGAAAGTGCCATATCATATTTTGAATTACTTCAATACATTTTTTTATTATTATAATTAATACATATTTTAGCTCCAAGGTTTTATTTCTATACATTTATGTTTATAGTTATTTCAGGTATGTGTGTGAGTGATGTGGATGTGTTTTTTCTTTTGAGAAGTTTTTTTTATTTTGCACTTTCTTTTGGCTTTTTTGGAAATAAGTTCATAAAATATCCATTTTCTGAGTGGATTTTTTCTGTTTTAGGTTGAGACATGTGGCTAAGGTACTCATTTTGTATGTAACCCATGTAATATGCTTACAGTAGTTTAAAAAAAAAAAATTACTTGGACAGAAATATACATTTTCTATCTAACCTCTCTAGCTCTGTGTCAGTAAGTCCTAGAGTAAAACTGACACTAGGAACAAAAAACTTAGAGTGTTAACTTCCCAATGACCTCAGGCACATCCCAGAGGACCAAAGTATGTGGGAACTGCATCACTTATTTTTGGTAAAAATGTAGAAGAGAAAAGCATGCATTTTCAAGTGTGAGTAAAGAGGTTAAGGCTCTACCAACAATGGATATATTGTGCTCTGAGTTAAAGAGATGGGGAAGGTTTCTATTACCATCTTCAACGTTAATGATGGTTACCAAACATGTTCACTCCTGAAGTGATTTCCCAAGCCCAAAACTGCATTATTATGGCATACAAGATACACAGGTATGGAGGAAAATTACATTCTTCATTGTAGATGGATACAAAGAATATTATCCTGGTATCCTGAAATTATCTGAAATGTCAACCTCATGGTGGCGCTAGAGGGAATATCAGGAGATCAATGAAGTAAAGTTAAGTAGTAAAGTACCATAAATGTTTGGATACACTGCTCCTGGGGTCCCGTCTTCTCCAGCTGTATGGTAGTGCACTTATATATGTTATGACCAATACGAATTGTTTGCATTTTGTGACAACGCGTAGGTTCAACAGTAAGTCCAGTGCATGGACTGGTCGTCGGGAAGGTAGGCCAACTATTACCTTTGTTTTCCCTTTGTCATAATTGTGCCACATATTCGAAAAGTACCTTCGCTTTTTCTTTACTTTGCCCTCAACAGCTACGGCTGACTCAGTGACGGACCTCTTAACACCGGGGATATGTAGCCACATTTATTCTTACCAATAATTTTCCTTTTGTCTGGACCTCGGCTCAACTGCACGTTGTCACGAACTAGCACGGAAAACCACTCAACAAAAGTCTGGAGTTGACGGAAATATAGGTGGTGAAAGCCTCGGCTGTAAACTGTTTCATTTCCCATAAGTTCTTCATAATAAAAGCCTTACTTTATTTTGGTATTTGTTTTTATCATGCAGCAGCAAAATCCGGAAATGTTGGGGATTCACTAGCAGTACCGTAACATGACTCCACTGCGTATTGTCACTTAGCAACAGCACTCTTTGACAAAAGCTGTCCAGTCCGTTACATGGACTGTTTTACAATCCACCCGCCACTGTGGCTGCTGTACAAGGCAAAGTCACTCGCCACTTTGAAAAAGTGCTTATTTCGTACCCTGAAGACAAATGTAACCGAGCACAACGTTTTTTCAAGATTGCTCCCTTCCAAAGCCTATTACAGGAAAAGGCAACCTGTCTTGCTTGTAAATCCCATTAAAAGCATCATGGCAGGTAAAATGAAAAGGATCTAAAGAAAAGACATTGGAAGGTAATATACTGATAAACTAATCTATTTGTAACAATAACATTGGCATGAGTGGCAACTCCAGAGGAAATATTTCATGCACGTATCATTTCAACCTTGGACAAAGAAGTCTGAGGATAAGCAAGGAAAAATAATGACGCCAAAGAAGATGCAAAGAAACCTCTGAAATTGCTTATGCTGAGTTGTTCCTTTTGCTCAAACTGAATTTCACAGAAAGAAGGAGAACTAAGGAAACACAAATGTAGGAGTGCACTCATGGTGGTTATTAGAGACATGTAGACTGATAAATTGAAAGAATTTAATGAAGCACTAAAAAAGAAAAAAAAAAGACTGGGAAGAAGATGCAGTGGCATTGAGAAGGGAGATTGGCAGTGAGCTACACATCTTTATATGGAACCTAACGGAAATGATGGACTGTTATTATGTGGATGTAGTTATTATGCAGAATCATACCACCAGCATATGATGCTGCATGTCTGTGCACGGCTAAAGACAAATGAACATAGGAATGCAATCAGGACTTGTAGAACTAAAGCTCCAGATGAGAGGAGAGAATATAAGCTGGACAAAGAGCCATTATCAGCAGCAGAGTAAAGCACGTCCAGGATACTGGCCTCTATCAGTCAGCCTTGCAGTAGTTGTCTGCACATGCTCGTCGTAAAATACAAGAGACTGGCTTACTGTTTTGCCACAGGAGGGAGGCAGCAGAAAAACACTAGTGTCAGGAAAAAACTGCATGCAAATGTCAGCTTTTTAGGAATGAAGTCCTGAGTAACAGCTTTATTAATGAGACTGGCCACCATGCAGTTTTAGAACCATATAATGGATTTTTGAAAGTGTTTCATGAATGTTTTTTGATCTTCTGAAGATCAACTATAAAAAGCAGCAGGACTTTAAGGTTTTGGTTGTTTTTAGAACTGACAGTCATCTTTGTGCTTGACAAGCAGAGTCTACCACTAAATATGCAGGAGCAGCACATCTTATTTAACCTTACATTAAAGAAATGGGGGGGGTCTATTCATATTCTATCCATCGCCCAATATTCGCATGATCCTGTTGGCATGGCTGTCAAATCAGGGCATTTGTGCTAAAATGGAGTCTGTCAAAGAAAACTGCCATGGGTATGATTCGATCGGAGAGGCTACAGTGCGATGCTTTTGTTTTATGTCTAAGGCATCTTTAAATGTTGCATTGTAGAAGCTCGGTGCGGAGAGAGTTTCCAAACAGCGGGCCCTCAGATCAGCCAGCCAGTGGCGTCTCCTTATTGAGATTGAAACCAGTTATGACACATCAACGTCATGGGGGGAACCATAGTCCCCCCCGCTGAAGTTCTACGCTCAGCACTGAACCAAATCTGTTCCAAACCCAGAGGCAGCCCAAGGGAGACCAAAACCAAAATCAAAGGGCCATATCCTTTCCTCATTGTGTGTTTCCCCCTGCTGATGCTGCTGCAGAGCAGGGCAGGGAGCAGCAAACTGCCTAGCAAGAATATTTCAACATTGAACCATGAGGGGGACTTCAGTAATCACTAGCACTTTCACTCGGTGAGTGAAACAATACAAACCACGCTGGTAAACACACTCTCTATGAAATAGTTGATCCAAATACGAAGATCATACACATATGTATTTGGGTATTGTAAAGATATTGGGAAAATTGTTGATTATTGTAGGGTAAATGTGTCACTGCAGAGGCATGTAATACAATTGAACAGAATATTTTAGTTAACATTATAGTAATATTAGTAAGTACTATAGTATAGATTTTCTCCCAATCAGATACCTCGGATAAATATTTACCGCAATTCAAGTAGATAAATCTTTATAGCCACAGAGTTGGGAAAAATATGAGGAAAAAAAGATTATCCAACAAAGTGTGTCTACTATATTACAAATACAAACCCAGTTTAATTCTACAGTTAATGATGACTAGATGTGGCTGAATATCACACAATCTTGGCAGGAGATTGGTTATTTCTGTTTGTCCAATTCAGAAATTACAATCAGTCACAAAGCTGTGTCCTGGTGGATCATTTCCCACAAACCAACCACTTTGACTTAGTCAAAGTGGTTGCTTTGTGGGACCAGCTGACCACAACCAGTGATCTCGATTGAGGATGGCCCAGTCTGTTATTCCACTAGAGAGAGACTTTACTTCAGATTTATGCAGGCTTTTGCCAAGTCTACATTCTGTGAACATGTCGACCAGCTCCAACAACACTAGGTGGGACACACTGAAAGCTTAACCACTCAAACTGGAAAGTACTCTTCAACCTGACATACCTGGGCCAAAGGGTTTCTTCTCATTAAAAGCCATTTGGAAGAAATGACAAGTAGCCGCCTGCTGTTTCTGTCAAGTTGTTCCTCCTTGTCTGACCTCCTTTGTGTGTGGAAATTAAATTCCTAAATTAAACTTTGTGACATGTCTCAAGCGGAGTTCTCTTTGCGCAGGAAAACAACAAGAACAAGGTACCTCAAGCCTATCTATTCTTTGCTGAACATAAAATACCCTGCCATCTCCACACCTGTGTTGCTGCCTTGAGCTGAGCTCCACATACACTTCACTTGGAATGAATCTCAATTATTCTCAGGTCTGACGAAACACCGCTTCTGTCTGATCTCTTGGTTGAACTGATTTTAAATTAATTCTAACCTGGCCCCAGTCATGCTAGTGTTTTCTGCTACAAAAATGTCATCCTGACCTCATTGACAACGGAAGATCTGATTCAAAGGCAGCCCATCACTTTACATTAAGGAAAGGAAAGAATGTTTAACATCTTGTGTATTTAATTTCTGCTTTTACAAAAACAAGCTTGCAATTAAATCATCATAATTTGATTCCTAGATCCCCATATTAAAAAGTAAGCAGTAAAAGTAAGGAGGGAGGGAGAAGCCTTAAACAACGGGTTAAGACGTTAGTGGCATCTAACCTTGAGAGCTGTGGAGAGAAAAAACAGCAACACGCAAAGCATTCCCCCGAGCCTCTTTTACCTAGCTCTGCTGTGGAGCTTCAGCTTCTGTAGGATGCAGGCCCAGCATATTGACTAGCCCAATATGCCCGTAAGACCCACTGGATTAGCTGGCCCTTTGAGCTCTGCCTCCTTGCACGAACTCCGCACTCAGCATCGACTGTAATGAGTCTTTTAGGTTAGACCTCTGCTGAGGTAAACACTCAAAAATTGCACTCGTCTTGCTCATTGATTTTTTTTTTTTAACTAACATGCCTACTGTGGGCTAGTTACAGATGAAGCATTTGAATTTCTACCAAGCATGTTTTTGATTAAGCCATGAACCCTTTTGCGTGTCCCTAGGCAAGGAGAAAGCTGAATAGGAAAAAAGGACTTAAGGAGAGGGAAAAGATAGACGGAATATGTGCAAGAGAGACAAAGTGTAGAGAGAGAGAGAAAGTCAGAGATAATGGTTTCTCCAGCTGCACAGAATTGCGACAGACTGGGTGGAACAGCTTAGATCAATTGTTGCAATTGTACTCGTTCGTGGGCGTGTTTTTGGATTGTTTTGGCCTATCTCTGTGCTGTGAATAAAACCAGTAGGCTGTAGTTAATGGTGTGAAAAATGGCATCCATCGAAGTGCACAAGCAGCCTCCAAGAATAGCTACATCATTTCATTGTGTCAAAGCATACTGTAAGCAGAGGACAGCTTGCTCTCCATTAGGCCGTAAGACTGACTGTCTCTTTCACCTGGAGTGGATACTGACTTTTATACAGTACAGATGCACATAAGAAATAATAAGAAATATAAATAATGTAAAACGATGTTTTTGTCAATTTCAATAGCCTGTGAAAGTGCTCAGACCCGCGTGGAACAATTCACTCACCAGTGTAGCAGCTTAATCCCGCTACAATCTTTGGTACTGTGTTATACTGAGTAATCATCAGGAGGTTTTTTTGTCCTTGCATTTATTTTTAGCCGTAGTCTGTGATGCATCATAAATCAACCCAGTTTTGAATGAGATTGTTCAGGTTTAACCAGAAGAAAAAGTTGAACTCAGATAGCACACAACTGAGCATTTGTATTCTCTGGCCTTTAAAAGGTTTATGCAAATAGCACGTCCATCCTCCTGACATATTATGTCAAGCAGGTTTTCACAAATAACTTACAGGTGGTTTCTTAGTGCTACGAACATTCAATTTTTGATATTTTAATGACGCAAAACTAGTAGTTTGTTGTGCATTTTATAGGAAGTTCCTGAACAAAAGAATTATGTTTAGCTTCTTCACATGTGTCATTTTATTGTAAAATCCTAGAGCATTTGTTACTTTATTGTGGAAGTCCAATGAATTGAAAGAAAAAAATTAAGCTAAAATTTGTCATAATTTAAACAAATAAGCCACTGCACAAGGAAACTATCAGGGGAGGAATACACTTATAAAGAGTTACATTTAGCCTCACTTGCAGAATCTATGGATGCTTGTAGTTTGAAACATTTAAAGTCTTCATCAGTCATTCAATGAGGGAGGAAAATCATTTTAGTGTTGTTAATGTATTTTAGAAAACATTTACTGGGTTATGAAGAATGATCCTCAGCTGTGTTTGGGCTAGGTGTTTAGTTGTTTACTTGCAAATTGGGCTTGTGGTGTTTGATTTCAGTAGAGATGGCCACCTATCAAGAGCAAGGATAGTGTCAGTAAGTGTAGGTGGGGCCAGTGTTGAGGCTGCAGGTGAATAAGTTTGCCATGATCATTAGCTGTGCTTCCAGTAAAATGTCAGCAGTAGTGAGCTTTTTGCTCAGCTTGTAAGTGACCTTGGTCATAATGTTTGTACATGTTTCACCAAAGTCAGTGGGATTCCCTGTAAAGGGCAACAACTTTACAATCTTTGAGTTTAAGAGGTAAAACCACAAAATCAACCCTGTTCTGCGCCTTCAGAGATAGCTTTACATATTTCTGAAATTTCCCTCCCTCCCACTCTTTTTAAACTGTCCGACCACTGCCTAATATTAAAATATTGCAGACAAAAGATAACACTCCACATTATACACAAAACAAAGTCAACAAACTTGTATAAATAATTTCTCTCTCTCTCTCTCTCTCTCTCTCTCCCCCTCTCTCCCTCCCTCCCTCAGTGGCATGGATGGCTGCCACCACTGTCATTGTCAATAGCATGTCAACGCGGCACCTAATGCAGGGCAGCATTAGATAAAAGAGGCACAGACAGAGGACAGGCTAATTATTCAGAGTCACAGCTAAGAGCAGACGAGGACGGAACATGTCAACAAACTGTTTGGGTGATTAATATTTTTTGTCATCTGCGCAGTCACCTGTGCAGTTGACAGTTTAATGCCAAGATGATGAAGCCCACGATTTCTGACTTTTATGCAAAGTAGACGGTACAGCAAGGTCTACAAGGGTGAATAACAATTAGACTTTTTGGTCTGCTGTTATTCTCAAGGATATTAACTGGGTATGGGACTGCAGGTTGATGTGGGCTGTGGCAGATTGTGTGCAGCAGATTCTGATTAGAGAGAAAAATCCTAATTATGATTATGCAAAAAGCAGATTGGAAAAACCTTTTTTGTACTGATGAACATGCATTAGCAAATTCCCAAGGTTAATAACTTTTTGTCTTCTTTGTTCCCAACATGTTGTCGATCCAACCAATTCCCTATATTTTTTTTTAGGGAAACAAATTTGACCAATTTGCTAAATTCCCTTAAATGACAAAGTGTGTCCAAACGTTTGACCAGTACTATACATTTACAGAATATATATTCATATTTCAGAACATGTGTTCTTGATACGTGTTGTGTAAATGTTGTCATGATGTAGACTCTTGTTTGTAAAGTCACATGGACACACTGACTCATGGCTACTTTCTTTTTGTTTCTGTTGCGGTAATCAGAGCCATTTTGTTGTCAGATGACTGCATAATTATAAAAAGTGATCTGATCAAGGGTATTGAAATACTAACAGCCCAGGCATAACCATCTATTTTATGTGAGAACTTTATTTTTATTTGTCTTACATTGTTGACTTGCATTTGCGACTAAAATATATGAGTACGAACTATAAAGGCAAGGCAGCTTTATTTGTATAGCACATTTCAACAACAGGGCGATTTAAAGTGCTTTACACAAAATCAGTTAAACAGATAAAACACAAGTATCATCAAAAAAAAAAAAAAAAAGGAGTATATGTGCGAATAACCTAAAGTTAAGGTTTTACCATCCTTGCCGTTCTGTGCAGATGTGGCTGCCAGGTAGCTCCCATGAACTTTGCTACATTTAGGTTTAACTTGTCTTTACCGGAGCACACAATACTGCGCGTCTCAGAGCAACGGCTCTCAGCTCATCATAATATTTTGCAGAGAGCCTTCAACTGCAGCTAGCGTTGTCTGCATCGCTAGCACGTTATCTGCCACGCTTTCCCGGTTAACCGAAAAAGTTGCAGATTATGTTGGTCTCTGCCGTCCCCAGTACACGTAAAGCTGCCTACACATGAGCCGCGGTAAGGCCGCTCTGCCGTGGCTGTGCCATTGTTTTCCTACAGGGATGGCTTTGGAGACAGAGGAAATACTGCCCGTGAAATTGCTGGGTTTAAAGCTCATTTCTAATAACTAAATTTTAATTTTTATATATTTGAATTAATTAAGCTTAATTTGTACCTAATTAGAGAGTAATTAGCCAACTTGGTTTCCTTTTAATTGCATCTCCAATATTTATCTGTGTTTTAACTGTTCAGAAAAAGGCAGAGTTTTATGAGGTCAGGTAGGATGAATCTCTCTATGTCAATCCAGTTTGTTTGATCGCTGCTACCAGTGCTGCAGCCCGTTGTTTTTGCGTGGTTGCGTTTCATGTCTGGCAACCTCACTGTCAAAAGGGGCAGTTGACACCAATATACAGGCCAAAACAAATACTGACAGAGTCCAAAAGGAACTCTGGCAGAGGATCAGGAGGGGGAAGGATATCTACAGGAGGAGACTGGAAAAGCAGCTGTAACAGAACAAAGCCGGGGACGTCTGGAAAGGGTTGCAGAACATCTCAGGCCATGGCAAAGGTGTGGGGAGAAATCCAGCCAGCAGAGGCAAGGAACTGAACCTGAATCTGCCTCCTCACCCCCCCTCCCCCCCCGGACCCCCTGCAGTTTGCTTACCAGTCTGGGATTGGGGCGGACCACGCAGTGATCTACCTGCTGCACAGATCGCTGCTACACCTGGAGGACAGCGGGAGCACTGTGAAAGTCATGTTTTTTTTACCTCTCCAGTGATTTTAACACCATCCAGCCTTCGCCGCTCATAGTGAAGATGGAGAGTGTTGGATAACAGACTATCTCAGCAACAGACCACAGTACGTGAGGCTCCATCACTGTGTGTCTGACGTGGTGCACTGCAGCACAGGTGCCCCTCAGGATACGGTGCTCTCCCCCTTTCTTTTCACCCTCTACACCTCTGACTTTACTCACCACCCATCGCCCCATCCAGAAGTTCTCTGATGGCTCAGCCGTTGTTGGATGTGATCCTGAGTGGAACAATCTGGAATACAAGACAATTATCAGTGACTTTGTCAGCTGGTGTGAGCTTAACCAGCTTCAGCTTAACACCAACATGTCAAAGGAGATGATTGTCAACTTTAGGTGGAAAACATCACACTTCTAACTAGTGAGCATCCAGGGATCTTTACAAGAAGGGCCAGAGTCGCCTCCATCTGCTGAGGAGACTCGGGTCCTTTGGAGTGCGCAAGACTCTCCTTAGGACTTTTTATGACTCTGCGGTGGCTTCTGCCATCCTTTATGCTGTGGTCTGCTGGAGAGGGGGAAGCTCAGACATGGTAAGGAGCAGACTCAATAGACTGATCAGGAGAGTGAGCTCTGTCCTAGACTGTCCTTTGGACTCCTTTGGACTCCTTTGGAGTTAGAGAAAGTGGGGGAGAGAAGGATGTTAGCCAAGCTGACATCCATTATGGACAAGACCTCTCACCTCCTACATGATAATGTGGGGTTCCTAAGCAGCTCCTTCAGTAGCAGACTGACCCCCAAATTTCACAGGATGTGGAACGGCTGCAGATCTGTTCCAGATCGGCGGCGGAATCATTAGGTTTCCATTAAAGTCAATGTATGTACTTCCACTGACAGCGAAATGGCCCCAGCTTTCGCCATCCACAGCTCTCTGGAGAAGATAAGGAGAGCTTCTATTTTTGCTGGACGCCGGATAAGCTCCGCAGCATTTCAGCACACGGCAGAAGTCAAGTACAGAAATAAAATAAAACATCCTGTTAATTTTCTAAATAAAATAGACTGTCTCAGGGTGGATCATATTTCCCTGTACTACACCTTGAAAACACAGGACAGAGTTTCCTCTACTCATCAGGATGGAAACAATCTGTAGTTTTTATGGGTCTATTCTACATGAAATTGCAAGATCACATGGGTCCTCGAGATTTCAGTCATCAGTCATGGCCGCAGCCGTTCCACTAGAAATCTGGACCTGGCGGGTGTTGACGGACTGCAGAGCACGGAGCCGTCACGCAGCGGAGCCGATCCGCAACCATTATGCATCTTGTGGAATTTGGGGGGATACACCTATGGTGTAAGAAGGAGAGTTACCGCAGGTCTATCATCACGGACGCTGTCAGGTTCTACAACCCCTGCACCATCCAATGGCTCTATGTATATAGACATCTGTAAATAGATTTATGTACATCTGTACATGTTTATATTTTTCCATTCAGAGTACTATGGTAATATTACTTATATGGTCACAATAAAATTTATATCAGGGTTCCTTACTTTTGCTATATTATTTAATTACATTATACTATTTATTTTAATTTCACTTCACTGACTTACATACATTGCAATATTTTTCGTACTATAGCCACCTCACTTTGAAATACTTTATATAATGCCACTTGACATTCATTCAGTACTTTTTGCACATTATCTGTTGTTGCCTGTTTGGTTGTTGGTTGGTTTGCATTTTACTGTGGAAATACTGCTGATGTCACTAGGGAATTTCCCCATTGTAGGATGAATGAGAAGACAGTGTTAAAGTTTAGCATGTTTCCTTAATATCTGAAGACATTGTTTATACAGTAAATATATGACATATTGGACCTTTAAATAAATATAGTTTGAAGCAGAAATAAAAAACCTAGTATACTTTTTGTTATACTTTTTTGTAAATGACTCCTCCTATTCCTTTTATTAGAGAAAAAACATTATTTAATACATTTTGATCGCGCCCCCGAAATTCTTTATGTGCTTCTACATTTCTAAACTTAGGAGCACACATGCTCCTTGGAAAACAAGTTGGCATCAAGCCCCGGTTTTGGACTGCTGTTCTGACAAAAAAATAAATTAGATAACATTGTTTTTAGCTGTGGGATTTGTGGTGGGTTTTGTCCACTGTTTTCAGATGTTGTACAGACCAAAGAGGGGAGTTGGTTTGATTTTAGGCCCTCCTAGAAAATGGGTTCATTGTGCGTAAGATCTTAATAATCTCAGTAGAACAAAGGGTAATCCTAACAGCAATAAATAATTTGGTAATTGTACTGTAATCTGAAGTTGACTGCATGATTAATTGAAATCTTTCAAGATAAAGATAAAAAGCCATTTTAAAGACAGATGCCATTGATTTTAGTGGTGGCTTGACCCTGGACATTGACACTTACATCTTTGTGAGTTTAGATGATTGAAATGAATAATGACTTAACCTAAGTAGTGCTTCCATCCCTGACACAAAAATAGGCTATGCAGTATATTCAGTACAGCCCACATAGTTACATAGTTGGCCGTTAACCAGGTTCATTTCTTTCGTTTATCCATTACGCAAGGCACACTCGTGTTAGACCACATTGACTTACATATACAGCCACAAATAATACACATGCATACAGAATATTCACTTCAACAAAAACATCCATATTCGGATGCTGTGTGTGGTAAGGAAAGTACGAAATAGCTGAAGAGTCTGACAAGTAAAGCCGCTCCACTGTCCTCAATTCAACTATGACTCACATTTGTGAGGCCCCCAGTGAGTGAGCACACATTATTCACTGGAAATGAGATGGTTGATAGAGATACTGAGAATACATTTTTGGATAGGAACAGATGGACTGATTTGTTTTCTCAAGTTGCTATGACTTGATATAAATCCATTCCACTGTCCTTAAATTCTTTGCAAATATCTTGATGTAAATTATAGTTTCAATGGCTGATAAATACAGTGTGCGGTCCAGTGGCAAAAAAAAAGTATTGCAAATTGTGTGTGACTAAGGATTATTCCAAGGACTAAGGTTGACCATGATTGCAATGAACCCCACAGAGCTAAATCCTCATGCCCAGTCTGCAACTTGAGGTTTAAAACCAATTCTGTCTGCATCTGTGACTTGACAAAAGGCAAACTACGTAAGAAATGTACCTAATGTTCAAAGCCCGTCCTTGTTTGGCTTTAGAGCCATTAACATGGATTAGAAGAAAGCAGGAGGGGGAGATAAGCAGAAGTGGAGCTGCAATGATGACCTCCACAGTGGCTATCACGGTCATAGCTGAAATAATAATCAGAATCAGCTGTTCATGTTGGCAATGAGGGGAGCTTGATGGAGTGGTTTGCCCATAGTCAGGACTTTCAGAGTCAGGTGAGGGTGAAGACACTTAGGTCATCCATTGTTGGGTTTGTGGGGTGGCTTTTGTCAGCACAAAACAAATAGGACAAGGGTATAGCACAACTGCAGGGCCGCCAATGTCCGTCGCAGTATGTACATGCGTCTGTATGTGTGTGTGTGTGTGTGTTTTAATAAGCGAGTTTTAGAACTCCCTTATTTCCAACTGATGCTGTGATTTCACAAGCAGCATCAAATCCATCTGTCTAGCACCACTATTGCTTTGCAGAGTCATTTGTAACAACCAGAAATAGCTTTGGTCTACATTTAGTCAATGACATCTGCTATGACCTAAATGGAGGCGATATTAAATGGGCTGCGAGTAGCTAAATTTGTGGTGTTGCATACTCTTTAAAAGAGAACTGTGTTTTCAGTTCATCTTTAGGTCTAAATTATGAAGAAAGGTAGAAAAAAATCCAAGGGCACTGCCTACATAAAAAGACCGCAAATGCCTTTAAATTTATAATACACCAAGTAGTAAAGAGAGCCTCTTGCTTCCTAAATTTTGGTTACAGTATTTTTAGTGGATACAGAATTTTAGGGCAGACCATCACTCAAATAATTAATGTTATATCAATTGGCAAGATGTTTAATGGGATCAAGGTGCAGCATACAATAAAGACATTTTTCCAGAATTACAGTAGCTAAACATAACGTTGATAAGATGTCTCAATAACTTTTAACTAACTCATAACTGTATGGTAATTATTACTGTTTGTTATGAATTCATACTGTGTTTAAAAGTTGATACAAAATCAGAAACCCATGTCTTCGACAAGAGGTTGCCCCACCACTAAAAATCAAAACAATGTGGGAACCTGGATTGAAACCTGCCATCTCTCAATTCACATTGGTTATTATAAAAAAAAATTCAAATGTTCAAATCAAACTCCTCATAGTGTCATACTTACGTTTATGAGTAAAAAATGTGGAACACACTCAGCGATATGTACACTCTATATGAAGAATCATGCTTTGTGAGACAAAATACAAATTTCAAATTAATTAAGTAAACTATTGGCAAGAAATATATGTGCCCACTTTTGCTATGTAAATGAAAACCTTTTTTCCCTACTTACTGCATTGCTCAGATCAATCTAGTTCTGTTTGGAAGCAGGTTCCACAGTGCTTTGTTTCTTCAAAAAAGGATCTCAGTTGTGCCGAGCTTCATTCCTTAGTCAGAGCTTCTAAATGATTGTTAAAGACCTTCATATTGTGTAATATAGAAAAGTAACACATACCAAGGGCTGTTGTGAGGTGCTGATCACTGGAAGTAGAATTGAAAGTAAGTAAAAACACTCTGGCTCCGTGTGAATTCCTCTATTGATTATGAGGCCTTCTTCAAATCAACAATCAATGTTTAAGAAACAACAGACAAAGCACTAAATAGAAACCTAACAACAAAAGACAAACCATTTTTTATATTTAGTGCTCCCGTTTGTCATTAAAAAGCAGAAAAAAAGCATGCCCTTCGGGGGAGTTTGTCTCTAGAACAACATAATCCAAGACTAGTTTCAAAACGGTTTTCTCCGTATTCTACTTTAACACAAGCAGGTGAAAGCCTGGACTTTACATATAACATAGCTAAAGCTCACACAAGACTCTCCAGCTAATCAACAGTCTGCTGCCTTGACATGTCCTTGTGAAGGCTTAGTGGCACTTCTGCACAGGTGCACCTCTGGGAACTTGCAGTCTGTCAAACACCCTCTCCTCTGCTTGACCAGATGAAGCCCACCCAGACACCTGGAGGTGGGTGAGACCATTATCCCTCCCTCAGTCTAATTGCATGGACATAACTTTGGCAATTGGGAATCCGCTCTGGAGCCAAATTCTGCAGGAGAGGTAGCAGGGGCTTGATGCTCTGAAATTCATTCCGACAATTCTTGCCTGATTGACAGATTGACTCGCCACAGGTAGACGTTAGGTTTGCCCTGTCTCCACCGGACTCCAGGGAGGTTGGCTTTAAGGTTGGGAAGTAAAAAACAGCCTAAGAAACATTTAGTGTAGGATCTGGCTATGACTGTTGGTGGTCAGGCAATTAGATATACACTGTGCAAAACACAGCCTCATGCTGTTCTCAGCCCACTCCTGCCTGCCTGCCTCAGCAATATACATATGTATGAGTGTAAGCTCAGGAAGAGTGGAACAGCAAACTCACTATTTTCATTTTTTTTAAACGGTTTGTTTTAATGGGTTATAATGTAGAGCTAGTGTTTCCCATCAGTGACATGCTTTGATACTTGTTTTACGAGTACATCGTGTAGTAGTTTTTTGTTGAATTTCTATTGCCTTCATAGCTTGCTTAATCCCTTATTTCTCTTTCCATTTGTTTGTTGTGGCACCTAAGCCACGTGGCCTGCCATTTGCCGCCATGTTTGGAGTCTGAGTATCGAATTTAGACCTGCTTTGATGCACTTAAACATTAAAAAGGGACTAACAATAAACAAACAAAAAGAGAGAAATAAATGCTGCTTGCACTTCAAATATATTGTTGTTTTTTATCAGTGAGGCTAGCGGAATCAGAGAATACATTATTGATATCTGATCCTTGGACACCAGTGAATTTTCTTAAGGAATAAACGCTTTGTTGCTTTAACTTCTAGCATATCAAAACATAGCCACATCTAGGGTTTTGCACATCAAGATCTGGTGCAACCAAGTCTTATAGCCTTTAACAAAAAAATAATGTTTGAGCACTCCAATGACAACAGTTTTGCATTGTAATAAGGTTTGTGCTGAGGTAAATCTGCATACTACCATATTGTCTTGGAATAATTCAAATGCTCTGGATACTTAAACCTCTGATCCATGAAGATTCAAGAATTGGATTAACTTTTCTATTCAAGTACATCTCTCAACATGCATGCCCTTTATCTTGAACCGACAAAAGTGGGGCAGATCATTTCAGCCGGATAATCTTTATAAAACTCTTTAAAAATGGAAAGAAAGAGGCAACAAACAATTGGAGGTTGCCTCGGGTATCATCTCTTTGAGGGCCATTGAGCCATTAAAGGCAAAAACAAGCTTTAAGGTAGGAAGAAAAAAGGAGGACTGGCACTGCTAACTACATCGTCACTCAGCCCACCCACCCACTTTTTACCCTCCTTTTCCACCACATTGTCAAAATAACAGAAAAATGGTTTCATGCCTCAGAACTGCTGGAGAAAATGCTGGACTTTGTGGGAGGTGCTGTGTGCTCACAGTATTGAGGACAATAAAGAAAGCAACAATCTGGCATAGCAGTTCAATTTAGAAATATCATTTATTTTTATAAAAGGCGCAGCAAAGTCAACCTTAGCAACTCTTAACAGTGAGACTCCATTTTGATGCAATGGAGAATGTTTGAAGACAAACCCACTGTAAACTTTTGTGACAGCCAGTTGCTGTATTTTTTCCATCCATTTATACTTTTTTTTTGGATTTCCTTCCTTTATCTGCTGTTGCTGTATTTAGTGTTGATGATTTCCAATGAGAGCGGTAAAATAGGCCATCGGATTCTCTTAATTCACTGCACACACTCTGCCCCTGTCACTTAATTGATAGATGCATGCCCTTTTTTCACTCTCTCCAGCTCCCCACAATGCCATCCATTTATTGCCACTTTCATTACTTGCCGCCGAACAGTGAGTTTTGGAGATCAGTGCTGGGTATCTGGAGGCTAATGAATTGGGTGGACTGCAGTGATTGCAGAAGCATCTGCGGTTGCCACCTGAGGACACTTAGTGACATGTTCAGGGGGACAATAGAGGGACGAGACAATAAAAGCTACTGCTGCCTAAATAGCATTTCTTGTATTCACCCTCATGTATTCTTTCATTAGTGGCCAACTGGTAATTGTATAGCTACAGATCGAGGCATCTTTAACTCTGCGTATGAGAGCGCTTGAGAAACATGTTTGTTTCCATGTTTAATCGTACTAGTGATTAAAATGCCTCCCTAATTCCATGCAACTTGAGAGAGTAAGTATTACTGGTGTGCCATCTTCAAGCTGGATCCAAGCAGTACAGTAGCAGGGTGTTAGTGTGGGCCTAAAGCACCCTCGCAGCAGTCATCACAAGCACCCAATCAAGCCCAGACACTGGACAGTTGCTCAAGTGCCAGAATTGTGGCCAGAGGCAAAAAAGAAAACACAAACATCGGTCCTCCAGGAGATGTAGTAGCAGTTCAGGTCTGGTCAGCCCTGTTCTCTCAGATTTGGCAGGGCGAGTCCAGTTCCTTATTTTTTATTGGTTAAATTTAGACCAGTGTCCTACGCTGCAGATAGAATACTAATCAGGCCAGCACGAAGCCAAAGAGAGAGCTGCAAGAGACTCCACTCCTGTATTCCTCCTCCATTTCTACTGCATTAAAGCAGTCAGGACAGTGCACTACTGAAGTGAGCCTAGCCATAAGTTTAACTGTAGCCCGGAGATATATTGACTAGTGCTCACACAAATATGAGAAGCATTTGAAACACCCCAGGCATTTGAGTGACATATTAAAGTCACTTAATGGGATGCCGATTTTTACCATTGGACTATCCAAATAAAGTGTTGCCCATTAAATGAATATTTCATATGCATTTTGATGGGATCTACCAGAGACTCTGCAAACACCTATTATTTGCTGCTGCTCCCAAATTGTGATTCTCTTCCACTTTGCATTAGAGAGTGAATACCTTTGGGGCCCTGTCATTTGTTTGACTATATAAATGATTGAGTAGGTACAGTATATTCAAATGCATTATTCAAGAGTTTGAGTTGCAGATGGAAAAATCTGCATTTTGTGCATTTTGCAATCATATTTCAGAATATAGGTTGCATTATTACAATTATTTACCAATATTGCTGATGTAGACTTATTTTCAACGACATCATTAAATAGACTAAGGTTGTTAGCTCTTATACTGTATCAAAATACCCATCAATCAAATACGTTTCAATCTTTGAACTTTTTTTTTTTAAATGCTCTGGAAATGAGAACAGATGCCAAATGAAACCAAAAAGCAGAGCAGCCCTGAAATAAGGAATAGCTGTAACAGGGACACACTGGGTGAATATTTATAGCAATGTACACATTTTAGGTCATTCCATGTCAAAGCTTGTTCCTGCACTGATTTAACTCCAGGTTTTTGGGGCACATGCATGTCCAAGTACGGTAGGATAGTGCCAAGTAAGCAGATACGAGGCACAGGTTATCGAAGGGCTTGGACTCTGGCTCTGGCTGTCTCGGTTTCTTTTTCATCATGCTCTATGAAAGGAGAATTCCGGTCGATTACGACCTGTAGCTTTGTTGTTTGCAAATTTGGAGTGCTGTCAGTAGTGAGAAAAACAAAAACAATCGGTGTTGCCCATACCGTGTTATTCTCCTGCTACGGTCTGCACCCAGGACGCTGAAACATGGAAAGTTTTAAATGTGTTTTTAGCCTCGTAACATGTTCGAAACTCTATTACAAGTGTGTACCCATGTGAAGGGATTCCTTCTGAGTAAACATGGCGAATCTGACTGCAGTAGATGTAAAATAGATGTGAAAGAAATGCATAAAAGTTGTGCTAATTCAGCACTGTTTAGTTATGGTGTTGACGGCAAGACAAGAAAAGAAAAATAGGCATATGATTATTATAAGTAAGTGCTGTAGTACAACTAGCAGGACAAAATTTATAATTGAGGTTATAATTTGGAGACGCTACCTTATTTAATCATTAATATTTTAGTTGTATCTCTTTTCAGTGTTGTAGTTTGTAGATGGTCCTTAAGTCTTGCAGTCAACACTGTCTGCTGACTGCTGTAGATGCCTGTCACACCTACAGCAGTCAGATTCACCGTGTTCACTCGGAAGGAATCAATATACATGGATAGGCACATGTAATGTCATGAACATGTTAAGAGGCTCAAAGCATGTTTAAAACTTGCCCTGTTTCAGCGTCCTGGGTGCAAACTGTAGCAGAAGGATAACACGGTGTAGGCAACACCGATTGTTTTCATTTTTCTCGCTACTGACAGAGTCCAAATTTACAAGAGACAGAGCTACGGGTTGAAATCGACCGGAATTGTCCTTCAGTTTAGTTGAACTTTCCTGAGTCAATAGAAACACTCCACTCTGGGGTCTAAAGTCAGGGGGCCAGTGAGACGGTACTCTCGTGTCAGCATTACATTTTCTTCAGCTTTTGAGCGAGAAGGAAGGGTTAGGAAGGTTAGGATAAGGGCAAGACAAGGGTGCTAAGGACAGAGAGGGAGGGGGTTTCAGGGTGCTTCATCATCTCCAGTGACAACTGCACACAGAGGGAAGCAAAGTACATGTCCACTTACAATCTGCAACCTTATCCAGCCGGCTGCCAGCTAGCGGTCACCTCGCAGACGTCTGGCCAAGCCCATCTATTAACCCAGAACAGCTGGCAACTTTCCAGCTTGAACGACTGCACTTTTAATTGTGGCTGTGTTCTGGGGGAGGGGGGTTGCTACAATTACATTTAGATCCTTACGAATGAGTCTCGCCTCACAGGACCACTGCTAAGGAGATACAGTACGACTACACATAGACAGAACACCTATCTTGATTTAAATGTAATATTTTGTGAAAAAAACTTTTTTAGTTGTGTTATGTTTAGTTTTTTTTTCATTAACAACCTTGACCTACCCACCCTCTCCAACACACATACACACACACACCTCAACTGCTATATTCTGTCAATGCTGCAGAATGCGCCAGCATCTAGTACATAATACAAAACTAATTTCCCTGTCCCCTGCTGTTCTTGAGTCCTGAGAAGATGAAAATATTCATTGCTGTTGTCCTGAACACTGCATTATCATCTAGGATTTATGCTTCTAGCTTGTATCAAATTAATTGAGCATGGCGTGAGGAGGGTCGAGAGAATATCTCATAGAAATGGATTTAACCATGTCATCACACAATTGCATAAAGTAAAACTATATTCCTTGTTTTCATCTTTTTCATCCCAGCACAGTCCACACAGCTGCTGCTGCAGCCTTCACTAGAATACTGAATGCAGAGCACAGATATGGCGCCGCATTACATATTAGCTCATTTCCAGGCTTGTCAGCGTGATGCGGAGAGGGATGGTATGCATGGCATTTACAGTGAAATGGCTATGCAAGCCAACATGTTATGACTACTGCCTTAGGATTATTCCAAGGCTTTAAAGTCTTTTGGTGCGGTGCTTACTTCTGCGACACATAAGTCACGAGATGAAACTTCACAGGAATTAATCATGGATGTCTACACTTTTTAATGGATAGTGAAAACTCTACATGCTAAAAAACAGATTCACAGCAATAGGCTTGTGAAAAACGTAGCCATGACATGTGTGAAAATACAGTAGGAATGGCCATTTCAAGCAAAAATAATATATTTGATAGTCACTTTAAGACAAGACAATATTTGCAATAACTATTTGATTTTTAGAATTTAACTGACTATTCGAAGAATCAAAAATCATGGCCCATCCCCATCTCATAGGTTTCATAGCGATTTTATGAAGCCTAAAGTCTGGTTTATCCGGATCGCCTCTCTTGTGATCAGAAAATCCAAATTCGGGCTACAGGTGGGTTGAACAAGTTGGAGTTTTCTTATTGTCTTCAATGCCATCTCATTTGTTTTGGAGACAGCCTCTACAGAATAAAATAACTACATCAAAAGTGACTTCCACAATGGATCTCTGTCATCATTTTGAATCAACCTCTTTCCATGAATGACATCTTATACTTATTTCTCCATTAAGACTAAAGGTGCCCTGACACACAAAACCATTTTTTACTTGCATTTTTTGAAATATGTTAGGTCAATATGTGTTTGTGTTATGTCATGAATGTGAACATGAACTGTTACCTCCTCTGTCAGCTCTAGCCACTTAAAAGAAATAAGCGGAGAAATCAGGCCAATTACAAACGCTGATGTCATGTTGCCTGAGCTCAATACTACACATGAGCTTGCCCAGTTGCGCTGGTTAAGGATACTGATAGCCAGTCTCTCATTGGATAGCTGTTAGCCAATCAGAGTCAAGCAGCTTAGCTTGTTTAATATTAATAAGAACAGAAGACATTTTTTCTTCTTTTTGCAGGCTTTCTACACCACTCTAGAATGAACTAAAACAAAGTTACCAAGGCATTTTGTCCACAAAAAAATGTTACACAGTCCTTGGTAGCATTTCAGACATTACCACAAAGTAATGAAATACGTGTGGCAGTGCACCTTTAAGTTCAATGTGATGGAGCCAATTGTGATTAAATCTCTGGAGAACTATTACTAAAGCTGATGATGATTTGACACAGTTCATAAGATCGAATATGTGAGGCAAATAACATTGCTGAGACATAATAGATTTGTGATCATAACTGAAAGCATGATAAGGTTTTGAAGGCCTTTGTGAACTTCATTTTGGAGCTGCATTGCTATAATTTTCTAGGCAAAGAGTAGACCAACCTTTGAGGAGCTGCAGATTCAGTACGTTTCTCAGGTAATAGATAAGAACTGGTGTATAAGGTGTAATTTATCATTGCTTCCCTCTTCTATAATTAAAAGAAAAATCAACAAGCCTCTGATTGTTCCATTTTACCACTTCAAATTAGACACGTTTAGTAATTTGAACAACAAAATCCCCTCCCTCGGGAAAGAAATAAGTGTTTCGTGATCTGACTTTGTCAGTGCCTTCCAAATCTGTTTCGAAATAAATCTTTTTTTAAGGTTACGGAATACTCGTGTTTGAAAGAAATTCATTTACCCCAACCTCATCTTACTGTGGACTTCTAAGGGTCATAATTACAACATAAATACTTCAGGGCTTTGCCAATTGAAGCCCAACAATATGTAGTTTTAGGGTATTTTATTCTGTAGCTTTTCTTGGTAGGACAGTGCCATGCTACAGTGTGTTCTCCATCTCCCTCCCAGGCTTAATGGAACACTTCGAGACTGCCATGACTGCTGCAACCAAATCACTACATGGGTCTTAGAACGCAGGTCAAGACGTGATGTCATGAGGAAGTAAAGGCAGCTCCGCAACAGCAGTTAAAAAGAATGAACAAGTCTTTATACAGTATAGTGTAGAAGTAGAAGACTGTCACATTCATAAGTCTAGAAAAAGGGTGGAGCTGACGGTAACCCCGTAAATCCATTTGATTTTTCGAGACATGGAAGGAGAAAGGAACTGACAATAGCTTGAGGGGCCAGTGCTCCATGGAGTGAATACCAGAGCGGAGGAGCAGAAAAATAAATAATGTGTCACCAAGTGGGAGGAGGCACCGAAGCCGGATCTGTCAGAACTCTGCTGCTGTCTGCAGATTAGATCTGGGGCTATTTAAAGAGGGAGCGCACGCCAAGCCCCCGACGCCAGTGTCCACACTGCATCCGCCGCCTCTCTGACGTCATTGGTTGCCATCACCTTGTGACAAAAAAAGTGAGGCATAAATGATGGTTACAAAGGGAGGGGGTGGGGGGGTCGGTGGTGGTGGTGGGGGGGAATTTTCCTCTGCCATGACTGACTTGATCACATTGCATGTTTTCTGCATCTGTGTACCGCGGGAAAGCCAAGGTCACATAAGAAGGAATATGCCTGATGATGTCAGAGATGCAGTCAGAGCTGCAGTACACAGTTTAAAGGGTTATTGTTGGACTATAAATAAAACTCTCTCACCCTGAGGTTAGACGTACAAGCTGGCATCAGAATAATCACTGTTTACCATCAAGATCAAAGTAGTATGAGTCAGACAGATTTGGCGTGTGCTGTACATGTATCTGCTGCGTGTCTATGACAGTGTGTTTTTATTTCAGAGGGGGAAAGAAAAAAGAAAAAGAGTGATTGATGCATGTGTTTGTGTGGGTGTATGAGTATCTGCCAGAAGATATGAGATTGGCTGTGTGGATGGGAGTGTGTGTGCATATACTGTGTTTTTTGTGAGTGCCTATTGTGGAGGAGGGTGTGTGTTTTTGCATGAATGCGCGCTGTTTGTGCGTGTTTTCTGTCCTCCCACAGTAGATTGATTAGGTAGAATGCTATTGGCGAGGCCCCACTGTGTTTGGCCACATAACTCTGACTGTCGGTGATGTTTCTCTTCTCAAATAAAGCAACATTAGCCCAGTCATGTTTGCCTCCCGAACATGAACCCAGGATGATGAAGCTATGTGCACCACCGAACTGCAAGGCCTCATTTACCCCGTGATACCTTCTCCCTTTCCCCGCTCCCTTGCGCTGTTACACTCTTACCTTGCTCTCTCCCTCCAGGCTGTAGCAGACTGACTATTTGCTACAGACTGAGTCATTCTCAGCCAGTCAGTTATCTCTCTATCCAGCCCACACATTTCATCACCCCTTTTGTGTCCAAGCTCAGCTGCCGGAGAAAAGGGGGAGAAACCCTGAAACAGTGGCCAGCTAAGGACTTATACTTGTAGGTTTGTGCCGCATTAACGCATGGACACAGACTGCATAAATTATTAATGCGGGCCCCTTTTTCAATTGTTTCCAGGGACCTTGTAAAATGGTGTGTGAAAAGTGAGGAGCTTGCGTCCGAAGGTGGTTTGGCAAACACCGGGTATTGCATCATGCAGACTTGGAAACAGACAGTACAGTGGGTTTGGAGGGGGCGATGTGCCGGCAGGCTTAGCAAACAGTGGAGAGGGTCATAGAGAAATGCAGGTGAAAAAAAAAAGAAGTGAGGGAAGCTCAGTCGCACAGATCCTCAAATGTTTCCCACAGATGGCTCAACGACGCTTCCGTACTGTACCTCTACCTGCTAATTACATGCTGCGCCTGACTTCACACTTTCTCTTCCCTACAAATGCCAACTTTATTGACAAGATGAATATGCTTTACGTGGAACAACACATTTCTATTCTCCTTCCAATTTGTGTCAACAACACAGTACAATAGGCCCAATGTTTATGGACTGCCAAATTAAAGCGGGATAGCAAGAGAGGAAGTGAGAGGAGAAAGGGAAGGAAAATTGCCTCTCCTGTCCTTCACCTGCACTGTACATTGCTTATTTGTCTGTGGTAATTGGCCCTTTTAATGTGTCTGGAGAACGCAGGTAAGGACCCCCACTGTGTTATGTGTTTTTTTAACAAGACAGCAGAGCAGAATGTAACAGACTGGAGGAAATCTAATGGCTGGATTGTGCAGGTTACAGTGGACTATATATATCTGGTCGGAAACCATGAACTTCCCATTTACATCTACAATATATGAGCCTGCCAATCCAGATTTCATTATTTTTGGAGATTCCAGAAATTTGACAACTGTCTTCAGTTAAATGCAAATTTACTGATTTAAACGTCCCTGAACTGGTGCTCTTTGGATGCTTTTGTATAGGCCGTAGTGGTCTCCTAATACCCTGTCAGAACTTGGTGCAGAATTAAGGCCCCTAGAGCCAGTCCCACAATGATTACTCTCACTAATGAGTGGGCCAAATTCTCTGGGCCGACAAAGCAGAAAAAGGTGAGATAACCTTGCCCCTTATGACCTCATAAGAAGCAAGATTCCAGATCGGCGCATCTGACCTTTCATTTTTTCAAAGGCAGAACAGGATACCCAGGGCTCAGATTATACCTATCGCTATTTTTTCCACTGGCGGGGCCATTGGCAGGCTGGGGGAACGCAAATTAATGTTAAAAAACTTCATAAAGTGACACTGTCATGCCATGGGACCTTTAACACTGTTTTTTTGTGATTATGCATATTGAAAAAGGAGACCATTATCTAGTGACATGCCTTTTTCCTGGACAATCACAACCCCTTCAGTGGGGACAAGAACTATCAGAAATGAGTCTTGCGTTTAGTGGAATGTAATGCACTGAAATACTGCCCTAGTTAAAGAGACTTTTCTCTCTCACTTTGGTAAGATCTGTTTACCAGGCTCCTCTTGCCGGAAGGGCTTGTGTGAGTGAGGTAGCGCTTCTCCACACACCACCACCATGTTTTTCTGCCAACTCTGCAACCTATAATTATCAAAAGGCGCGCACACACACACACACACACACACACACACACACACACACACACACCATTAGCGGAATTGTTGGAAGGAAAATGTGCTTTGGTATTGCTCTGAGGTGAACATATATGTATTCTCTGCAGATTCCAGGCAAGTAGGCCTAATCAATTTGTGTTTGAGCTTATGAGTAATATTTCAATATCTAATTAAAGGAGCTGATCAATGCACATTGACTAATTGTTCCGGTTATGAGATGGTTGATAAAATCCATCCAAAAAAATAAGTAGAAAGAGAGATGGCTGATGCAGCTTCTTAATGGGGAGCGGTGCCAGCACATCTGGATTTTGATGACTAACTTTGCATCGAAAAGGGTGTATTTTCTTTTGGAATTTTGTTAAAGTTCATTATTGGTGCATGAGGATAAAACCTTGGATTGAGAATGAATTGAAAGAGGATATGTTACACAGGCAAATAAATACAGCAGAACTTCTGTTTGAAGTCAGAGAGAACATCTATTAGTGAGGCAGTACTTTGCAGTCCTTGCTTGCTTCAGTTTATTTAAATGTGAAAATTTGAGCAATCAAAGCAATACATAGCTGTGAGGGTTCTTATATCATTCAAAATATAGTCACTGTGGCCTTATCAAAATGCAGCAAATGCCTGACAAGCTTGCAAGTGTACGTTCTGCGTTAGGGCTTTCAATATAATTCCCTCGCTCAGGAATACTTGTTCAATAACGCAATACAAATGATCAGAACTCAGCCTACACCCCTCTGAGAGAAGACACTTACAGCGTTATTGATAAGTCTGACAGCCCACCGGTAGTTGATGGCTGACATATCACATCATCACAAAATCTTCTTGTATCAACCTGCAACACAAAGATTAGATCACGCCCAGTGCCCCTCACCATCTGCTCAGTCACTGCAGTAAGTTTTTATCTCAAGCTTAGGTGCTTTATTCTATTTCATAGCTCACCTTACTACTTACTCTAACACAGCCAAGCTAAAAATAGGCAAATAGTCCAGATGATAAAGAAGGTCATTGCTGGCTTCACTATCTCCACAGGGTCTGGCAAGGAGCCGACTGATTGTTCTTGATTTCCATTGCTGGCGACGGCAGACTGTTAGGAAGATGTTATCCACACATTACTGAGAAATGTGTTGACATCTGTCACACTGATGATTGATTGCCTGGAGGAGATTCTTCAGTTTGCTACATGTTGGTTGCTGTTTTACAAGATGCAATGTGTGGGTGGGTGGACAGGAGAGCAGTCTATAAATAGAGAAGCTAGTGATGGTAAAGGAATGACGGAGGCAGGTATGTGTGGCAGCCAGATGGTGCCTTGTGGGAAATGTCTCCCAGTGATTTTGTTTGCAAATAGGTCTCTGTAAAGTCGCCGGCTCCTCTCCTCCAACTGTTAAAGGTAGAGCTTTAGGAACTGCCATATCTGATAAAGGTGCTGCAGACTCAAAGATGTCCCGCCGCTTGCCAGGGAGAGAGTGAAAGTGACGCAGTGTGACAGGTTTTGTCACTCTGAGGCGACCGCCCTACAGATTGTCACAGATAGAAATGGCAGAAGCATTGATAAAAAAAGAATTTGAGAAAAAGGAGGAAAGCGATTCATGCCAATATCTGTGACCTAATTCAGCACAGTGGGGGTGGAGGGAAGCATCACTTAAAAACTAGAGGATGGATACCCGACCCGAGCCCGACGGGACCCGACGGTACCCGAAGGGCCTGGCAGGGTTTGAACAGATTTTTAGAAAGGATGCTCGGGTTCGGGTCGGGCTCGGTCACATCAGCGCGATAAGGCATTGAACATTTTGAATTTAAAACAGCTTATTATGTAGGTAATGGCGCTTGTTGCCCCGTGTGCATTGATGCGCTCATCTGTTGACATTTCCAAATGCCTTCCTACACTTGCTTAATAAAAGCGGGCTTTCCACACAAACAAACGTACATGTGTCATTAGTATGAGAAACAAATGCGATTTTAACTGTGTCGGGCTCGGACAGAAATATCTTAATGCCTGTCGGGCTCGGGTCCGGTTACTGCTCTGTCCGACGCGGGACGGGCTCGGACAGAAAAATCCGGCCCGATCCGCACTCTATTAAAAACCTTTGCTTCCACTTCCTATAACAGCATGTGTAGATGTCATGACCCCTCCCACATGGGGTAATCATTGCAGAGTGAAATCACTACAAATTGGTGAGATGCTTGTAATATATAAAGAGTTAATTATTAACCAACCTGCTTAACATTTAACCTAAAACGCACCTAAGTATGTTACAGACTACGGTTTGTAATTTGATTAGTGTATTAAAGTCATTGTCAAAAACCCCTCTAATTTTATCGAATGATACGAGCATTTATTACACTGATTCTGTCTAACAATCCCAGAGGAGGCAGATAAAGTTATCAAAAACAATACATGTTCAGGTTGTCTGATTTTATATAAATGTTCTGCTACCAAAAGACCACATATAAGAAATAATCTCTTTACCTATGATTCTATCAATTTTATGTTTTAACTTCCACTTGGTAGAGCCACATTACATTAATAAGTATGCTTCCTAAAAGTCCATGAGCCGAGTCATCAGTCGAGAAGATCCTGAGAGACCTTTTTGCTGCATCATCGCATACAGAGCAAGGCAGACGCAACAGCATGGCAGGCTGTAAACTTTACAAAGTCTCAAAACATTCAATGGGATGTTTCAAGATGATAGGAAAAGTGACACTTTTTCAGTAACGAGTAATCTCATTGATTACTCTTCCCATTTTAACAATGTTGTGACAGTTACTATAATTTAAGCTGTTTTTTTTTTTCATCAGAACAACTTAATCTCTGAGCCGAGAGGCAAAGACTTTTTTCTTCCTTGGTTAGTGGGCCGTAGACGAGACAAGCGCATAAATGTTGACGATTGGCTGAGGTAGAGTAAACTATTATGGTAAGCCAATCAGAAGTAGAGTTGGAGGGTGTTCATAAGCATGAAGTCTTACACAATGAACAACACCAGCGAGTCAGTCAACAAGGGACAGGTATGTTGTTATGAAATCAAGGAGAGGGGTAACTTTTCCTGAAAAAGATTTCCCACTGTCATTTTCTCCCTTGCTCTATCACACACACCAGCGCAAAAGCCTAAACATCAGGCCACTTGCGTTATACTACAAAGAGTGTATACATTTGTTGTTTATTTTTGCTATAATGCTAAACAAGCATTATTTAATTTTGCCCAGTTGTGGCCAGCCGAGAGGCAATAAATATCGAAAGTTCCAGAACTTCTATGTTATTTGTATTAACCCACTAGACATAGACATATCTACATACAGTACATGGCATTTGATTGGAGGCTTGTCTCGCTTTGTCCCACAGCAACATTAAAAGAGTTTAGATTTGTGTACAGTTTCTGTTAATGTATTGTATGTGTGTTCATTTTATTATAACATTCAGATTTATCATAAATAATTGAACATGCACATATATTTTATGTTCCGTTAAAGAGGGGTGGAGGTGGGGTTACATTTGAGCATTTAAAAATGTCATTGAAAGTAACACATTATATACTTTCTGAAGTACTAGTAACTAACTAATTGCTTAACTTAACTTTAAGGAACCTTGCCAACACTTTATTCAATGGAAGTAGGTACGTAGAAGGTAGATGGCGAAGCCGGACAGCGCGAGGCAGGGCCCTGTGTCTGTTGATTCTCAGGTGCGGTGCTGACTGGCAATGAAGTCCGCTAAACTAGGTTTGAGCCAGATGCCAGTACAACCTCCTCTACTGCCGGCCAGTGTGACTGACAGCACTGTCAGCATCCCGCAAGAAGGATGCTCAGAAGAGCAGTAGGATTTGACTGAGCTATGACCAGGAGTCTCACCTTTACTTATATATGTATGGAAGTAAATAATGATGTAAACAAAAATACATAAAAACGTGGGTTTTACAGGTAAAACCGGCTGACATAGGAAATTAGTGTGGGGTGGACGGCTAATCGGACACTAACTAGGAAGGGGAGATGGTCAATGGATCGGTTTTAAGGGGAGACTTTTGCCCTAATGTGCACATGAACAATTCTATTATTAGAAATATATAGAAGTCAAGACTTTCTTTATGTCATCAAGAGAGCAATCCTCGATCTGCTCCACTGAGTGAGTGCAAGTACGACATTGTGAACACTGTAACAGAAGCCAGAGTGATTTCACGGAGATATGGGCACATTTTCTGGTTCGTAACTGCTACCACCGCACCAGATAAAGCTCATTTGGGTGTAAAACCTCAAACAAAGATTTTATGAGTACACAAATTCAATCTCCTATAATTTTTAATAGAGCAGCTACAGTTTTTTTAAATATCTTAAGGTCTTCACTACAGAGGGCTCTCTTGCTCTCCCTTCTGTAGTTCAAGAGAAAAATCATAGGATTAAATTAAATTAAATTTTTTTTAAGAAGCACACATTTTCCAGCTTTATTTTTACTTAAAGAAATGACTTCATGATGCAATATCAGTTATTGTTTTTATTTTTGGAATTGATCAATAATTCTATGGTATAATGCATCACAGTAGGTGTAATCTCACTTTGCCAGACCCTCCTCCAAAGCGTGCTGGAGGAGAGTCTGGCTTCTAAACATAGCATTCGGGAATAGGAGGAAAATGTTCTCAGTTTTTTTGTTGTTATAGGCTTTTCTTTTTGTGATAACATTTTCATTTATTTTTATATATTTAAGAAACAACCAGTGACAAACAATTACAAATACAATGAGACGGAGAACGCCTCCCAGGGCATTTCTTTAAACCAATCACGATCGTCTCGGGAGAAAAGCTGGTGTACTGCAGCAAAATGGGCTCGGAAGGAACTTGTTTTAGTTGAACATATACGTATAAAAGTTGTTTTAGTCGTGCAACACAAAACTCAGATTAGACAGATAGTCTAGCTAGCTGTCTGGATTCACCCTGCAGAGATCTGAGAAAAGGTTAACCATAGTCCTCATGAATCAACAGGAGTTTAAAATGCCAACACAAAAGGACATGCAACTGATATCCGGGCTAAATGAGTGAAATCCGGTGGATTTTCTAAGGGCAATGAAGCAAACCCGGAAGCGAAACTTTAACGATGTAGGCTACTGGAAATAGGACCCTATTATACCATGCCTGTTAACATAAGTTTAGATAGATTGCTCATTTTAAACAGCTCATTCCTTCAGACCGTGAATCACAGTCCGGGCCTGAGGGCGAAAATGCTTTGTTGATGAGGTCAGAGGAGACCTGTTCAAGCTAACAGAGAGGACACAAAGTAAGGGCTTAGTGCAACAAAAAGAGGCATCTAAGAATAAACATGGACTATCAAACCTTGTAAGTGCAGATGACCTAAGAGTCTTAAAGCGCCCATATTATGCTCATTTTCAGGATCATAGGTTTTATTTTGAGGTTGTACCAAAATAGGTTTACATGTCATTTAGAGAAAAAAAAACAACAACATATTTTTGTTGTACTGCACATTGCTACAGATCCTCTTTTCACCCTGTGTGTTTAGGTCTCTGTTTTACCTAGAGAATGAGACATCTCACTTCTATACTTTCTTTGTTGGGAGTCGCACATGCGTCGTAGCTAGGTAAGATCACATCAGCTAGATAACTTTTCTTTCTCTAACTTTGGTCAGTATAAGGCAGGGTTAGTTGGAAGACTTCTTCTAAAACGAGGGGAAGTTGTGGAATACCTGCAGAACAGAGACATGGAAGTAGTTCTTTTGTAGTTGTGGTGGACTAGTGTGTGTGATCTAGCAGTGTCTTGCAATTAAGAACGAGCTAGCATGCTAGCGCTAGCATTCTACAGTTAGACACCTCATCTCGGCTAGTGACCTAGAAAGCCGTGCAGATTTTTAACAGCTCACCTGGAGATTGAAGGCAGGACACATTCACAAACCTTTATCTCCCTCAAAACAGCGTGGATAGTTTGATTTATCAAGTGTGTTTGCTTGTGGAAGCAGCAGACACACAAAATAATACCCCAAAACCTAAAAAAAGTGTTTTTTTAATAATATTTTTGTCACTTTAAATCACACCCTGTACCACTCGTGCTACTGAACTGCAAGAAAAGGCCTCTTCAGATGTATGATCGAGATAACAGATCAGTCACCATCAGTAAAAGATGAAAGTGATGTGCTGGCAAGAAATGTTGCTCTTGGGACAAACTATTAGTTGCCTTACTGACAGCTGATGGTTTTTTGGAAGCCACAGTGTATTATGGAACCTTGCTGCTGGCCAGTTGCATCTCTTCATGGCCACAGTAGTAGCAAACAAAACACAAAAATGTATTTGTATTAAAACATAAAGTAGCAGGATGATGCACCATGGAACTAAGCCTGTATCATTTCAAGATTATGGGGGACTGGAAATATCTGTCCAAATAAATCTAGTTCTACCTGTATATTAAGTACTTAATAGGCCATTATCCTCTCATGACATGGTATGGTTCTTGATAAATAATGTTGCAAACACAGGGAGAACCTTTGTCTGGAAGTTTAAAGCAAAAAAACAGAGAAGATGGAGCAAAATTGCATAGCTCACATTCCTGAGGTCTACCACCGCTGTAATAAGCAGCAAAAATAAAAAGGTTCAAATTAATTTAAATTACGTACATGTTTGTTCTCCTCTGAGCCTCAATGTCTTCATTTCAGGCGGATAGATCCGGTTATGTTTAATGGGTATTGATATATGGGTTCACAGAATAAAAGACAATGGGAGAACGCTCCCGTTAAGATAAGCGCTGCAGGCCAAGAGAACCTAGAAATGCCAGTGGCATATTGATTGCATGCCCCGTATAAATAGTAGGGTTAATCAAACTATTTTAGCTCAATGTTTGTTCAAAGCCTAATAGTGTAAATTGGTGCTCTGACATTTGTTATAAAATTAAATGCTTTAGAGTCATTGTTGGCAGTTACTTGGTTATCATATCGGTTACATGTTTTGATGTAATTGAAAATAAATGTGTCAGGAAAAAAAAAAGGTGCGAGTGGATATTATGGGAGATGATGCATTATGGCACTTGTTTATTGGGATTCACTTCAACAGGCTGGGTTTAAAAATGTAAATATATGTGGATGTGAGTCTGTGACAGTAGTGTTGTAGGGTGCAGTGAAAATTCACAAGCAGTTGAAAATCATTTAAACTTGTGGCAAGTTGGTTGATTAGAAATTAATATTAATAAATAATCACATAGTGGGTACGGAAAGTATTCAGACCCCTTTAAATTTGTCACTCTTTGTTTCATTGCAGCCATTTTCCAAAAATCAAAA